>NW_019744406.1:325387-371282 GCF_002891405.2 Cryptotermes secundus
GCCTATTCTAGCTACAAACTAGCAAAATCCGGAGTACCACAAGGGAGTGTGCTTGGGCCTTTGTTATATCTAATATACACTGCAGATTTGCCAACAACCAACAACACCACAATAGCAACCTTTGCAGACGATACTGCTCTCCTAGCAACAGACCGTGACCCGGCACTGGCATCGCAATTTCTTCAACACCATCTGGACCTGTTATAAGAATGGTTCAAAAAATGGAAAATCAGGATAAACCAAACAAAATCTTAGCAGATAACATTCACAACAAAGCGCACACACTGTCCACCAGTCACAATCGATAATTTACAAATCCCAGTATAGACAGAAGTAAAATACCTCGGCTTACACCTAGACCAGAAGCTAACTTTGCAGAAGCACATCAAGACAAAACGCCATCATCTAAACCTAAAAGTACGACAAATGTCATGGCTCTTAGGAAGAAAATCCAAACTCAGCCTAGAAAACAAGACTTTAATTTACAAATGCATATTGAAACCGATTTGGACGTACGGAGTTCAACTGTGGGGGTGTGCTAAGCCTTCGAACACTAAAATAATTCAAAGACTCCAATCAAATGTACTGCGCTCCATAACCAACGCCCCATGGTATGTCTCGAACTTCACATTACACAATGATCTTCAAATCCCATTCGTCACAGAAGAAATCAAAAGATATTCTATCATATACCACAACCGACTAATGGGACACGAAAACAGTTGCGTAACTGAACTAAGCAACCCATTAAACAGCAGACGAAGACTAAAACGACAATGGCCCTCAGACTTAAAAGAACACACTAGTTGAAGATGGTAGTCGTACTCAACAACATAATGCATAGTATACTACATAGGAGAATCATCACTGGATGATCACTCCGCACAAGTGATTTCCTTATTGCTCCACTGTAGAGTAGATTGTAAATTGCAAGAAATAAAAAAAAAATTGAATAGAATTCACTTAACATCTGTACCAAAAGTTTAATTTTGTATCCTTCTTGAACGAAGAATCTGGAACAACTCTGACCTACAGCAACAATACAGGTTCTCTTCATGTGAGTTAAATGTAAATTTGCTTTTGTGGTTGAGCAACACATCACTGATGTGTGTAGAAGTGTCAAAGTAAATCTTTAAGCGTTCTAGTCTATGAATCATTAGTTTCATGCTGTAGTCGCTTTACCCTGGGGAAAGATATTTCAGTACCCATTCGATTGTAGGCTGCTTTTCCTCAGACTCGACCAGAAGATCACTAACCTGCCTTATCTGGAGAATAACCCGAAGCTGATCATGTATGAAGACGGGTTAAAATGACTCCACTGTAGCCATGCGAGTCGTAGTAGGCGAGGAAAGGGGAACCCGGTGTCTGGGGTCATAACTGGACCGTCCTGTCGCTGGGAAACATAATTATAGGGTCCTGGTCCTCTGGCTTGGGGGTTGGACACAAGGTTGATGTTTAGGTAGAGGCCTTGCGACGAGCTGATCACTCGTCAAAGGAGTTCTACCTTATATAAAATGATTAAAATGAAAAAAAACAACCTCGACATCCTAAGGTAGGACGAATAAGAGGAACGGATTAAGTAAGTGGATTCATGTGACGTAATGATAGCAGAAAAATGGAGTAGCCATTAACTTCTTCTGAATGAACGCCACACAGACTCCGTACATTAACAAAATTTGCGAGAAAATTACTTTTCAAGATTCAAACTGTTATGTAAAAAACAGAACTAACTCCATGGAAGAGAGTCATTCTCGAAAAGTCATCAGCCCCTTAGCTACTAAAACATTTCCCAACATTTTATGGACCCTGAAGGTTCATTACTCTGTTCACACTGGTCCTTATCCTGAGACAGATGAATTAAGTGCATACTACCAAATCCTTTTAGTCTAAGGTCAATTTTAACACTATCTTCCCACCTATGTCTATTTCTTCCTAGTGGCCTTTTCCTTGTGTCTTCTCCGCCACAATCCATATGAATTCCTCTTCTTCCCCATGTGCTACATGCCTTGCCAATTGCATCCTCCTCGACTTGATCATTATAATTATACTGGATGAAGAGTAAAAGTTATGAAGCTGTGAGATCATATATGTTCAGACGTTTCGAAAAAAGAAAACAAGGTTGCTATTTCTGCGTACGCCAGAAAACTTGAGATCCATTTCGTCTACGGACAGGCTGACCGATCTCCGTAACTTAGCTGAGAAACCAGAGCTGCCAACAAGTCAAACTAGCCCAGAGGACGAACAACTGTAATCTGAGATTCAGCTTCAGCCGTCTCGCTGAAGTATTGCACTGGCAAAGTTGGAAATCCTCAGGAAACTTGAGCCCTCTTGTTCAGGTTACCTAACAGCAAACAGAAATATCGTGGACGATACGTGTGTTCTTCGCGTTCCCGTGTATTTACCAATATTGAAGCCATGGAAGCTCCCCCACAGATGTCTGTGAAGCATTACCGTAGCCATAAGCAGATGCTGGCCCTAAAAAGTCACATCAAATTAAATCTTACAATTAATTGAAAAGCACGTTATAGATATAATTATAATCTATTCGAATTTATTTTTAGCCTATTTTCCTTATTTTGAGTAAATAAAAAGAGGCTTACAGGATGGCCCTGTTATCTGCGTGTCCCCAGCCAACTTTTGAATAGCGAAGCTAGAAGAGACGGCTGTTGATAGGCAACGGCAAGATTAAAATTACATGTTCCGACCTTAAAAGGTAATTTTCAGGTGTATGAACACGGCTGTATAACTTCACGCGGTCACATTCACTTTTCACTCATTCGACCTTGTATCTTTTCCAGACTTACCCTCACTAATATATCTTTTTATAAAACATAGGTTAAAATTATTATTATTCTAATTTATTTGTTAAAAGTTCGTGAATCGAAGTTCAATTCATGTCACTGGTTACACTTTCACGTGTTTTTCAGTCTCATTTTACTTACGCTCACAACTGTATCTAGTTCTTTTTAACTAGTTTATTATTATTATTATTATTAAAAGGTTGTGAATTAAAATTCAACTTATGTTATTGGTTACACTTTCACTTATTTGTGAGGTCCAACTGTTCTTCCGCGTTCTTTGATGTTGCTGGATCTGTTGTGTAGTCGGTAAATTCACTCTACTATTGATTAAACACACAACAGGATGCAAGAAACGATTAAAATTAAAACTGCTGGACGCGGTATTTTCTATTCGGTCCGTATCATATCAAAGGAAATTGTGAGATTAGTTTTTTTCTAAAACATATTGTTTCGATTGCTAAACCACAGTTTTATGAGTTGCGGGACCTCAAACGTCTCTATTCACATCGGGTGGGCACCAAGACTAATCCCCAGGATTATGGTGATACTCACATCCTCGTTTATTGACCTGCTTAGCTATAATTAATTCAAAGGTGACTGTATAACGCTTTTTGCAATTATTTCTTATGACAAGAAAGGTTATGTTAGACACTGGCCTCAAATAAACTGCTGGCTTTTGCTATATAATACTCTTCTGTCGTAGACTATAATGAACGTAACTTGCAGATTAATGAGACTTAAGAACACAATTTCTGCTCTGGATGTCATGAAATACACATTTTATTTTTGTTATTTTTGACCTGCCATATCCCGTACTAATCCTCTGACATTACCGTCTTTACTTAATCCGAATAATATTCTCTTGCGAAATATCAAAGGTAGACGACTGAATAAATATTATATTTATCTTGTGCAAATTCATGTCTTCAGTCCATGTCGGATAATGTAACAAACTTTATTTAAACAAATGTAAGATGGTTTCCAAGTCAAATTATGTAGTTCAACATAAGAATGTCTTTTGGGATGTGACGCCGTGTGCATCTTGTGTGAACTGACGTTTCAGAGGAACGTATCGTCTCCATCTTCAGAGTAGAAAAATCCGCGAGCGTTGAACCAGGAGCTGCAGACAGTCTGCACTCACTTGCTAACCTAACCTAACTTCTTAACTGTTGTTATGATTCTTTTATGTACCAAAAAATTCTGTGCCTAATTCATGGTTCTCATTCCCCCTTTTCAAAGGAAAAGGGTTCGGTGCCCCTTCCGTCCCATCCGAACTCCTGTACTCCCGCTAAATCTAACTGATATTTTGAGATTTCGTCCGCCACTGTCCTGAGCAAACTTGCCCTATACAAACTTCTGACGTTCCAAGTTCCATTTTCTCTGGATTAGGTCGTTTATTCAAGGAATCTGTCGAGGTCCGAGACTTCTTGTGAGCTTTCGTAACAAGCTTATGTTTTACGGCGAGGAGTTAATACTTCCACGCCCAACCCCCAAGTTGGAGGACCACCCCTTTACAGCTGTCCGCAACTGCTTATTCAGTATATTCACAGCTACTGTCCATATCTGGAGGTCGTCTCCTCCATCCGCAACTGAGGACGCGCCAAGCCATGGGAATAAGGGACCCACCTAACATGAGATGGGATTCGGTTCAGTTTCTCTGGACTATGCGGAATTCTATTTCATTACATAAATGTGGATGCAGTGACAGGAGGCTGAAGAAAACTGCATAATGAGGAACTTCATAACTTGTGCTCTTCTCCAAGTATAATTAGAATGATCAAGTCAAGGAGGAAGAGATGATCAGGGCATATAGCACGAATGTGGGAGAAGAGGAATGCATATAGGATATTAGTGGGAAAACCAGAAGGAAAGAGAACACCGGGAAGACCAAGGCGTAGGTGGGTGGACAATATGAAAATGGATCTTGGAGAGATAGGATGGGATGGTATGGATTGGATTGATCTGGCTCAGGATAGGGACCAGTGGAGGGCTCTTGTGAACACAGTAATGAACCTTCGCTGGATAATTAATGCTGGGACATTCTTGAGTGGCTGCAGATTTGGGTTCTCCTCAAGAAGGGCTCAGCTCCATAAATAAGTATATATATATATCTTCAATATTAAAATACTATAATAACAGGAGTATGGAGAAACTGCATAATGAGGAGCTCCATAGCTTGTGCTCATCTCCAAGTATAATTACAATGAACAAGTCAGGAAGGATGAGAGGTACAGGGCATGTAGCATGTATATGGCGAAGCGGAATATGTATATAGTACTTTGGAGGGAAGCCATAAGAATACTAGACGTGGGTGGTAGGATAATATTAAGATGAATATGAGAGAAATAGTTTGGAATGTTAGAGACAGGATTCACCTGACACAGATTAGGGAATAGTGGACGGCTGTTGTTGCCCCAGCTGCAAAAAAATCTTGAGTGTCTGGTCAACTGGCGGATTCTCACGAGATAATTATTGCAATAATAAAATTATTTAAAATTGTATTTAGGTGCAGGAATAGTGTTAATAAGATACATCCTTCATTTGAAGCTATGAGAGAATGGAGATACAAAATGTGGAAGTGCTAAGAAGGATAAAGATAATTAATATAGCAGCAGTAGTAACAGAACANAATATATTTAAACTGAATTAAATTCAATTAAATTAAATTAAACTCGACGATTCATAAAAAATAATTAACAATAAAGTTATGTATTAATCGTGCTCTATCAGAAGCGTTTTCAGCTATTAAAATCGTCCTGCCATTTGCTGAATTTAACTGAATTCCATTGAATTAGCATCTAGACAAAAGAGAAACACCATCCACAAACAAAATCCACTTTTTAATGAAACGTTATTCTCTATGTTCCTCTTGTTAATTTTGTCTAACATTATTACACAACTATAAACAAGTCCCAAAAATTTAATTATTCCTACAGGTCCCCTACTTCGTATGAAACTACTCATAAATACAGTTTCTTCACGTACCATGTAAAAGTCTTGGTGGACGGAAATGTTGTATCACATGCCTCAAATGTCTCTGAGGATGTTATCATCATATAACAGTGCCAATCATTATGTCATCATTAACAAGCCTCTATGGAAAGAACCAACCGCCGACTTTCCTTTCATACGACATGGATTGCACAGAGAATGATGCGTCCAATAATTCTAATATCGCTGTGTGTGTATTCGTTGCCGCGGTGAAGTAGTTCTACAGAGTCGTTGCCTAGCAACGATAGAGGATACACATACAGACACACAAACTTATAAACTATGCCGTTGAGACGGGCACAGGTGTCATGATATACACAGTAAGTTTCATTTCAGTCATTCAAAAGTAAATATGTGGGATAAAAACACACAATCATCATGGTGATCATATCAGCCCACTTTTATTTTTTTGAAAATAAGAAAGACACGCCAAAAACTTGCTACGTTTTATTTTCAACATAAGATGGAGACTAAAATCGTCATATGAGAGATCTAGTTAGACACATGAGATTCATTTCCCACAAGTTCGTCTACGTCTGACGTAGCCTCAAGTACGTTTTAAACAAAATATCTGGCGCTACAATCCTCTGTAGGTCTTCACCTCCAACATGTTCCTCCTCCCTACGCTCTGAAGGTTTCGTAACAGTAGATTTTTCCGAGGTGGAGTCTTAGCCCCACGCCCAACCCGAACCTGGAGGACCAGCTACTATATTTCGTCTCGTTCCTATACTTTGACTTGTCTGGCATGGGTAGCCTACCAGGAGCTTACGCTCCCGCCAGCATAGCTCTCAGAACTTCGAGGCCTCAAACTTCCTGTTCACGATAAACGGCAGTCGTAGGGGAGGTTAGACAAAGTATACCTAACGCAATACAGGTGCACAGGTGCACGGGTACAACTTCATGCTACTTTATTTATTTTGAAAACATTATTTATCTTGCTTTCTTTATTATGAAAAAATGCGAGCTCCATTTTGTCCGTGTGTCTGTGTATCCCTCAATCAACTTTTGAATGACTGGACAAATTTTTACGAAATTTGGTATGTATATCAGAGCATCTCAGCCCATCTCAACGACGTATTTCACAAATCCCTCCCATCAGTCTGTGTGTCTGTATGTGTGTCCCCTATCGTTGTTAGGCAACGGCTCGGTAGAAATATTACCATGACAACGAATACACAAGCAACAATAACATTGTTGGAAGCGTCATTTTCTATGAGGTTCGTGTCGTAGCCAATTAGTTCCTCCCAGAACTTCATATTTAAACGATGTTTTGGCCATTTTAACATTTAATTAAATAAAAGAAGCCAATTTAGAACTGCCTACATTGAAAATAACATTGTAATACATTCTGATGGGGTTCTGTTCAGTATCAGATTTTGTGTGCAACAAATTAACTCAAAGGTCAACGTGATATAATTGTAAAGGCATACTGAAAATACGTGTAAATCCACTTCATAGAACACTTCTCGACTGATTTAATTAAAAAATTGAAAATAAATTTGAACGAATGCAAAAGGGAAATTTGATATTTACTTTTGTTAAAATTTATTCGGGTTCTAGTTCTATTGTCTTAAAGCGACTTTAATCAGCGACCCTGTTCTGCTATGGGGGGGGGGGCTGGATAATTCTCTGTCAACTCCATGTAACAGAAATGAATAACCAGTCAGTTATAGGGTACGTTCTCCCTGATCTCGCCCATACTCCAGCTTCAATATGAACAGAACATTAACAACTGAATACAATTTAAATAAAATTCTGATGTAACATCCACTCGGATGCCCCTGACTGTTAATAGCCTTAATTCCATTTTCACAGAGCAATTGTTCGGATCACAAAGCAGCCGACTAAAATATCGTCACGTGTTACTGACTAGGAAAGGAGATTACATTGTTAATTGGATTTATTGGGCTCTTATAACTTGCAACTACATGTAACTCCAAACAGCCCCACCGATTTACAGGCTTAACACATCACTACAGTAAAAGCTAAGGCTCAGTCTGTTATAGTCTTCACTGGTCGTTGCTTGGCTACCCCAGGGCCATAGTGCGGCTGGAAGGATTAGGTCAATTGAAAAAAATCCAATGATCTCATCGGGACTTGAACCCGCGACTTTCCAGCTTGCAGCATAGTGCCTCAAACAACTACGCTACCGCGTGCCCCTATAAAAGAGAGTTCATTTGTGAATTCAAGAGATTCATTCGTAAGAGAATTCAGAAGTTCTCTAGTTGAGTATTCAGCAAGAAGACACTGAAAGAGTTGTTTTAAGTGTTACAGTTACAGCAATCCTTAGACCGTTATAATTATTTGTAGTTATGATTTGTGAATGTTCAATAAATATATTCATCAACTCAAACCCCGTCTACAGTCACTAATACACGTGACAATATTTAGTACGTTGAAATTCTCGTCGGTAAAATCCACAAATAATTCATACTCCAAAGCATAACATTATACTCGTGCTGAAAGTACGGTTCAACAAACGTAGGGCCCACACAGAAAGACTGCCCCCCCCTTGTCGATGAAGAGGCGCCATTTGTAACCACGTATATATCTAGGACAGAACAAAAATCTTGGTCATGGTTCTCGAGGAGACAAGGCAGGAATAAATGTGCTGGCGAAGACCAGCAGCAATTTAACCGAACAACCGAAATTAGCCGAGAGTCGACATTTGTGACAATAGTTATCTGTGAGACAGTAACCAGTCACCAAGGACGTGAGCACCGTAGCTGAGAAATATACATTGTTGGCAGCCGTAACCTAACAACGACTGGTGAACACACGGCAAACTGAGACAATTTGGCTTGTGCTGTAGTGAGAAATAGAATGTGTGAATTAGTGACACATTTTATAATTATAATTACTTGCAGTTATAAGTTATAAGTGTTCAGTAAATCCAATTAAAAATTTTAACTTCTTTGTCTAGTCACTAACACTTTACAATATATTTAATATTCTACACAAGATCGCGAACATATGCCTACCAAATCGCAAAAACCTCGCGATGTGTAGATCTTTATCTCTTTGGCACGTTCTTAACGAAACTTCGCCATATGCATTTATTGGCTTTGTTCTTCTGTCAGCATGCAACTGCAGAACGTCTAAACGAATTCCATAAAAAGTGAGGATGGGAAGTTTTCCGAAACTCTACTAGCGTATTACAATATCTGTTAAAGCCGGTCAAGAGCACTCGTAACTACCACATTACATGAAAACTTGCTTGTGTTTTTGCTCGCGTCTCGGATGTAATTAGCGTATGCCCTGATGAACATTTACTGGAGCGAAAAAAGTTCCGTGTCCGAAAGTGAGCAGGGAGATCTTGAGCATACGTTTAATACTCAATACACTTGTTCCGTAAGTTATACAATTTTCGAGATAATAAAATTAAAGTATGGGTGTGAAACTTTGTCTCTGACATTAAGGGAGGAACATAGCCTGAGGGTGTTTGAGAACAGGACGTTGAGGAGAATATTCGGACTGAAGAGGGATGAAGTTACAGGAGGTGGGAGAAAACTCCATAATGAGGAGCTTCATAAGTTGTACTTTCCTCCACGTATAACTAGAATGATCAAGTCACGGAGGATGAGGTGGGCAAGGCATGTAGCACGAAGGGGAGAAGGTGTATGTATATATATATGATATTGGTGGGAAAGCCAGAAGGAAGAAGGTCACTAGGACGACCAAGACGTAGGTAGGTTGTCAATATTAGAATGGATCTTAGAGAGATAAAATGGGGTGGTATGGACTGCATCGATGTGGCCGAGGATAGGAATCAGTGCAGGGCTCTTGTGAACATGGTAATGAACCTTCGGGTTCCTTAAAATGTTGGGAAATAAAAAATAATCAAATAAAATTAAAGTTAGAGACTGCACCACAACTGTTACAGTGTCTATGTTCCCAGTTTTTATTATTAGATCACGGTTATTTAAATAAGTCTGTTTCAGTTATTACAAATCAGTGGGTACCTTATAAGCAGTTTCTAGTTTGCTCAGACTAATATAAATTTAAAATGGTTCGCAGCTTGATTCAATTTGTCCTGCATATTTTAATATCGAAGCTCTGCCAGTATAGGACAGGATTCCCCAGAATACCACCTGACAGAACGGGGATGTGTACAGGGGATGTACAAACAGGCCAAAAATTATGAAGAGGGCGTAATTCAGGCCGCTATAAAACGGATATTAGTGAAAGTCCCTTTCAACTCTCAATATAGTTTTTTCGAAGATCGGTTCAGGCGTTCCATAGTTAATATCGGGTGTCCGGATGAAAGGTATCCAAAATAAAAAAAATTATATCTCGGAAAATAATCCGGTTTATATCATCGGAAAGGAAACCCCTGTATTTTTTTTCCATACCCCGCTTACGCGCATGCGCCGCCGCATTTCTGCCACCATGTTAGGAATCACCTGGACAGAGTGATGGCTGGGAGATAGATCGGCAGAAGTGGACCAATCGCTTGGCCTCCTAGGTCGCCAGATTTAACACCACTGAATTTTGTCTTGTGGGGTTATGTGAAGAACACTGTCTGCCAGGTTAAGATCAATGACCTCCAACACCTGAAAGCCCACGTAAGGGACGCTGTGGCTATTGTAACACCAAACATGCTTTATCGTCTGGATATTTGTCGTGTGACCAAGGGAATATACGTTGAAATTTATTGAGAAAGTTATATATTCAGAAAGAAAACTTTGATAATTTCTCTTTCTAGTGGTGTAACCCATAAATATGTATAATGCATTCTTTCTGAGATATAATTATTTTATTTTCGATATCTTTCATCCGGATACCCTGTATAATGGATGCGCAGACACACAGACAAGATGGAGATGGCGTAAGTTTACTTTATTCTTTTTTCAAATTAAGAAGAGTAACTAAAAATAGGTACATAATATACCTTACAATTTTTATCAAATTATTTGTTACATACGCATGGAAGATTTTATGATAAATGCATTTTTGAGAAACTTAACAAATTGCTCAGAATCGCTGAGTTTTCGGACTTTGTCCATCGTCCGATATTCTAGAAACTCGTTTCAGAAACTGGATTTGTTTCCATCTTCATGTACGGGGCGAGAACGGAAACAGATCCAGTTTCCGAAACATTATGTTGTCTAGTATCTAGAACACCGGACGATGGACAAATTCCTAAAACCCAATGACTATGAGTGTTGCACAGCGTTGTCAGAACCCTTTAAACTCTACTGAGACTGCTTTTACAGCTCTGTACATCCCTTATACAGGCATCCCACCTCCTCCACGTAACTTCTGCTGCAATAATATAAAATCAAATTCTTCCCATAGTGGGATTTCAGCCAAAGGAAGGAGGAACCGCTTTTGCCTCGTTGTATATTGCCGTTGCACGCGATTCATTATGAATTTACAAATTCCTTTTCTTGCACACTATTGCTATATATGCAAGTCTCTATGTGCTCTCTGTAAGCGCTACATAGTATCGGCAAGACAGTGCAATGCAGAAGGCCGCTTATACAGCACGGATAGGCGAGAAGATGAATGCGTAAGTCTCCATAATGGCGGCAGGGAAAATTCTTGGAGAAAGCCGGACAGAAGTGCGGAGGAAAACACCGAATAATTCACAAGAGTCGCCTATAAATAGCTCTTTTTCACAATTAGTGTTGAAACCATACAAACAAATAAACAAACAAAAAAAACTCCGTAGTTCTAGTCTGCAAGCGAGCTATACCGACCGAGCCACCGCCGCTTGTCGGCGACTTTAGTGCCAACTTCGGCGGATAGAGAGTGTAGCGTGGTCAGCGCAACAAATCCTCACGGCCGTCAATTTCGGTTTACTAGATCGGAGCCGCTACTTTTCCATTCAAGTTGCTCCTCAACTATGCTCACGAGGCTGAGTGGACCCCGTTCCAGACCCAATACTTTTCAGAAAATATGGTATTGCCGGGAATCGAACCCGGACCTCTGGAACTGTAGCCAGGAACTCTGGTCACTAAACCACAGAGGCGGTCGTTGAAACCACCCAAAGAACAAAATTACAAAAACGTCAATTGCTGACATTTTAGAAACAATCAACAAAAATTACGTAATAGTCACGTTTCCAGAGCCGCGAAAAATGCCCTATGCCATGTCCCTCCGTACTTGTTAGCCTGATATACTAACCTCTTCTCTCGTCTTGAAGTGGAGGTCTAGTAGAATGTCCTTCATTTTTCCGAAGGCGCTGTAAACACAGGGGTCAGAGTCCGGAAGATACACTGTATGTTCCTGCATCTTCCAGTTTCCCAGCGCTCCCTGACCGCACACTTACGAAAACAGACAGTCTCACACTCAACTATTTCCTCGTGACGCCAGCATGGACTGTTGATCAGCTACAGAGTCGCAATAAGCACGTATAAATATCAAAATTTTCCCGCAATTCTGGCATAATTTTTAGTAAAAAGGATATGTTAAACAATAAGTTCTGGGAAGAACTACTCGCCTACTTTCCTTTCATACGACACGGTCCGAACAGAAAACGATATGTCCAACAGTTATTCCATTATTGTGTGTGTATTCGATGCCACGGTAACATTTTCACTCAGCCGTTGCCTAGCAAAGTATGGGTAATAAACATACAAACATACAGGCTGATGAGAGGGATTACTCTACATTCAATATTATTGTCATCATATCATATACGTCTAGTTATCGTAAATCACTTCTTCCCATGTAACGTTTCGATCTAATTCTTGGACTGTTTCTCATCCGTTGCGCTATAATCCCTACCTATTTCACACTCCTCAAATTATGTGAAGAAGCTAATGGCGAAGTAGAAGAAAGGTAAAGCTATCTCTGTAAGATGGCGTGGAGGCTCATAGGGCTGTGAGACGTCGAGGTTCCCACATCCCAATCGGCTCACAGATGACGGTAAGGCTGTCAGCTTCACGTGCCAGCCACCATATACCCCCAGGAAGACTACCGGTACTGATTTCTGTTAGAGGCTGAGTCGACCCCAGGGCCACAGTGCGGCTGGGAGGGTTAGATGAATTGAAAAATCGAATAACCTCATTATCTCATTTACAGTCCTGTACCCTCCGGTTACTGCCCCTAGTTCTGCCACCAGAAACAACACAACTGTGACCTTAACGAATTTCCTGTTCAGTATGAGTTACTAAAAACGAACTTAACTCCAGAGACCAGAACCTTTCATAGCATTCTTCCGGCCGCACTATGGCCCTGGGGTTGACTCAGCCTCTAACAGAAATGAGTACCAGGAATCTTTCTGGGGGGTAAAGTGCGGCCGGCGTGTAAGGCTGACCTTACCACCATCTCTGAGCCGATTAAAAGTAAAAAAATAAAGCTATCCCTATAACAGGCCGTGAATGCCCATAGGGTCGTGAGACGTTGAGAGTCCCACATTATCTAGACAATCGGCTCAAGGGTGGCGGTAAGGTTGTGAGCCTTACGCGCCGGCAGCGCTTTATTCCCCAGGAAAATTACTGAATTAATTCCTGGTACTCATTTCTGTTAGAGGCTGAGTCGACCCCAGGGCCATAGTGTGGCCGGAAGGATTAGGTCAATTGAAGAAATCCAATGACCTCATCCGGACTCGAACCCGCGACCTTCCGGCTTGTAGCATAGTGCCTCAACCAACTACGCTACCTCTACGTCCTCAGGAACGTCAACAAGTTCTTCGTAGTTACCACCGTCAGGACTTTGCTTCCAACCTCTCGTTCTCTTTGATCCAGTACGTACCAGAGCACAGCAATTCTAACAGTCTTATGCGGCAACTTCAGCATTAGGTTAGCTACAATTCTGTATGCCATAGGTTCACAAATGAAGCCAATTAAATCCGAACATAATGATATTCTTAGCTTTACTGAAGCAGCGAAAGGAAGCTGCAGGCATTGTTATCCTGTACTCAATTATGAGTCATATGAAATGTAACGCATGCGTATAAGAGCAAACTATAGAATAAATGTTTCTTTGTCGTTCTCTTCCCCCCTCAGAAATTTATGTTTTTTCTTTTTTCTTCTTGAGTTTCGCGACGTTCTGAATAACTCTTTCCAAACGTACACATATATGTCCTCCTGGGACTGTCTACGTAGAAGCCATTTTCACACTCGACGAAAGTGGTTTCAAATTCCTGCTTCATACTCGTATACGCTAGGTACTGCTCATGAATAATTCATTCTGAAATATAACTCTCAATATAAAAGTGTTCCACGCTAAAGAACGGGGGTTTTCGCCTAATATGCAGTTATGTTAATATTACAAGACAACGCTAGATGGCTCTTGAAACAAGCTAGATTCAGCAGTCTGCGTTACGAGATAGCGTGCTTCTCCTGCTGTTTTACTATTCCTCGAATTCAGGACCGTAGTGCGGCTGGAAGGATTAGGTAAATTGAAAAAAAAATCTACCTCGTTGGGATTCGATTCCGCGACCTTCCGGCTTGTAGCATTGTGCATCAACCAAGTTGAAAGTCAGTCTGTGAAGAGCAGATTAGGAGTTTGGTGTGAAATGGCCGCCAGCCTGGGACCCAGTTGAATTGTCAGTTGACATTCTGCACGGGCGGCTGTGACAAAGAGGCCCTGAGCACGGGAAGCTGAAGAATATCCCTCGCTAAAAGCCGTTACCAGGAAACGGCTAGTGGAGAATGTAATAGACTGAGGAGACCAGTCTGTGTGGGTCAGTGATCTGTAAATTGTAGAATCCAGTGGAGTATACCAATTCATACCCATCTCTTGTCTCACCCCAAATACGTGATAATATGAAACGTTATATGGGGGTTGTATGTAGAACCTGTTGAAAACAGCGGTGATAAACGACTGTGACCAAAATGTGTGAAAACAGTATCTGCCTACAGAAAGTGGTGGAACTTACAATTCTCGATTAGGATAGCTGATCTCTTTGCCAACTCTAAACACTTTATCTCCGAATCTAAAGTCAGAGAGTAAGCTCTCCGTTGCTTAATTTATTTAACGACACTATGTCAACTACACATTTTATATAGCATCGAATGGAAGGAAGAATAGGAATACTAAATTAATTAGGCAAGAATATGTATAGAAGTGGTCGCTGCCCATTTTAAAACCAATCCTGCATATCTGGAGGAACTGAAAATATCCACAAGAAACCTTAGGCACGATATCAAACCTCCGGAGTCGGAATTTGAACTCTGGACCTCACGAAAATGAACCAGAAGATGTAACCAGTACAACGCGACATTCGGTTCAGTACATGACAAACCAGGGCGATCATCAATTACAATTGTCACCTCCACTTCGTCCCATTAATCATCCATTTCTTCCCTTCCCACAAGAGAGGAATAACGTGTTGCTAATGAAGTTTTAGTTAAAGCCTTGAAAAAATGACGTAAACTTTAAAAAGAATGATGGATAGAGACAATATGAATCTTACTTCACTTGCACCCAATTTATTTGCATTGCCTCTAGAGCAGTGATACACCTAGCACATAATATTACTGATTCTTCGGTTTCGTTGTGGGTCCACTGATATTTCTTTGCACCTCTTGGTGTGGACAGCGTTGCCAACATTTCGGAGAAACACAATATCTCTACATTAAGCTTTGAAACCAGGATGGTGAGTCGGTTTTCAAAATGGTAGCATGTATCTCCGAAAGGTCGACAAACGCTGACTACATCCACACAGCTCACGAAAGGATCACTTACTCATTGAGCTGAGCCCTTCTTCAGAAGTCGCCAATTGTGCAGCTACTCAAGAACTTCCCAGCATTTTATGGAACCCGAAGTTTCATTAATCTGTTCACAAGAGCCCTCCACTGGTCCCTATCACAGCCAGATCAATCCAATCCATTCCAAACCATTCTATCTCTCTAAGAACCATTTTAATTTTGTCCACCCACCTACGTCTTGGTCTTCCAAGTGACCTCTTAACTTCTGGCTTTTCTACTAATATTCTGTATGCATTCCTCTCCTCCACCATTCGTGATACATGCCCGAATACAGCAGAGGGATTCATTTGTAGAAATCAGTAAACAGACGGTCCCCTGTCCACACAGTGTTATATGGTAAGCGGAGATACCAGATGCATGACACAATTAAACTTCTTCGAGTAATACAAAGAATTCACGCATGTGCGAGCGTATTTTTATAAGCAAATAAATAAAATGTATCTGTTTCCCTTGTAGTTCGTGTTTTGTGGGAAAAAAGTCACTGCAAAAGTAAATCCTTTCAATTTCGTTGTTGGGTACAATACGCTGCGCAAATTTACATGCGGAGGTATTACGCCATGACGCAAGGTGAAGACGAAACTGTCTCTGTCCTTAATGAATTAAGTTCTACGTCATGATGGTGTATATACGGGAGTTGAAGCAAAGACTCGCGTATCTTTTGGGATGTAATGCTTTGGTGTGAGGGTAGAAATTTAGTGACGTTTCGGAGGACAGTACTGACTCCATCTTCAGGGTACAATAAACCACGTAAGAAACCAGCAAGAAGCAGACTGCAATCTAGTCTCGTAGTCACCGCTGTGAGAACCTCAAGTCCGTTACAGGAAATTTATTTGTAATAAACGGGAAGGCAGTTAATGCTAAAAATGAGAAGCAAATAAACCGGTAATGGAAAATATTGTTTCCGTGCTTATGTGCGTTCCGTGCTGTGCTTCTAGAAGTGTATTCGTGTTACAAAATTGGACGAATTAAGCCATTGGAGTCGATAAAATACGCGAAGAAAAACTTAACGTACCAAGGAAAATAAATTTTAAAGAAAGCGAAGGAAGTAAAAATAAAATGTAACAAGCCTGTAGGCTTACCGCTCAGTTAGCAGCGTGGTTTACACAGCCCTAGTGCCATAAAATTTGTTCTTAAGATTTACGTGATAAATACACAAATACATCGTCATGTGGTACTCATATTGAAGAGACCGCTTACATAGACTGAGTGTGTTTGAGAACAGGGCGTTGAGGAGAATATTTGGACCGAAGAGAGATGAAGTGACAGGAGGTTGGAGAAAACTGCATATGAGGAGCTTCATAACTTGTACTCTTCTCCAAGTATAATTAGAATGATCAAGTCAAGGAGGATGAGGTGGGTAGGGCATGTAGCACGAATGGGGAGAAACTGAATGCATATAGGATATTGGTGGGAACCCCAGAAGGAAAGAGACCATAGGGAAGACCAAGGCGTAGGTGGGTGGACAAAATTAGAATGGATCTTAGAGAGATAGGATGGGATGGTATGGATTGCATAGATCTGGCTCAGGATAGGGATCAGTGGAGCGCTCTTGTGAACACGGTGATAAACCTTCGGGTTCCATAAAATGCTGGGAAATTCTTGAGTAGCTTCAGAATTGGCGGCTCCTCCAGAAGGGCTCAGCTCCATGAGTGAGTAAGTAAGTAAGTAAGTGATGCTCTAAGGGATGTTAAAAATATTAGTTGTTAGGAAACTCCTGTTGTTGTTCAATGAAAACAAAAGTAATCTCGACACTTCACACTGCGAGGCTGCGGAAATTTGGTCTTGTTTAACGGAAATTATACGGCAACTATGAGTAAACAAGAATGATAATGTCGCTGCTTACATTACACTCATCTTGCAATATAATTACATTACGAATTAAACAGGGGCACGCGGTAGCGTAGTTGGTTGAGGCACTATGATACAAGCCGGAAGGTCGCAGTTTCGATTCCCGAAGAGGTTACTGGACCTGAACCTGGACCCCAGGTTTATACCTGTGGTCGACCCAGTCTCTAACAGAAATGAGTACTATGAATCTTCCTGGAGGTAAAGGTCGGCCGGTGCGTAAAGCTGACCTCACCGCCATTTGTGAGCTAATTGTCTAGAAACTGTGGGATCCTCGACATCTCGAAACACTGTGGGCCTCCACGGCCTGATTCAGGGATAGCTCTAACTTTTCATGATATATAGGGCCTACATATCATAGAGTATTGTGTATATCTGTTCATTCATTCTTTATTTAACTGCGCTTTCAATATCACAAGTTGTGTAGCGTCGAATAACTGTATGATTAATGGATAACTAATTTGAAGAGAATGTGGAAAGAAGTGGTCGTGGCCTAATTTGAGACAGTATCTTGATTTATGCTTGGAGAGACCGAGAAATGAAGAAAAAGACATTCAGACACAGGATATGTTGTGTCAGGGCCGAAGTATGAACCTGCAACCCCCAGAATAAGAAACAGAAATGGTATCTACTCGAGCCCGATGTTCAGTTTCGCAACCACCATACACATACAAGGCACAACAGGAAACACAAAGAGGACAAAAATGCAGTCACTTGCCCACAAACCAATAAGCACACTACACCAATACACGACAAGGAAGAACGCCGGGAGAAGAGACCCATACAATTAAATCCACATAAAAACACAAGGAAACCTTTCATAAACTTTTTAATTATTTAACATTTTAATAATTAATACTTAATGTTAGATTTGAACATACCTTCTTATATGTAAAGAAATTATATATTATTAAAGAACGGTATTCCAGTATATAAATATTGGGCAATGTAGGAACACTGGCACTATATAAACAAGTCAAATGCCTGACTGTGGCTCAGGGAACCGAAACATATTGTACAGAAACGACGAATATATGGTGTATTCAATTTCTTATTGTGGTGACGTAGCGAAATAAAGACATTTCAGAAGGCTGCCGCATCATATGATGTACGATATAACACAGATGTAAGAGTTAAGTTGTCTCTGTGCTTAATTAATTAAGCACTATGTCATTAAGACATATGGGGAGTGAAGGTATAGAAAGTAAGTAAAGGTATCCCTGTTTACAGGCCGTGGAGGCCCATAGGGTTGTGAGATGTTGAGGGACCCACATTATCTAGACAATCGGCTCATAGATGGCGGTAAGGTTGTCAGCCTTACGCGCCGGCCCCGCTTTACCTCCACGAATATTCCTGGTACTCATTTCTGTTAGAGACTGAGTCGACCCCAGGGCCATAGTGCGGCTGAAAGGATTAGGTAAATTGAAAAATCCACCTCTTTGGGATAAGATCCCGCAACCTTCCGGCTCAACCAACTATGCTATAGCTTCCCCATTCTTGACGTCCCCTGTACCTGTTGGATAGGAGTCTGGATGAGCCCCAGAACCGGTCGTGGAGGCTGTGGAGAAGAGAAAAATCTCGCACTGCTGCTAATCGAAGCCGGGCCGTCCAGCCCCGTAGCTACCCTGATTGAGCTATCGCGACTACCAATACAATAACACATGCAGATTTTGTGTAACAATCCATAACCTACCATATCAGTACATACGTATATACGTATGTTACAAACTATAAATATATTCAACAGCTTTCAGTGGCGCCGGACAGCCGGCTACTAAGTTTTGGCATCTCTGTCGAGTGTATCAGGCTGGCCAGCATGTGGCATGAGGACCAGATTTACATTGTCATTAGTAGTGGTTACCATGGCAACCGTTTCATTGAAACAGAGTCTACTAATTGGAATTTTTTTTAAAAATAGTTACTCCACACGTCCCATTACCCTGTTCTGTGCCCTGTAATAAGCAATGCATTAGCAACACAGTGGAGTAAGACCTCCTAATTAGCGTAGGGTGGTCGCAGCAGGATCGGCGCCTGTTGTCACATTAAGGCTACTTTTAATTAATTAAATTTCAATTTGCGTGTAACGTAGGCTTTTGGGATTTAGCCATGACGTACGTTGAAGATGTTCCAATGTTCTGACTTAAGTCTGAGTCACAATCTTCAGGGTTAATATGAGGAAGTGACCTATGTACACGGCTTTCAATGAGATTAAGAGAGGAGGAGTAGAGGTCGCTCTTTCAAATGCGAAGGGGTCACTCCAGTTACGGGACCCATATATCGGCCCACTTCTTGCTGTCGCCTCGCATTCACTCCACAATGAAAGCCGAAATGTTGAGACAGCTTACACAAACATGGCGGCTAAATACAGAAAGCAACGTTACACTGCAAATATGAAATACGTAGGCCCAGAGACAAGTATATTTCTGTGACATTATTGTGTGTCTGAAACAATTATTTTGAAGCGTCACTACCAAATATTACGTGAAATGCCACGCTATCATTAGGAAGTTACTGGATTTCGCTTTCAGCATAGGATGAGAACACAAGTCGCCATAACGGACAAGACTTTTCTTACGTAAGTTCCCACCACACTCAAGGTAAGGTTTAACCTACAAAATATTTCAGACAAAGGGTTCTACGATCTATTACAGAACAATGCCGTCAACTATTTTAGAGTGTGCATCTTGTTGTGTGTCACAACTATATTGTTAGGTAACGCAGGCCGCGCCATAGCTCAAGCGGTTAGTCGCTGTCTTCCCACCGCTGCGGTCTGAGTATGATCCCGGGTCTGCTAAAGTGGGATTTGTGGTGGACGAAGTGGCGCTGGGGAAGGTTTTCTCCTGGTACTTCGGTTTCCCTTGCCAATCTTCATTCCACCAATTTCTCCACAATCACCCTCACCTATCATCTGGGGCTGGTACAACAGACCAGAAGTGGCCGCAGTACAAGGGACTTAGTCCCACCCCACTATCAATAATAAGTAAAAATTGGTAACGTACCCGTCAACATGAAAAGGAAAATGGTATTATAATTAAAATCAATATCAGATAGATTGAATTTTATAGTTTACCGCTAAATGTTTCGGTCCTCATGGGACCATCATCAAGTATTTCATATAATAAATACGATAAAGTTAATTGAAATCTTAATATGGATGCATATTGTGGTGCAACGCGTCTATATTGTAAAAGTTGTAAATTTTGTAGAAAACTGTGCCTTGTGTTATGATGAAAATTGAAATACAGAAAACTATTGGAAATATTAGAGTATACAAAAATTTGTATTTAAAATATTAGTGGAGGTAATTAAAATAAGTTGTATATTACGAATACAGGATTTTATAAAACGAATAAATGAACAACAAAACGGCCGGAGAACTAATCAAACAAGGATGCGTGGCCGAAATTACGATGGAAGAAGTCCAACAAGTCCAATTAATATGCTTCAAGGGTTAATGTACACCGAGTAGAGCCAGTCTGATACCCAGATTCCACACCCCAACGTCAATTATCCACGCCGAATATTAAGAGACTTGACCTGTCATTAGAAGAATGGCTGCTCAGTTCGAGATGTTTGTTGCATCGGACCTCCAACACGAACAGCATACAAAATTATCAGGCATGGTGCTTCAATTGTGACAGGAGGGGTGAAGGGCAGGGATTTCATTAGTACCGGTCCTTTGAGCACGGTAAGTGAGTCATTGAAGACTCCCCTTCCCTTATTCTGCACCTTGATTAAAACTGGAGCTTAAATTACGATGCATTCTGCAGAGAAGACCGGTATAAGTAACAAATTAGTTTGAAAACCGAACTAATACACACATCTGTAGCTTGTACAAAATAATCCTGAATATCGAATTGATTTTTTTTTAGATCTGTCAATTCCATCTCTGTCCAAGGGTTAATGACATGTCGCCCTATGGATGTATTCCACACAATTCTAGTCAATTAAATAACACTAAAGCCAAAACTGATTTAACGCAAACCTCACCGAAACCAATCAGAGAGGCAGATGTTGTAGATAGAAAGATAGGTCTGTTGGATGCCTGATTTACGGCAGGTAGCGGCAGCGCTCTGTAGCAGCAGAACTCGAAAGTGCTACATCAGTGGCACCAATGCCTGCTTTCCTGGCCTGGTACTACTCATCTCAAAAGTTCACAACCGAATTCCCTTAACATCCCTCTGAAGGTTATCCCTATTTCTTAACCTGGTGACTCCGAAGAGATTTCCCACGTAAATTCTGTACGCATTCATCTCCCACGTAGCGGCCTCCGTAGTCTAGGGCTAACGTTCCCACCTCGTGACTCAAGGTACGCGGGTTCAAACCCGGCGGAGGTCGTGGAATTTTTAAGGGCGGAAAATTTCAGGGAACAAGTCCTCCGGGAGGGACTTTAAGCCGTGGGTCCCGTGTCGTAGCTTTACGGCACGTAAAAGAACCTCATGTCTCAAGGGGACCTCTGAGCCAAATTCAGGACATTTCCCGCCCAACAGTAGTCTCTAACGCCTCTGGTAAATGGGGGAAGCATCGAGATACCGCTGAGCCAGTAGAGGCCGAACTCGCTGGCTGAGTTGGGATTGATGGCACGCACCAGTACCGGTAGGGTATAGAGACTGATAGAATATCACAGGGGGGCGCACAATGGACAAATATCTGGTCTAATTGCATGAGGAAACCCACCCTCTCCAATAACAACAACAACAACAACAACATCTCCCACGTCCAAGACACACGTCGAACTCATTTTTGTAGATTCACTGCCATAAAAATAATTGATAAAAAGTAAAAGTTCATGCGCGTCGGTCCAGTATAACGTCTTTAGGTGAGTTTACATTGTGGAAACTTAAAGCAACCTAGTTGCACTGCTCGGGCGACTATGTTTGCCGTCCAATTTATCAAGCAGCATGCGGCCAGGAGGAACCGTTGCCGCATGCTACCGACACCATTTACACCCAAAGCGACTGGTTGTTTCAATTTTTACGTCCTCGTCCTTTAAAAGTCCTCTTTTTGGTGCGTCAACCTCAAGAAGGAAACTCAATGAAGGGAAGTGCACCCACTGATCACCTTTGGCGGATCCGCTCTTCCTCTTTCTATACCTGTGGTAGGTCGTTCTGAGATTTGTAACCTTTTCTTTCGCTTCCTCCATCGAACATTCAAACTTCGTGGCTATTCCTCCCATAGCTTCAATTTCTTATGATTGTCTTTATAATTGGGATCTCGCAAATCCCACAGAATGTTCCTTTCGCGGTATTCTTCGATAAGACAGTTGGCTTTATCCGTGTCCCAACTCATTACGCCGCATGCGAGTAGGCAACTGAACCCTTGCGGCCTGGAGCAACTGGAGGACGCGGGACGCGGGTCGCAAGCCGGTTGCCAATAGTTGCCTCAGTGTAAACCCGCATTTAGTTTCACGAAGCTCCTTCTAAACGTCATCAAATTCTGGAAAACCGGACTATTTTAGAAGCAACATCATTCGCTACACGTAATGTCGTATTCTTACGTGATATGGAAATATTCCACTTCTTCAATTGGCTACTAGACCTATTCATGAGGTTCCGAGTTCGAGTACTGACGCGTAAACCGAACGAGGTTCTTCGTACATTCCCTCAGCACCTCCAGGCACACACCCAGACAGTATGCTGGACTTGAGGTTATCCGGAAGTGACGTCGTGTAGTCTGGTACAAGTTTGATTACATTTCATCGAAACGTATGCTTCCGTCTTAGGGCCGAAGTAGAAGCATAACGGGCAGGATTGCAGCATACATTTTGCTGGTTGCTTGCTTGACTTACACTGCGATCCTGAAGATGGAATCTGTACATTGTTCTGAATCGTCGGTAAACTTTATCTGACTACACGACTTAATATCCCAGATTTCAAAATAAGACAGGCAACAATAACATAACAAGACGGAAAAAACCCACCAACTCGAACACACATTCTCGTTGAGGGGACTGTATATTAACAGCCTAAGCAACCTTCAAGGAGCACATCCTGTTGTTATCACTGTATTTATATTGGATTTTACCGTCGACACAACAAAACTCCGTGGTTTTAGTCCTCAAGCGAACTATACCGACCGAGCGACCGCCGTTTGTCGGCGAAGTTAGTGCCAACTTCGGCGGATAGAGGATGTCGCTTGGTCAGCGCAGCGAATCCACACGGTCGTTAATTTCGGTTTTCTAGATCGGAGTAGACAAAATAAATCAACCAAATAATTCGCTCACAATTAACACGATAAAATTGAGAGCGAATTATTTGGTATACAGAGTGTATAACTACTCAACGGCAAAACTTCAGGAACGGACTCCTCATGTAGAGAGAAGAAAAAAAGTATATGACAACATGGGTTCGGAAATGCATATAATTACAGAGTAGTAATTGTGTCTGCACGCCACTGAAAACAATTGGCGACATAAGTGTTTTCTATCGTTGGGTCGGCCTTTCACTGGGAGGACAGCGCAATGATTAACATGACGTCACCTGTGATTACTTCGTGATAAATTTTCCTCTGTCAATTCTTTTCATTGGCGTGCAGACACAATTACTACTCTGTAATTTTATGCATTTCCGAACCCATGTTGTCATATACTTTTTTTCTTCTCTCTACATGAGGAGTCCGTTCCTGAAGTTTTGCCGTTCAGTTGTGATACACCCTATATATATATATCCTAAGCAACGATAGAGAAGACAGCAGTTTCCTGAAGCATAATTTTAACACCTGATGAAGGCCACACTGGTAGAAACACTGTAGTGTGAAACTTCTAGAGTGAATAGCTTTTAATAAGTTTTATACACTATTATTTTGCACGTGAGACTGTGGAAATAATTTATACAAACTGATACCCGAATATTCTATTAAGATCGCTTTCTTCCACATTTTGAAATTCATTATTCACCACCATCCAGACACTGAATGCTAAATGCCTGTGTTCTGAGCTATGACATAATCATGAAACAGAAGTGAACTGACCTGCCTGTACACAGACATGGATAACCTGATTACAGTCAAGTCGTGGAGTGACACAGCTGTTGGCGTTGTATTCCTTATCGATTGACGCTTCGATACATTGAATCCCGACGTAACGACCAAACGCTGAGGTAGGTGACCCCGCTCAGAAGCCAAACAACTGCTTCCTTCAGTCCTACTTTCCGTCTATTGATCTGCCTGAGTAGACATGAAATATTGTCCTGCGGTATGTGTTTCTGTGGTTCCAGCTAGCTACGCTCATATATAACTGCAACTACCACCGAAACTTCAGTGCGTCTTCGTCAGTTAGTGACGCGGGCCGTTACGTCATCTTTAGTAGGTTTTCTTAAGCCTCTTGGTGTGGGGTGAGACTGAGTCCATTTTGTAAGTAGGTCACTAATTGTAGCAGCCTCGGATGATAGATGATGAATGCGGGCCAGTATTGGGATGAGAACTGGCAGGGGNTCGAAACTTCAGTGCGTCTTCGTCAGTTAGTGACGCAGGCCGTTACGTCATCTTCAGTAGGTTTTCTTAAGCCTCTGGGGGTGGGGTAAGTAGGTCACTAATTGTAGCAGCCTCGGATAATAGATGATGAATGCGGGCCAGTATTGGGATGAGAACTGGCAGGGGAAACTGAAGTACTTGGAGAAAGCCTGCCCCAGTGCCACTTTGTCCACCGCAAATCCCACATGATCTGACTTGAGTTAGAACCCGGGACGTCGCGATGGAAAGCCGGAGACTAACCGTCAGAGCTATGGCACAGCCTTATTTATTATCTAACTCCTCGAAAGTGAATATGGAAGTAGTAAAGTCCTCTGAAATTTCGGTGTACCAGACTGCATGGCGTCACATATCAGAATACGCTTCCGTTTTACACAAAGACTGAAATAACAGAAGCCTACGATATGTGTGTGTCAATGATTCATGTTACTTTCATATGAGTCGATTACTGATCAATGTATCGTCCCTCTCATTACGAAACACGGAAGTTTATTACCGTGATCATGAACTCCGCCCATAAATTTACACCATACCCATCAAGATCTGTTTTGATATTGCGGCGCGCCGCCAGAGAGCCGAAATGGTTGAGGAGATCAGAGTTAATTTCCTAGGCAACGACCGACGGACCCACTACATCGCTACAACCGGAACGCATCCATTGCTATACAATGGCTAATAACCCAACAGTGGAGTTTCCACAGTTAAACACGAATTGTTGAAGCAGCGTTTCGATAGCGGCGAGCGGAATGAACCCTTCAAGATGGGATTCCCTATCGAGTCCGCGTGGAATATAAGAGTCCAACTGCGACAAGAAACGAGTTCCTTCGTGTGATGACGGGGTCGAATACCTCCACCGTGACCCTGCGAGTCGTAGGAGGCGACGAAAAGGGAAGTCTTAAAGTCCCTAGGGAATCAACCCGAGAAAGAGCACGCTGGCAAGAACCAGCAGCATATACGAAAGACAGACCCGTCCTCTCGTCAGAGAGGGCACCCCACAGGAACAAGACCGTAACTGTCAAACAGTAATAAATATCTGGCCATGAGCTCCAGATGGGGCTCGAGACCAAGACTTACTGACTCACTGTCCGTCATTCGCAATGTGACTTTGACTTTGAGACGAGTTCAGTTTGTATCTGACCTTAGAATAGTAGTGTCTTCAGTTGGCTTCGAGGCAATAATTGTTATTGTTAACATTTGTACTTGTAAGTGTAGAGGAGATTGGCCAATAAACACATTTGCTAAATCCGAGACCTGCATGAATGTATTTGTCGCGATACATAGGCAACACGTGACAATATTATCCTTCCATCTACTCCTAGGACACCTTTCAAGAAGTCAAAATATTATATGTCAGCTGTTCCGAATTAATTTCGGGTGAAGGTGCATTGACGAAACTAAATGAGCATTCATCTTTTATTTCGTCTGATTGTTTATTCAACGACGCTGCCACTAACACTGACTACATGGCGTCGAATAATTGGACGGGATTCACCATACCATAGAAAGGATGTGGAAAGAGTCAGTTTTGACATATTTCGAGGCTACTGAGTCGTGATTTTAAAATAAATCAAACCAGTGCAATGGTTGGAAAGTTATGCACTAAACCGACCTAGAAATTGGTTTCTGAAGTTGCAAATGCATGAATTCCTGCCCGACTCGACTACTTTCCCAATTGCACTTCTCCGTGAGGAGACTGGGATCGTGGTGACGTTCATTACGTACAGTCTGCTGCTAACGAGACGATAATGACATCGTAAAGACAAAGGGGTACAATTTCGTATGTTTTACAGTTACCACGGTAATGACACATGCTTACATTAGATTATAGCGTGAAGTGTTCCTACCTTCGTTAATTCTGCGATAACTTCGTTGTGAGTAGATACAAACAGTGTACTACAATACTGAAATAATCTATTCTACCGATAGCACAATGAAACAATTATAATTCTATTATAGCATCTCACAGTACTCGGTGTGAATCTCCATGTAACACAGGGACTAAACGCTATCCTTATGAGAGTCCATTTATATTGTGACATGCAGATCCGTTGCTGGGCAACGACTCAGCAAACACATCCCCGCGATATTGAATACGCAGGCAACAATCGGATAACTTCCGCTGCTATGAAACGCTCTGTAAATAAAACAATAGAGGAAGAAGTGTTTTATATATGGTTCGGATACATCCAGTGCTTGGCAACGGATGTGTTTTCAATGGATCCGCCTCGAAACTATACAGTCGTAAATCAGAAGTAAGTCGCTGAATGAGAATGAGAATGGGGTGAATCCTCGACAGTCAAAGAAGAAGGGTTCGGCTGAAAACTGATTGTGAGTTACTGTGATTGCTATTATGAGTGATTGTAAAAGAAGGGGGTAATATATCCAGTTATCCAATCCAAAATCCGTTTATATTCGTCATATATCTCAGTGGTACCAACGTCACTTAAATACTAAACTAACATCGACTTTATGTTTTGGCTTTCCATGCTAAAACCTCAATTATATACCGGGTGTCCCAGAAATGAAGCTGTAACCAATTTCGCTGTATGTCCATTCTCTTACCGATTTGTGTTCGGAAAGTGCTTGATTCGAATTTTGGCCAGGGAACCGACTACTTTTACTGAAATATTTTGAAGTTTACCCAATTCCCTCTAGACAAATGCTGGAACAGTGCCTTTAATTATGCCCCTACCACTTCTTTCCACGACCTTTTCAAATAATTCATTGCTGTACAGTCTTGACTTCTGCTGAAGACTGATTGTGAGTTATTGTAATTGAGTGTTTATTGTAAACGGTGTTAATAAATCCAATCCAAAATCCGTTATTATTAGTCACGAAGCCATAAACTCCTGACAACATTATTAGAATAATTAAATTATTTGCATTCAATAAACACAGTATAACAGACATAAGAACGAAGAATTATTTATAAAAAGGACATTAAATTTTATATTATGAGCAGCTGACTGATTAGCAAGCGAAAATCGATTATCTCTAAACGACAGGGATCCTGTACACAGCGGTTTCCATTACTACGCATATTTTAATTCCTACATACACAAAAAAATTAACAGCCTGAAATCATTAACTGCACCACGAAATAGCGTACAAAATGAGGGAGAGAAGGAGAGGGAGAACTTGAAAAAATCCACTGAATAGAAGTGTTAACCATTTGCACTTTTTTTCTAAATAGCAACTTACATACAGGGCGTTTCACGACTTTAGGGCATAACTACAGGAGGTGATTTTCTAGGTCTTTGTGATCAAACAAGTTCATATAAACATGTGTCCGATTTCGGACGGTTGCGGAGTTATGAACGTTTTAAACTCAGAATAGAAGGTAATGATTACTGACAATAAACGGAACAAAATAATAAACCAGCATGATACATGATATATTTAAAATATGAATGTAAAGTTAACTTCGTGAAATTACCTTTAATTTGAATTTATTGGTGCTTAAAGCTGATTTTCGAAAATGCCACCGCCGGCCGCAACACAGGCTGCCGCTCGGTTGTTAACCGCGCGGGGGACATACCAACCCACCACGCCTTAGGTACCTCTCAAGTGTCGAGATAACGAGAAAGCTCTGTCTGTAGCTGGCTAAAAATAACGACCGACCAGATGATAGACGCGGTTCACACGAGGGCGTGTACGGGAATGAAAAAAAAAACGGTTATAACTCCGTAACCGTCCAAAATCGGACACATGTTTATATGAACTTTTTTGATCACAAAGACCTAGAAAATCACCTCCTGCAGTTATGCCCTAAAGTCGTGAAACACCCTTTATAGTAAAAACCATTACATTTAAAAGACAGTCTTTAAACTTGATACTTATCTGCTTACTTAACACAGCGGCACGTAGATGACTGACTGCATACAGCCAAACATTTCTGATGAATCGTGTGATATTACTGTCGATGTGAAGAAACAGTGATAAGTATTTGATTTTTAGATGTTACGCCCTGTAGTTTGATAGGAAGTCAACTGACGTTAGTGCGGAATGCACAACCTCCATCTAAACGTAGCAGAGTATGACGTCAGCAAGCAGCAAGATTGTCAGAATCACTGAGATTAACTATTAAAGGAGAAACACTGTTCCCCAACGTTGGATATCATGTTCTCACAACGATAAACAGAGCCCGGATTTTTATGACATGTCATCTGTTTTTCCTTGTAACCTATGCGATGCTCTTAAATATATAAATCTCGGATATGAGATGCTGGTTACAGAAATGTAAATTTTATAGGTAATTTTTTTGTCATTTTTGACATTTTTAGGTTTAAGGTCATTTTTTTCATTTTTGGGGTAATATTTTGGTAAAATTTTGGACTTTTAAGGGTATTTCTTGTCATTTTGGGGCATTTTAGGGATTTTTTCTTCATGTGTTTTCTGAAATGTAACAACATAGAAGCGAACTGTTCTTTCTTTTCTCCTTTAGGTCATTTTTCTGTATTTTTCGGTAATTTTTTGAATATTTTCAGGCCATCAAAATCCAGGTCCTACATATTACATTTTGGGTCATATTTTAGGTCATTTTTCTGGATTTCTTCGGTCATTTATAGGTCATTTTTTAAATATTTTCAGATCATCAAAATCCGCGCCCTGGTGATAAGTACTTGATTTTTAGATGTTACGCCCTGTAGTTCGATAGGAAGTCAACTGACGTTAGAGAAGAATGCACAACCTCCATCTCAACGACGCAGAATTTGACGTCAGCAAGCAGCAAGATTGTCAGAGTCACTGAGATTAACTATGAAAGGAGAAACACTGTTCCCCAACGTGGGATATCACGTTCTCACAACGATAAACATTGAGGAATACTGTATTCTGGGACGTGATGTGTTGAAGTTCTGTCGGAGTTCAGCGACATTTCTGCCCCCATCTTCAGGATCAAAAAGCAAGCAGAGAAATATCTACTTCCTGTTTACCTTTTCGATGGATCTTCGACACTGTAGATGAAGTAAATACGTTCTACCGAAACATCGCTACACGTCTACCAGACTATATGGTCTTATATTCCAGAAGATAGTGCTCTTAATCTAAAACCGTTTATTATTTTCGGATATAAGAAATGCAGACTGACATGACTTTCCAATGAAAGGTAAACTTGTTCCTGTTCTTAATTAATTAGGGAATCTGCCATAAAGACGTATGGGGGAGTGTAGATATAGCCCCAGCATTCTTGACGTCGGTACTAGATTAGGTGAGTGATCAGCTTCCTGCCCCTGCCGCTTTAACCCCGAGGAAACAGCCCTAAGTTCTCATCTGATAGGAAACAGGGTGGGCCTCAGAGAGGGTCTAGACGATATGGAGAGGAGAAATTATTTCTCTTGCTGGGAATCAAACCCCTGCATTCCAGCCCTCAGTCCGTCGCTATACCGACTGAGCTGCTCTATGACTTCTTAAATACATACTTATTTTATGTGTGGGTCTTAGGTATCTCCATGGTCCTCCTACGTAAACTCTGGAGGTTTCGGAAAGGCGGATTTACACTAAGGCAACCATTGGCAACCGCGCCGCGATCGCATGCTGCAAGTTGCTCACTTGCAGGTAGTGGGTAGCGTAATCGCATGCGGCCTGCGTCCCGCGCCCTCTAGTTGCTCCAGGCCGCAAGGGTTCACTTACCTACTCGCATGCGGCGTGATGAGTTGGGACACGGATAAAGCCAAGCGTCTTATCGAAGAATACCGCGAAAGGAGCATTCTGTGGGATTTGCGGGATCCCAATTATAAAGACAATCGGAAGAAGTTGAAGCTATGGGAGGAATTAGCCACGAAGTTTGAATGTTCGGTGAAGGAAGCGAAAGAAAAGGTTACAAATCTAGAACGACCTACCACAGGTATAGAAAGAAGAAGAGCGGATCCGCCAAAGGTGATCAGTGGGTGCACTTCCCTTCATTGAGTTTCCTTCTTGAGGTTGACGCACCAAAAAGAGGACTTTCAAAGGACGAGGACGTAAAAATTGAAGCAACCAGTCGGTTTGGGTGTAAATGGTGTCGGTCGCATGCGGCAACGGTTGCTCCTGGCCGCATGCTGCTTGATAAATCGGACGGCAAACATAGTCGCCCGAGCAGTGCAACTAGGTTGCTTTAAGTTGCCCCAGTGTAAACCCTCCTTAAGGGCTTGTTCTATTGTGGTGCATAGATCCTTTACTAAGTGGTGACTGTGTAAACAGCGACTCAGTAAACACGTCTTCGTTGCTAGGCAGCAGATTCTTAATAATGCAACATTTGAACACAAAGATAGAACAGCTATGTTTCCTATGTGGTCCGTGCCGAGATGTTATATGCAAGGGACAAAGGATAGTCAGTTCTGTTCAAGATTCAGTGAAGAGAGGAACTGAGCTTGGAGTGGAATAGCCAATGATGGAGCCGTTACCAGGAAACGTCTAGAAACAGTCTGAGAATACTTGGCTGTAAACTGTAAATTACAGAAATAGCGATAATGCTGTAGTTATATCCAGTTACGACATGTAAGTGGTCAAAAGATCTATGTACCAATCCAAACCCCGTCTATAGTCACACAGATGCAGGACAGTGTAAAATAGCAAACAAATTTAACACTGAATAGATAGCTTGCTATGAAGAGTTCTGTCTTCTGGAATTACGCCCAGCCTTTTTTTTTTTAGTTTCTTGGGGTGGGGTGAGACTGAGTCCAGTTGGTACGTCGACCACTGAATGGCCTATTGTACCAGCCTCGTATGATAGACGAATGTGGAGTAGTCGCTGGAATGTAAACTGGCAGGAGTAACCGAAGTACACGGATAAAACCTACCCCAGTGCCACTTTGCCAACCACAAATACCACATAAGCTGACCTAGGCTCGAACCAGGGCCGACGCGGTGGGAAGACAACGACTAACCACCTGAGCTATGTCAAGGCCACGACGCCCCGTAGTCCGTGTTATACCTCAGAAGACAGAAGTCTTCACTATCAGAACCTCAAAGCCTACCTATCTTATTGTTATGATAAACCACGCGCAGCCTTCCACTTCAAGCAGATCCTTGCGAGGACGGTAAGGAGGAGGCAGGAAGTTTCAGCTTAGTTTCTGCAGGGCGTGCTGTTTCTTGTCGCAAGGACGGTAGCGAGAGTATTAATAATATATTTTGCTTGCAACATTCATGAGCGCTTTCTAGTGGATAAAGGACTGGCATGGAAGCAAGGAAACAGAGAAATCACACTGACACCCACCCACACACACGTGTACATGTACATACGGGCGTTCTTCAAGTTTATTCTTACAATGCCAAAATAAGGAATATTTATAGGAAAAATATTCATAATAACGCAATAGTAACAATTTAGGAGCAGAGATAGAGTAGTCGGTACAGACTAGCTACTGGATGGGAGACTGAGGGGTCAGATTTCGAGTCCCAGTAGGGTCAAAAATTTTCATTTCTCCGATCGTCAAGACAGGCTCTGCGGATCCATCCAACCTCCTATACAATGGGTACTGGGGGCACTTTCCCTGGGATAAAACGACCAGGGCGTGAAGCTGACCACTCACCTCCAACTAGTGCCGAGGTCAAGGAAATGTGGATCTATACATCCACTCCTCCATACGCCTTCATGGCGTAGAGCTCAATTAGTTAAGCATAGGGACATCTTTACCTCTAACAATGTATGTATATACTTGTATATCATAATGTTTGTAAGGCCTACGAATTCCTTATAAACAAGTAACATGGGATTAGTCGTGCTATAGCTCAGGCCGTATTAAACCACAGGAGATTGCAGAATAACTTGCTGTGGTATATTAGCTCAAAGCAAGAACTGTGGAGCCACATAAACAGCCGTTGACAGCGAACGGCTCTGAAACAATGTTTCTAGGCAACGGTCGAGAAACAGAAAACGGAACGATGTCCATCGCTAGGTAGCAGGTTCTTAATAAGCAAGAATAGAGGGCCGTTGCAAGGGAAAGGCTCGGTAAACAGGATCGCGCGGATTCGCTTAGCATACGAGGATGAACGGTGTTGTCTGCGCGGGCAGATCCGAGCAGTTATACAGAAGAAAATTGGGGCAACCAAGTCAGTTCCGTAAGAGAGTCCGTGGAGAAAATAATCAGTTGGCAGGGAGCTGCCATTCAGAGAGGACTTGAACGCGGAAGCAAAAGAATTTCCACTCTTAGAAGCCGCAAGCAGGGAAATGGCTGGTGAATACGCAGCAAGCTGTAAAAGATTTAGCGGGTGCTGTGGTGTTTTGTAAATTGTGGATATTAGCGAGTGGTGGCGCTGTAACTGCTTGTACTTATGAGCTGTGTGTATTAGTTGTCAATAAATCCAATATCCAACGCAAATCCCGCCTATAATCATACAAACATGTGTCAATATTTTTACCATTTATTTTTCCATATCAAGAACCACAACTGTGTTTGTGCACGTGATTCAAAATTCGAATGCATACTTCACATTCCATGAGTAGCCTGGTAAAAGTGAGGTCTGAATAATAATTGAGCTAAATTTTTTATTTATTTAAGTTCTTTCTCAGTAGCCAATCACAAAATAAGCATGAGAACGAAAAAGGAACAAAATAAATATACATTTAGACAAAAACAAAAGACAAAATGAGGCAACTTTTATTATTTAGACATTAACAAAAATTAAAATATGAAATGGTAATCATGTAATTCATTATTCGATGAGAAAAGTACACACATATTCATGTGGAACGCAATTTATATTCCAATAAGTACAAAATACTATTATAAAATACGCCTAAGAGAAACAGTTCGCACGCTCAGCTTGATCAAATTACGACACAAAAGAGATTCTACTGAACAATAACATCATTATTGAAGTAAATCAGAGAATTTCAATGGGAAATCGAGCTAGTTATGGCCTAATGATACAAATCAGTTCATGAAATTTAGGGAGATAGAGAAAACGTGATCTATATAAGACGCTTGTAAGGCCTATACTTAACGTATGAAAGTGAAAGCAGGCCCATAAAAAGGAAAGATAAAAATGTACTCCTAATCTCTATGAAAAGAATATTAAGAAAAGCAGTATTTTGAGATCAAGGTCAAACCAGGAACTATGCAAACTATATAATGAACCATATGTAATGAAAGTAGCCACATAACTTGTACTCTTCTCCAAGTATAATTAGAATGATGAATTCAAGGAGGATGAGGTGGGCTGGGCATGTAGCACGAATGGGGGGAAGAGGAAGGCATATAGTATATTGGTGGGAAAGCCAGAAGGAAAGAACCACTGGGAAGACCACAGCGTAAGTGGGTGGACGATATTAAAATGGATCTTAGAGAGACAGGATGGGATGGTATGGATTGGATTGATCTGGCTCAGGATAGGGACCAGTGGAGGGCTCTTGTGAACACGGTAATGAACCTTCGGGTTCCATAAAATTGTGGAAAATTCTTGAGGTGCTGCAGATTTGGCTACTCCTCAAGAAGGGCTCAGATCCATAAGTAAGTATGTAATGAAAGTGGCCAAGGTAGGGCGAATTGAGATGGCTGGGACAACTTTGTAGAATACAGGAGGAAGACCCTTGCAAGAAGTTAACTCTGCATAAACCAGGGTGAAGTCGACGAGTAGGCAGACCTGCTATCAGGTGGATGGACCCAGTTGAAGAAGGTTTCAAGAAATGGACTTTAGAAATTGGAGACGAAAATCACAGATTCAGGTCCAATGGTGGGGAATAAAAGAGGCCAAAGTTCGTCATGGACTGTAGTGCTTGCAGCAGCAGCAGCAGAAGAAGAAGAAGAAGAAGAAGTAGAAGAAGAAATCTTCTGCTGAGTATTGATTTGCACTGCTCTTCATGATTATGCAAATGTACGCCATACAGCACTTCTCGAGAAGCTAACAGTCGCTCAGCTAATAAACAAACACAGATACCGAAGATTCTTTATCCTACTGTCACGATTTAGGGATGTGACTATAGACGGGGTATGGACTGGCGAATAGATTTATTGACAAAACTCGAATTTACAAGTAATTACAGCGCCATCGCTAATCTATACACTTCAAAAATCAACATAGCACCCGCTAAGTCCTTTCCAGCCTGTTGCGTCTTCACCAGCCGTTCCCTGGCAACGACTTCTAACAGTGAAGATTCTTCAGCTTCACGCGCTCAGGTTCCCTTGTCACAGCCGCCCGTGAAGAACTCAACCCAACTCACTCAACTTACGGCGCCATCTCTTGACTGCCTCCCCTGCAGAGCTTTACTGACTGGTTACTCCAGTTCTGTTCTTTATAACTCCTCGGTGCGGACTGCGGAGACAATATCCAGTTAACTGTTGCGGCGGGAATGGGTCTGATAAAACCGCCTATCTCACGATCCTTGCATAACAATGACTATACATGACTGTACATGTCAGGACCATCCCGATGCCGCTCTTTTGAAGGTAAAGTCTGTTAATCCTTCGCCATATCACCCATCTTCAGCTGTCCGCTACCAACCAGGCCTTCTGCCCCACATCTTACCTGAGGATACGCCATGATAAGCCGTGACGAAAGGAGTTTCGAATCTCGGCCGGAAAACATACTATCCTCAGATTTTTCGTTATTTTACTCAGTCCCTCCTGTAAAATTCCGGGATAGTATCTCGATTAGGCCACAATCACTTCGTTCCAAATATGAGTACTTCGTCATTCATCATTCACCACCCAGCCTACCATTCGACGTCATATTGCCTGAGATTGTCTCTCTCTCTCTCAGTGGCTCTACAGCCCTTGGGACCTTGGCCACATTTTCAGTTTCTTAATCTTATACACAGTCGGTAGGACTCCCTGGACGGGAGATCATACCCGTCGCAAGGCATCTACCTGCATAGAGAACAACACAAACACAGAATTAACACACACAGATATCCATGCTTCGAACGGGATTCGAACCCACAACCCCAGTGTTTAAAGGGCGAAGACGATTCATGCCTTAGGCCGCGCGGCCACTGTGATCGCCTCAACCTACACACAGGACAACACAAACACAAACACACACAGACATCCATGCCTCGAGTGGGATTCGAATTCATGATCCTAGTGTTCGAGAGAGCGAAGACGGTTCATGCCTTAGACCGCGCGCGGCCACTGTAATCGGCGGTTTGAAACACTAGCAACGTTAAGTAACTCACGAAAATTATCATGGGACATTCATAAGGAGAAACAAACAAAAGGACATTGAAATCGATGCTTTAAACAAGACTGACCTGCCCAAGGTTCTCTTTTGCGCAGATGCATTCCATACCGTCTCAATCAAATTCCAGGAATATCGACTGTTTTCAAGCGGGGAGGGCTATAAAAAAACGGCGACCCCGAATGGCTCTGCACAGCAACCAGGGGAGAATTAAACATTAAGCGTTCTTTTTACTGAAAAGTTAAAACTCCGCGAATGCTTTATACCTCACAGTAATCACCATAAATACTACATCCTGGCTTATACTCTTCTGAATACTTGTAAACAGCTAAAACGTTGAGGTCCATGCTGACTTTATATTACATATATGACTGAAATAGTACAGCTTATAATGCTGGACGTTTCTCTGCGGTTTTTTTTTGTTTGTGTTGTACTGCGTAGGTAGCGGCCTTGTGACAGGGCTGATCCCCGTCCACGGATCCCTACCAACTGTCCATAAAATCTGTAGTTTCAGATTAATTCTGATGGGAAACAGGCCAGAGGGCCTAATACGAAAGGCAGAAAAAGAAGAAATATCAGAATATCCTTCAAGCCGCAATATGTACCATGGTATATTGCTGTTTACAGACTTACATATTCCAACGTTGCAGTTTATACACATTTGATTCTCCATTTACACTCCGAAGTCCAGATCGGGCGCTTTTATTCTAAAAATGTAATTATTACCAAAACATACTGTATTTTTTTTTTCAGTGACGTCCCTGGTGCTAGGTACGAGAGGCTTTTTTTTTCTAGTTTCTTGGGGTGGGGTGCGATTGAGTCCGCTTGGTACGTCGGCCACTAACTGGCCTATTGTACCAACCCCGGATGACAGATGATGAGTGTGGGGCAGTCGGCGGAAGGAAAATTGGCAGGGGAAACTTAAGTACTCGTAGAAAACCTACCTCACCACCACTTTATCCACCATAGATCCTACATGACTTGACCTAGACTTGAACCCTGGCCTCCGCAGTGGCAAACCGGCGACTAAACGCCTGAGCTATGGTGCGGCCCACGAGAGATTTAGACCTACTTAAGCACTTCTTATTGACAACCAAATTATGGCCAACTTTACATTTGCGAGAAGAACACGCTAGAAGTAAAACAGATACAGATACAGATACTACATGGTATTGCAATCAATAGGACCGCACTCTTCACAGAAATTGGAATCCAACAAAATAATTCAAGTTCTATTTTAAGACAATGAATTCGCATTCGGGTGAGCAGCACTCCATCTTATTAGGGAGGTCTCTGGGTCTCTGGTTCAAATCCCGTCCCGGAGACCAGCTATTTTCACAGTGTTCTTTTTCGAAATCCTCAGTCTCTTCAAGAAAAAAGATTTTCGGATAATACCTCAAGTTAAATCAATATCACTTGCAATCACATTCCTTCCTTTCAAATATTCACTAACCATTGAATGCTATAGTATCTGAGCTCTTGATAGTGTAGCTAAACAAGAAGTTCTGGGTAGAACTGATCGCCTACTTTCCTCTGATATGACACGGACCGCATAGAAAATGACACATTTAACAATTCGTTTATTGCTGCAAGTATTCTTGCGGGGAGAACGTGTTTACCGAGCCGTTACCTAGCAACGAGAGGAGGGACATATTTTACCGATCGTTTTAATAGCAACGACAGGAGGGACACACATACAGACAGAATGATGAGAGGTAATTATTGACACCGTTGAAATTGGCCCAGGTTTCACGATATACATACCAAGTTTCTAAAGATTGGTTCACGCATTCAAAAGTTGATAGACGGTTACAAAGACACACAGACAGCATGGTGATATCATAAGCCTACTTTTATATTTTTTTAAATAAGGAAAGTATACTAAAATTACCACAAACAATCTACTTTAAGGTACGCCCCAGCAGAAATATGCGAGATTAACAAGAGTCACCAGGAGTCGGGGCAGAATGGAACCTAAGCCCTCAAACATGAAGGAAATAAATTAAGAGGCTGCATTCGTTGAGATATGAAACAGAAAGGAATCAGGAGGAACAAACAGGTCATGCGCTGAAATGAGTCTTGAATCACGGCGCCTTTTAAACAATTTTAAGTGTGTGCAGTGGAATAATGGTTTAAAGGTTCGGCCACACAGAGCGCTATGCTATGTTCGCTACGTACGCTGTGTACGCTCTGAGACGCAGCTAACCTAGCGTACGTAGCGTACGGAAGTCTGTGTGGCCAGTCACATGGGCAATAAAGGGAGATATTTTTCTGTTCGTATAGCGAACATGGCGTACGTAGCGCTCTGTGTGGCCGAACCTTAAGTGTAGTGAGCAAAAAATGAACTCGGAAATCAATACGTATTGCCATGACGTTTCTTTGCTGCGGAGACCCCATAAGAATATATTTTTAGACACAGTTACAAGGCAAATAAATCGGATAAAAATGACAGTTTGCGTGGCTACACTCTCCGAAAACTTCAGTCTACTGTTTTATGCGAATGACAAACTTTGATGAATGGTTAATGTACACGTAGTAGGAAAAGTTCTCCTTTGGCCCAAGCACCAGCTTATGTAATCGTATAGGGGACGCGAAGGTAAAGCTACCTGTACGTAACTAACTCAATTGGGCTGAGTCCTTATTGACAAGCTGCCAATTGCCCATCCACTCAAGAAACTCAACATATTCTTCGAACACGAAAGTTCATTACCGTGATCACAAAAACCCGTCACTTGTCCCTACTCTCCTTCAGATTAATCCAATCCATATTACCCCATCATATTTCTTTTAGATTTAGTTTAATATTTTCATATGATTTATCACCTTAATAATATTTAGTGGAAAAATAAAAATTATGAATCTGTTTTAGTGTGGAATGTCTTCCACCTCTTGCTTCATTTGTCTTGTCGGTTTCATATTGTGACATGATGCCTGAAAGCTGGAACAGCGGAGCCAGAGTAGATTTTCACTGCCAGTAACTACTCGGTAAAGAGGTTCCCGCGTCAAAGTATAAGCCAGCAACAATCTATGAGTTTTTTAAATATAGCGATGGAAACGATGTTTTCTTTTGGATCCGTCCCGAGGCTATATAACGAGGATCCCAGGTCAGCTGAGAAACAACAATTGAGGGAGTCTCTTGAGGCGGCAGTTGCATGATTGAGAAGAGATGGCAAGAAAAGAACTAGGCTGTGTGAAGAATCCATGATTTATTTTACCGTCTTCTAGTGCATACACTTATGCACTAGAAGACGGTGAAATAAATCATGGACTTAAATCAGTGCAACAGGACGCTAAAATATAACATTATGTGTGAAGAATACTTAAATATGTGTTGCAGTTACAGTGAGAATTGTATAATTGCTGTGTTGAAATCCGTTGCAAGGATACGACTAGTGAAGACTGAGAACGCTAGCAATAGCACTGTATCACTTGCAGTTACGAGCTGCGTGTATAACTGCAATATATCTAATCAACCAATCCAAACCCCGTCTAATAGACACTAGTACACGTGACAATATATGCTCATCAATTTCCTGTACCAAAAACGAAACTCAGACGTACGTCCTTTCCGTAACTACAACTTCACGTTCATTTCTGTTCCCTGAAGATGGTGGCAGAAGTTTCGCTTGAACCGTTGTTACCTTTTCACCAGACTATACGACGCCAAATCCAAGAAGACAGAAACTTATATATTCAATTCATTCAACACGAATAGATCCTGAGAGCAGACGTGGACGTGTGGAGGGTCCGCCAATAGCCCCAGACGTACAGTAATTACGCGTGTAGATGGCGAAAGGTACGCGGTTAATTACATATGCGCTGTTTTAGAGTTACCTCACTCGTGAAATGAATTTCTCGGCGGCAAATTTTTTTCCTGCGGGTTAGGCCTATTTATATTTGTACGCAAAACCGTGAATCTAATAGCGGCTAGACGGTTTATATTTGTTTTGGTTATACCAACAACGTTAATTCTGCCTGGCAACTTACCAACGCATCGACATAAAATGAAATTCTCATAACATCAGTTACAGGTTCCTTATTGGACCGTGAGGAAAGACAAAGTTGTTGTAATTATGTAATTCTGTCTTCGCTCGCTCGGAAGCCTAGATCGTGGGTTCGAATTCCACTCAGTGCATGGATGTTTAGTTTGTGTTTGTGCGTTCTTCTGTGTTTATGTACAGGTAGAGGCCTTGCGACGAGCTGATTACCCACCCAAGCAGTCCTACCGAACGAGTAAGATCTAGAAAAACCTAAGTGAACAGAGAAGTTCATGGCGGTAGGCCTAGGCCCACTGGGGCTGTAGTGCCGAGGAAAAAAATAATTATGTAATTAAGCACCACGCCATTGAAGCATATGAGAGAGTGGAATTCAACTCCACCATTCTTGACCTGAGTACTAGATGGAAGTGAATGATGGGCTTCACGCCCTTCCCGCTTTACCCTCAGGGACAGATAGGAGGGTATCCATGGGACAGGGGACTGGGTAGGCTCCAGTATCGTTCTGGAATCTGCGGAGAAGACAAAAATCTCTTGCCACTGACGGGAATCGAATCTCGACTGCTCAGCTGTCCAGGCCATGGCCTAGTCGCTACATGGACTGAACTATTACAGCTCTTTGTAAGATTTGAGGTTTTCACGGCGATGACTATGAAGAAAGTCGTCTTCTGGGTTTTGGCGCCTTATATTATTCGTTTTGGCCGACGCTTCGGAGGATCGTCGGCCAAAACGAATAATACAAGGCGCCAAAACCCAGAAGACGACTTTCTTCATATCATATATTTCTTTGTATATTATTTTTATTTTGTGTCTCGGAAGAGGTATAAACCCACTGAGCCAGTANCGAACTGTTACGTAACATCTGTCTTCTTGAGTATCGACTGAGGGCACTGACATCTATTTCCTCTTTCTGTTACCTGTCTTGGACCAGTCCACACTAATAAACAGAATGTTCAGTAAAACCTTACCACGGCAATGAATACACACGCAACAACAGAGGAACGGTTAAGCGGGTTTTCTGTGCGATTATCTGTTCCATGAACTTACTGTTTATGCTAAATAAACTGCGTGGCTTTGGTCCGCAAGCGAATTATATCGACCGAGCGACCGCCGCTTGTCGGCTAAGTTAGTGCCAACTTCAGCGGATAGAGGGTGTGGCGTGGTCAGCCCGAAGAATCCACAAGGCCGTTAATCTCGGTTTTCTGTTTATGCTATTAGAATAAATATGAACACTGATCATCCTTATGCCTGCCATCTGTAATTACAAGTTTATGCCAGACAATTCAATATATAATATTAACCACAGATACGCTTTCCAATGGGGACGCTAAACAGCACAAATAAGGGCCACTGGGGTACAGGTACCACATTTTGAGAAACACTGTTTTTTCACATGTACGGTGCGTTTAACATGCCTGCTTCACCGAGAGAATTCTTAGAAAAGAACAAAGATCTGTGATCGGATTCTTGTGGCCGGTGGGGGAGGCAGCTAATGAAATTTACGGAAGAATGGCTGTTCAGTATGGCGACAAATTTATTAGCTACAGAATGGTTTACAGGAGCGTGGAAAGATTCAAAGGCGGGCGCATTCGGAACCGTCAGCTGCTGTGACATGTGTTGAGGTTAAGAAGCAGATGGGTCGGTGGACGAACATCCCGGAACTGCGGAATTAGCGTTCATGAAACGGTATCTGAAATGAGAACCAGTGATGGATCGAACCAGAGCAAGAACAGCTTAAAACGCAATAGAAACCCACTCATTCCGATAAAATCATTGGACCAAATGCACTGAAAACCAAACGGAAAATAATATAAGCATATGCAGGTTTGGGTTCTCAGTTTCATGATCATTTTTACAGACGGTAGGCCTCCTTCTACGGGTGATGAGCACGTCGCAAGGTCTCCACCTAAACACAGGATTGTGTGGGATTCGAACCCACGATCCCGGCTTCCGAGCGAACGAAAACAGTACATGCCTTAGACCGCTCGGCTACCGTGATCGGATAGTTACGTAACATATATAAACAATGTTTAGGTCATTTACCGGGCATTTAAATTAATCTGGAAAGTATATTTAGTCCCGAGAAACCACTTCTCTCCCTCCTTACAAGTAACATGTGTGTTCCTTACGCTACTTTTGTGAACATGCGCAAAGTTCCATAATATAAATATAAAAGTAAAAGTAATAGGCCGTCAAGGCCCATATAGTTGTGAGACGTTGAGCGTCCCACATTTTCTAGACAATCGGCTCAAAGATGGCGGTAAGGTTGTCAGCCTTACGCGCCAGCCGCCCTTTATTTCCCAGGAAATTTAATTAATTCCTGGTACTCATTTCTGTTAGAGGCTGAGTAAATCCCAGGGCCATAGTGCGGCTGGAAGGATTAGGTCAATTGAAAACAAATCCAGTGATCTCATCGGGAATTGAACCCGCGACCTTCCGGATTGCAGCATAGTGCCTCATAATATAAATGCAGCAAATTTAATGCCGGAAACACTAATGCTTATTAAAGTAGTCGGTTATGATATCTTTCTTCAAATGAAAGTAAAAACTGATGGATTTCAAAGTCACGACCTACATATCCGCCCGCCTCTTTTCAGCCATAGCCAAAAAGTTTTTCTGTAAAATCTTTTTCAGTTCATGTAGACAGAGGCTTACAGAGACGGTGTAGTTCCTTCTCAGCACACCTGCGCATTTTGAACTCTTCTCTGGTTTCCAAGGACTCTGACCATCCCCGGCTGAAAACGAACTCCGGTGGTTGAGAAGTGCTGCAGAAAGCTATTAAAGCAAGTAAAGTCTGACAACGGACAAAAAAAGACCATTTCATAAGACGACAAGCCATAGAATGACCAAGTACATCACGAGTACATCGGAGTTTACAGCTGACAAATGAAATCCTCACTACAACAGGTTTTTCTGTAATTCACGGAGAATGAAACAGGGAGAAAAGGAACTGTTCGTAGACGGAGTTTCTAACAATGCTTCGCTGTTATTGGAAATTTCTTCCATTTCAAGGCGTTTCGCTAGACAGTGAAAGCATTTACTGTTCGAGGAAATTTCTATATGTTGAGTACTGTCTTCTGGGTTGTCGCCGTGTGGCGTGATAGCTCACCATCGTTTAGGAGGAACGCACTGGCTCCATCTTCAGGGTCGAAGTCGAGGCCGGGCAAGTAACAATCACGGAGAACTATGAGTTGAACAGTGATACACGAATAAATTGTATGGGAGAAGCCGAGAGACTGCCAATAGGAGAAACGGGTAAAGTTCCCTCATGAAGGCTTTTGGAAATAGTCGTACCTGGCTCACTTCATGATATATGCGATTTCGGTGTAAAGGGATTCAAGAATACGTACAGTTTCTTAATTTACGTCAAATCAGTTCGCATTTTAACGCGATTAAACGATCAGTATGAGTCAAAATGGCGGACGACTGCATGGCGCTGAAGATAACAGAAGCTCTGCGTACTCAGTCTTATACAGGGATGGGATAAAATCTGAAATCAAATTATTCTTAAAATGTTTTACGTGAATAATTATATCTCTAATCTTCTGGAATGGATTGGCTCATGCAGGAAATACCTCTTCATTTCTTACGGGATTTTAACTGTTGATTTAAGAGTTTGAGACCTTTTTCAGGAACACACCTAGGGCGCATATCGAGGAGTGACTGTATGTACGAGTACAGGGAAGTGAAAGAGCGGAAGAAACAGTCGCAAGAGTGACCAATGAAAGGAACACATGATTCCGAAGAGTAAGAGGCAGCAATACTTTCAAAATTACTGGGGTTTTGGACTTTGTCCATCGTCCGGTATTCTAAAACAAAAAAAAAAAAAAACAACAACAAATCGGAAATTGAATTTATTTCCATCCTCAAGTGAGGGGGGAAGACACCTACTCAGCTGGGTCCCTTAGAAACAGCTAACCTCAATCACTGGACAATCAATGTCAGATTCACACCTGAGGATGGAAACAGAACCAGTTTCCGAAACGCTATTTTCTAGTTTCTAGAATACCGGACGATAGACAAAGTCGAAAACTCCAGTAATTCTGAGTGTCATACACCATCGTCAGTACCCTTTAGAATCTACTAGCAATACTCTCGTCCGAAACGTCGGTAAGCTTCTGCCAGACTACACGGTATAATATCCCAGAATAATGTTCTCTTCGTAGTCATCGTCATAAGAATTCATACTCAAAATATTTCCTGCATGAAATACAATTTGCTGCATAAAGCTTTATGAACATAAAATCAAACTCTGCTTCTATAGTCGATTTGAATCCTGTCTAATTAAAGAGTTAGGTTAGATTTACTCTGTGGATAATTAGTTCAAAAGTTTAGTACAAATCTTTAACAGGCTACTGTTCTTTAATTGGGTCTAAGTAACAATAGATGTATCAGAAGGAAGTTCTGGGTGAAAGAGGTGAGTTCACAACTGCAGCTGCGGTCACACGTTTCCAGCTGCAAGCTTATTATAAGCTTATTCTGCATCCCAGTTCCTGACTTAGTTCATGAAAGGAGAATGGATACTTTTATGTCTTTATTATTTTTAGTTTGAGCTTCACAAGCTGCAGGCTTCTGACTATAAACATCAAAGCCAAATAAAGGTACAAATAACGACGTCCTTTGAACAAAGGAAGACACTACTCAATTCAAGCAAATGTCGCCCGTTAAGTTGATTAAAATTCATCAGTCGGCAATATGAAATTATACCTTGCATAAAAGTAAATTGGATGAATATTTAATACTAATTCAATTTGAAATGTCTGTAACAACCAACAGAAAACGTCCTTCTGTGAAAATAAACACTGCAATCAATAGAACTGTAGAACTGCTCTAACCATTTCTGTTCATAGCCTATAATGTTACCAGAAGTAAAGCGGTCTCTGTAGTCTAGGGATAACGTTCCCACCTCATGACTCAAGGTATGCGGGTTCAAACCCGGCGAAGGTAGTGGAATTTTTAAGGGCGGAAAAATTCAGGGAACAAGTCCTCCGGGAGGGGCTTTAAGCCATTGGGCCCGTGTCGTAGATTTACGGCACGTAAAAGATCCTCATGTCCCTAGGAGACCTCTGAGCAAAATTAGGCAAAAAGTTTCCCGCCAAAGTAGTTTCCAATGCCTCTGGTAGATGGGAGAAGCATTAGGTACCGAGGGCCGACCTCGTTGGCTGAACGGGGCTGATAGCACGCACCAATACCGGTAGGGTATGGCGACTAGTAGAATATCAAAGGGGGACGTACAATAGACTATTAGCCGCGGTGCATGGGGAACCAACCCCCTCTAATAATAATAATAATAATAATAATAATAATAATACCTGAAGTAAACTGAAAGGAAGAAAAAGAAAGAGAATTTAATATAAATAATATTAATTTTATTATGACAAATTTTACGTCAGTCTTCTTTCAAATGTTATGAAAAGAATGTCCTATGGTGGATCTGTTACATGTAGCATACACAGAATTGGAAGGAAATATAAGTGTTACAATAATATGCAATATTATGCTTGTTCTGTCATTAAGCTTATTGTTGGAATAGTTCAGCGAAATACTAAGCTTACAATGAACTTAATGTGAGATCGAAATATACTGAATAGTAGCAAAATTTCTCGGTCAGTTTTATTACTTGTAATTTATACATGAAAACAGACACTGCATACAAGAGTTGTGGTTAAATATCATTTGAATGTTGCACTACTTCTTAAGTATCGCAGGCAAAGTTGTAAGCGTTATATTTAATCAAGTGATTTCCTGAAAGTAGTCTCCGCAAGAATCCGAAGACAACTGCTGCAGAAGTGAACAGCAACATAAACTGTAGCCCAAGAGTAGTCTGGGTTGAGAACAAATATTACATTCCCTACTGTACGCGGTAGCGTAATTGATTGAGGCACTATGCTACAAGCCGAAAGGTCGTGGGTTCGAGTCCCAATGAGGTAGATTTTTCAATTGGCCTAATCCTTCCAGCCGCACTTTGACCCTGGGGCCGACTCATCCTCTGACAGAAATGAGTATCAGGAATCTTCGTGGGGGGGGGGGGGTAAGA
>NW_019744406.1:371304-406603 GCF_002891405.2 Cryptotermes secundus
CCTTACCGTCATATTTGAGCCGATTGTCTAGATAATGTGGGACCCTCAACGTCTCACAACTCTATGGGCCTTCATGGCCTGTTACAGGGATAGCTTTACTTTACTGTAACTCACATTTAATAATAAATAATCGCTCAGTTAGTGTGGATAACATCTACGTGTGATTTTATTAAGGGTGGATGTAAGATTACGTGGTTTCTAATAAGAGTGCTGCAAGGGTTCAACGAACTGAGAATATTGTCTACTACTCACAATCCAGTCACGATTAATAATCTTACTATAACATTCAATAATGGAAAATACAAATAAATATTTAAAGTAAAAAAGTGAAGGTATCCCTGCAACGGACCGTGGAGGCCCACAGGGTTGTGAGATGTTGAGGTTCCAACATTTTCTCTAGAGAATCGGCTCATAGATGGTGTTAAGTCTACCAGCCTTACGCGCCGGCCGCGTTTACTCCCAGGGAAAATTATTTAATTAATTCCTGGCTTCATTTCTGTTAGAGGCTGAGTCGACCCCAGGGCCATAGTGCGGCTGGAAGGATTAGATAAATTGAAAAAATCCACCTCATCGGGATTCGATCCCGCGGCAAATATTTAAAGTAGCTCCTGTAAATAAGCGTTTTTCATTAACGTGACGACAGCTGACGACAGAGAGACCACTACTAGCAGCCAGCATGACGATGCACTGTGCCGCCATAATTGAATGCAGTAACATTATAATTTATTGCATAGAGCGAAATGTGGTCTAAATTGAAGCCGCGTTTGTCAACATAATTAAAGAGAAGTGAACACAGAGATAATATTATATTGTAGCGTCACACAGTTTATAAGACGATGTTTATTATTATTATTATTATTATTATTATTATTCAGTCGACAGAATTCTTGCACTAACACACCATTCGTTTGCATGTACTACATGTTTCGGCCTATAGTGCAATAATTCAGGCCAGAAGGTGTAACCAACATAGCAGTAGATACAATGCTTCTATTATATTAATGGCAAAAACTTAGTGTTACTTTCCCATAATTCATAGAGAGATGAGGTAGTGTCACTTATTGAAAGTGCTCGGAATTTTCGCGATATTAACCAAGGGATGTGAATAAAAGTTTCGTAGTCATAACAGCACAGGCACAAGCCGTTTAATTTTCGACCGGTTTCTTTACCCGTTCGGGTATCTCTTGGTGGTGGAAGGTGATTCATATTTCTCCGCCATCAATTGTATTTTATCTGCAGTTTATGACATTTGCATCTTAAAATTAAAAAATGCCAAGTGAAAATAGCAAATAATGATAAAGATAAGGTTATCTGAGGATAATGTTATCAATATAAGTGTTTTTCAGGCCATGTTAAGCGTGTTTCATGTTTATTCGAAAACAGTAGAGGATCCATCTTAGAATTATCCTAGTGTCACGTGTTGGGGTGGTGCGTGACTTATAAAACGGGTTTTTTTTTTTTTATGATTGGATTTATTGCGCCTTATTCATATGCCCCTCAGAACTACAAGAAATTACAGCATTCTACACACTTTCCAGTCCACCGTTACACACGAATTAGGGTTCTCAGTCCTTACTAGTCGTATCCTGCCAACGGATCTATAACAGTATCACTGTCACTTCAAATCACACATGGAGTCTTCTTTTCACAGCCTAACTTCTTTATTGTCATTATTTTTCAGCTGCCAATTCCGAAGACTCGACTCCGTTTATACAGGTTTATTCATTAGTTCGTGAAACTTTTTAAAAATTCACAACAATTAAACTGTGCATCGGATCATGGTAATTCTTACGCCGATAGAGAATGAATCTCTCCAAGTTTTTTTTAAAGCCTCCATTGCCTGTTAATCCCAGGGACCTTCGCAACCGAATCACCGCTCCTGTGGCTCTGATCAACCGTGATAAGCTGACACGAGTGTGGGACGAAATGGATTATCGCATAGATGTCTGCCGTATCAGCAAAGGTGGACATACTGAGAATCTGTAAACTATGCAAAAAAAAAAACTTGGTGAATTTATCTCTATTTCAGCGTAATAAAATTTGGCATCTGTTGCGTAGTTTACTTACTGTAAATTTTCAAAATGTTTCCGGACTTATGAATAACCCTGTATACCGGCACGCTGGAGTACCGAAATTTGACTCTCAACTCCCGAACACACATTCGATTACTACTACTCCGCTTCTATTACTCGGCTCGCGTCACAAGTCAAAGTCAAAGTTACTTTACGACCGGAAGTTTACCGCCAATCACTTCGTCTTGGCGTCAAGCCCCTCGAGACTCACGACCAGAGATTCTCTTTAAACCGAACACTCTGTTGGCAGAAGCGATGTGAAGAGAGAGGAAAAGAACAATAAGGAGAAAGATATGGAGTAGGAAGAGAAAGATGCGAAGAATGAGCAAAGGAAGAATAAAGAACACAGGAAAAAGGAAAACAGAATAACACAGAAGAATGAAGATAATGCATGGGTAAAGAGGATGGAAAAATAAGCTACGAAGGTGAAGAAATGAAGTAAGAAGAGTGGTTAAAGCTAAGGAGAAGATGCGAAGATGATAACAAGGACAGACGAAAGTGAAAGAACAAAAAGAAATAATTCAGAGGAAGAGAAGTATTTCTGCTGATGCCTTAGAGTTATCGTTGGGGACGGCGTTTCGAATCCTGGAGCTTCAAGAACTAGAGCAATCAACTTACTTATCCACTCATGAATTGGTCGAGTTCTGTCAATAGGAGGCAAAGAGCAGAACTGAGCAGAACAAAGTATTGAAGCGCTTCGGGCCACATCAGCCGGATAGAAAGGAATTTATTTTCACTCACGGAACACATCACAGCCAGACATCGTATCTCTGGTACCCGCGGCGCGCATTCTATTGTCTGGATAAATGGGCACTTCACACCTCTCCACAGATCAACTGGTCCGCCTACTGCATTGGGCCGCTCAAGGAAACGCTCTCCAGTCTCGTACAGGCACTTACGCGCTCGCTAAATGAACAGATAATATGAGAGCTATGCTAACTCGCCTCTCTGCATATACACACTTCTCCTATCTTAAATTACGAGACCGGCTTCAATGAACAGGCCAATGTAGCTGCAACTCTGCACATTGTATTTGGGAGTCACTTGGTTTGAATCTCCGCTCGGACACCGGCCAGGTTCTCTGTGTTGTTCCTCAGTCCCTCCATTCAAATCCCAGGACAAACAAAGATCGCTTCCTTCCACAAAACCGTTCTAATTCCCGGTTCCTCAACAAACCGCGCCACGCTACATAAAACAGGTTTTGGTTTGTGGGACGTCGAGGTTAGCACACTTTCTATACAAAAGGCTCACAGATGGCGGTGAAGTTGTCAGCCTTACGCACCGGCCGTCTTAAATCGCCAGAAAGATTCCTGGTACTCATTTNGAGTCGACCACGGGGCCATAATGCGGCTGGAAGGATTAGGAAAATTGAAAAATTAAATGACAACATCGAATATCGAAACCGCGACCTTCCGGCTTGTAGTATAGTGTTTCAGACAACTACGCTACCGCGTGCCCACCATCCCAGCGACGCTATATAGTCTAGATAATGAGGAAGTAGTGAAATAATTCACAAGGAAACAGTAAATCTTTACAGTAAAAGAATTTTACGAACAGTTGGAATGAGCACAAGGAGCACAGATTAAAACAGAAAGCTGGGCCATATAAGGGCCAGAAGAAAGGAATTAGGATGGAGGAAGAGGAAGAGTAAGAAGGAAAGGCCCACACTCAGGAGGCAGCAGGCTTATAGAGTAGCAACGGATAGGAAGGCACAGTAACTAAAAGAAGTGACGCATGAATGAAAAGTTGCGCCCGATGAAAAATGGTGGGATGAACAGCAAATCAGAAGGAATCTGAAAGGAAGCGATCGTGGCCGAATCGAGGCACTATCCCGAAATCTGCCTGGTGGGACGGAGGAAACCCACGACACATATCAGCAATGATAGAAGATATTCTGGTTTAGATCTGCACTGAGCCTCTCGCGAACGTTTATTTCAGAGAATTACTATTCGATCAATCTATTTCGTCCACTTTTCTTAGCTCCTGATATTTTCCGTGGTATCAGGTAAAAAAAAGGTAAAATGGTCCCTTTTATTAATTAATTAAGCACTACGTTATGAAGGCGTATGGGGGAGTCGGTATATAGATCCACATTTTTTTTATCTCGGCACACGTTAGAAGTGAGTGATCAGCTTCACGCCCCGGCCGCTTTTCCTCCAGGGAAAGAGCCTCCGATACCCATTGGATAGGAGGCTGGGTGGGTCCCAGAGCCGGTCTGGACGACGTGGAGAAGAGAAAAAACTTGCCCCTGTGACAAACAGAATCCCGGAAGTACAGCCCATCGTTTTACGGACTGAGTCATCCCGACAATTACAACAAGAAGATATAAAATTTATAACCTTCAGCTTAATGGAGCTTCTGTCTTTCTCACCTCAGAAATTTTTGGTGCCATATTGATGTAACTGCTGATACAGAATTACCATGGCTTTCACACCATAGTTCAATGAAATTGATTCTGAGCATAATTTACTTCACCCAAACCGCAGCTTGCCGGTCACGGTAGCTGAGCGGTCTAAGGCATGTACTGTCTTCGCTCGCTTGGAAACCGGGATCGTGGGTTCGAGTCCCACTCAGGGCATGGATGTTTAGTTTGTGTGTGTGCGTTTTTCTGTGTTTGTGTACAGGTAGAGGCCTTGCGACGAGCTGATCACCCGCCCAAGGAGTCCTACCGAATGTGTAAAATCTAGAAAAACCGAAGTGAACGGAGAAGTTCATGGAGGTAGGCCTAGGCCCACTGGGGCTGTAGTGCCAAGGAAAAAAAAACGCAGCTTGGCTCATTCAACAAGTGTCAAAACCTTCAAACCGGATAATAATACGTCAGACTGCTTCATTCGAGATCTGACACATAAATATCTTTCACACAGTAACGGCCAGAAGACAGGCAGCAGATCATAGCGGAAGTCTGAAAGAGCTGAATATATCTTCAGTTTCGCCTCACACTCGCCTCGAGGCAAGAGGGATGGGAAGACCTAAACTTCGACCTCAAGCACGTTCGTAAGAGATTTGCAATTCATGGCTTCCATTTTAGGATTTACTGCGAAAGCGAGTTCTATGGAGTGACCGAAAGAATTCTGTGTGGTGTGAAACATAAAAACCCTCCACGCAGTCCTCCAGAAATACAACTTAAATCTACAAGCCACTTAACGAAATGCGTTCGACCATTAACAGTAATCGTCATACAAACACAGTGAGTTCTACAGGCAACGCAACCGAGAAGGGAAGGGGGAACTTTTGCTTTACTGGCTCGCTCGACTCGACTGGTGGAGCGTCCGACTCTTTACCCCCTGTGAGTGCTGTGTTCCTTATTTCTACTGGTCGCTGGTCTCACCTCGTGTACTCCGCTGATAGCCAACAGACGTTTCGGAGGAGTATATCACCAGTACGTCCCGGGTTGAAGAGCAAGTCAAGAAAGCTTGCTGTCTGTTTAATTTTGTTTTCTTACTTTGGGCACGCAGAAGTCGGTATAGAGACTGACTATGGACGGGACGACAGAAATAGTGTTATAGTTAATTGTAGTTACAACAGGTAGGCGGTCAATAAATCTATTCACCAATCCAAACCGCGTCTATAGTCACTAATAACACGTAACAATATGTACATTAAATGCACTTGCTTCTTTTATTATACACAAACTCCAATCGGAATTTCAAACCTACGCCGTGACACTTTCTCCATTCTGTTGTCTTGGTCCTTTCTGCACAAACTGCTTAAATGAAATGCTTAATATGTAAGAATATACATACTGAACATTAGACAGAAGATCCGTTTCTTAAGGTCGGATAAGCTAACAGCCTATTGCATGGTGGTGACAGATTAAATGATGGATAAAGTCAAATAGATAAGGAATTCAGTACATGGGTATAGACTGATTAATATAAATAGATATTTTACATATACATAGATATTTATATAGCAACAAGCTGCCGGCTGGACTGCTCGGCTTCGATTTCCGACAAGGGAGAGAATTTCTTCTCTACCCCACAGCGTCCAGACCGGTTCTGGGGCCAATTTAGCTTCCTATCCCATGGGTACTGGTTGCTCTTTCGGGGGGCTGTATAGCGGCCGGGGCGTGAAGCTCACCACTCAGCTCCATCTAGTGCCGAGATGAAGAATAGTGGCGCTACACCTTCACTCCCTTATATGCCTTCATGATGTGGTATTTAATTAAGCACATGGACGAATGTAGCTTACCTTTACCTTTAGGTAGATATTCAGTACAACAAAAACCTTTAGGTTTGCCCTATTCAAATTACACTGAGAGGACCAGTGAAGTACCTACCTCGGCTACAGCAGAAGATGAAGTTTTAGTTACGTAAGGGAATTTCTCACGTACTACAGGGAATTAACTCCCTTTCTAATTTCGCCTTCATAATCCAGTAATGAAATCTATATACCTAACCTATTTTGCAACTGAAGGACCCTGTGTGTGAGCTCAAAAATATACGTATTTCGTCGATCAAAAAAGGGACGTTTTTGTGAAAGGTTTTATTATTAATCCACCGCCCCCCCCCAAAGGAAGTGAAGCATTTTTACGTCTGTACATTTTTAAATTTCAGAAGTTACGTCATACTTCACACATGACTAACTAACAATCCAGCTTTTTCCTGAAAATAGTTGTTATAAATGAAGCATACGCCTGAAAGAAATTAAAGGCGAGTGAACTGAGAAATGGTTTTCCCAGTGGATGGACATGGAGTGTGCCGAAACTTTCGCAAAAGCCGAACATACATACATACGATTAAAAAATTAAGCCCGTAAAAGGAAGCAGTGAACTCTTAAAAGATCCATTTGGCATAAATAACAACAAATAACGCGATAAAATATACAATATTTCAATTGCTTAAAAAATGGGGCTAATCAGAGGTATGAATTTGATATTCTTTGATTTCGCAAGTGATTTAATTTAGATAAACTGAATAGTTCAGACTGTGATCAACCCTTTCTGAATAAACAACAACCATGTACACTTATTGCCGGTCAAGGTAGCCGAGCGGTCTAAGGCATGTACTGTCTTCGCTCGCTTGGAAACCGGGATCGTGGGTTCGAATCCCACCCAGGGCATGGATGTTTAGTTTGTGTGTGTGCGTTTTTCTATGTTTGTGCACAGGTAGATGCCTTGCGACGAGCTGATCACATGCCCAAGGAGTCCTACCGAATGTGTAAGATCTAGAAAAACCGAAGTGAACGGAGAAGTTCATGGAGGTAGGCCTAGGCCCACTGGGGCTGTAGTGCCAAGGGGGAAAAAAAATGTTCACTTATTACCATTCACTTCTAGTTGGTTACTATCTCATTGGGCTGAGTCCTTGAGAAACCGCTAGTCGCTCAGCTACTCAATACTTTCACATCATTTTATTCAACACGAACGTTCATTGCCGTATTCACAAAAGCCCTTCACTGGTCCTTATCCTGAGCCAAATCAATCCAGTACATAGAATCTAACGCTTTTTCTCTAAGAGCCATTTTAATATTATCCTCCCGCCTACGTCTAACTCTTAATAGCGGTCACTTCTCTTCTGGCTTTCTTACGATAATCCTACATGCATTCCTCTTCTCCCAATGCGTGCTACATGCCCTGTATATCTCATCCTCCTGGACTTCATCATTGTAATTATATTATGCGAAGAATAAGTTATGAAGATCCTCGTTATTCTATTGCCACGAAACGTGTGACAACCTCCGAGTAACACGTTAGTTTATACAAGCGTATTCATTGCCGCGGAAACGTGTTTCAGCTAGCCGTTATCTAACAACAGACGTCTCTGTTGCGCTTCTCTGACTGCACACTTCCGGCTTTCAGGCATCTTGTCACAATACAGTGACGTGTGAGCCCATGCAGTGCAGTGATTGCAGTCAATTAACAGTTGCCTAATGATGACCTCGTGAGGCCGAAACACGTAGCAACAAATGACATTTTAATAATATTTTATGACGTTTAAAATAAAACGGTACGGTTGCATTATAAACGGAAGAGAATGTGTGACTGGAATCTGAAGGAGTCAAGGGGTAAACTAGAAGAGACTGACTTCCCGTAGCAACATTTCCATCCATGTAAATCTTACGTTGATGATGTAATAAACAGTTCTATCTCTTGGGACATAAGGCCGTGTAGTTCCTCGAAAGTCGAAATGTTGCCTGTTTGTAGCTGTCTTTTTCTTTTTTGGGTTACCCTTCAACCCTGAAAATTGTAAAAATATGGTCCTCCGAAACGTACATTGATTTTAAACGAACTTCATGACGTTATATCCCGGAAGCAGAACTGTTTATGCCCACACCCTCAAATCCTACAAAATTAACGTCACATTTTGGTACTAACAAAGTACCCAACTAATTCCACTGAGCTGGATCCTTCAGAAACCGTCAGTCGCTCACCTACTCCAGAATTTACCAGCGTTTCATGGTACCCGAAGTTTAATTACCGTGTTCACAAGAGCACGCCACTAGCCCCTACCCTAAGCCAGACGAAACCAGCCCATACGACCCTATCTTATTTCCTTACCATTCATCTTAATAATATATTTCTACTTACAAATAAGACCTCCTAGTGGTTCATGTTTCCGTACATAATGTCAATTTATAACCAAACAATAAAATTCACTTTAGGTTATAAGTTCGGCTCATGCGCAAATGACCATATGATTACATTATGCTACAGTTAAGAATCTGTTAATTGCTTGCAACTATAAGCATGCTCAAAACTATCTTTGCTGATTTTATGCCTTCTGGGTAGTTAACTGTCGATGTAGAATTCCCTTCTTGGGGACGTCACTCCGTGTGGACGTGGACGTGGGTGACGCAACTCCGGGGTTTAATAAGCCTAGCCCTTTCTCTTAACGAATTAAATTAAGATAAAAATATCACATTAGCGCTAAAGGTGTAGGTCTGTTCTATGTGCAGAAAAACTAATGTCAGAAACATCTTTTGTGGGAATCAGAACTATACAACTGCTGCGTAGTATGAGTGACTATAGACGGGGTTTGGATTGGTGAATGGATTTATTGACCACTTACAGGTCGTAACTACAAATAACTATAATATTATCGTTATTTCTACATTTTAAATTTCACTAGAGCACACAGTCTAGTGTTCTCATTGTTACTAGACGTTTCTTGGTAACGGCTCAAATCCACTCTTCACAGACTCTTGTACATAACTGACCGGGTGAAGAGGCAAATTCAGAGACAAGTTTGCTGTACGACTGGCGGTTTACCGCCAATCAGTCCGTCTTGGCTTCAAGGGCCTTGAGACCCACGACCAGAGTTTTTTCAACCGAAATTTACGTTAATACGTGACATCCTCTTTGACGAGAAGATTGGTTTGTCTCTTATGAATATGCTTAGCCTTGCGTCAAGTGTACGTATCGCATATATATAACATGTTATTGAAAATATTTCCTTTTACACTAAATACAATTCCTCTGTCATACAGGCTTTACAGACCAGATCATGGCTACTTTACGTGTCTAACCTTGTCCCTTCCCTATAACATCTCGGCACGGACCATATAGAAAACAACTCTTCAATTGTTACGCTCGTGTTCGTTGCAGCGGGAACGTGTTTACCGAGCCGTTGCACAGAAACGACCCTTGTATATCCGCCCATCTCGCAGTCGTTGCATAACAACGGCTCTACAAGCAAATTTCCAGTCCAAAAGAGGAAGGGCTGTGACACCACTAAAATCAAATATATATACACCCCCACCTGGTACAGTGCCGTGTATTGATATAGGCTCCGGTTTACTCACTTCTAAAAGCTTTCAGTTGAGAAATGCTATAGTCACGGAGAATATAAAATTTCTATAAATCTGGAACAACAGAGATTGGCGCCACGTGCTTATCAACGAAACTGAGAGTAATCTCGAAGCAGAGTGCGTTCCATAAAATTCTTAATATACAGGCCACAATGTTTTATACAACCACAAAATTAAATCTATCCACAATCGTGTTGGATGTGATGTTTCTAAAGCGGTGAAAATGAAGCCCACACTCTGCTGGTATGTGAAGCCATACAGCTTCGTAGAAGATCTCCAACGTTTATGAAGGAGCCTATTGACTTAAATCTTCAGGGCCGATGAGGAGACCAAGCGACCAACAAGCAAGAAACCATTGCTGCTTGCTGATATCTTCCTTAGCTTACTCTTCGATTCTGAAGACGAGGCAACATTTTCCACCGAACGCCATTTAATTTGTATTGGATTCCATGTCATCTATATTCCAGAAGAGATAGTCCTTATACATGTCATATTTATCAATAAATCCCTGATGTATTTCTGTGTGTCTTTATAACGAATAAAATTGGGAGCTAGAGTAACTTTCTGAGAGCAATGTTCAGTCTAATAACCCAATTACCACTTGTTTCGACAGGTTACACCTTCACAGTATGTTCCAACAGTACATGCAACTAAACGGAACTCTTCAGCGTCTTCAAGATTCGTAGACACACTTCTGTCATGAAAATTAATGAAGAGCTCATACCATGATTACATGGTAACTCGTGGGAGTGGTTTTTTCTATGCGGTCCGTGTAGATGTTATATAACTAGGACACTAGCCCAGTTACAGTAGTGAATTCGTAACAGACAAGCCGATCTTCTCGTCAGATAGGATGTTACATAAGGACTATGACTGCAAGGAGTCAGTTGAAAAAAAATCTCTGGTCGTGAGTCTCAATGGGCTTGACGCCAAGACAAGCTTATTGGCGGCACACCGCCAGTCGTAAAGTAACTGTGACTTTGATTTGTGACCATTTCCTAGTCAGAGAGGATGTTACATAAGAACTATGACTAAAGGGTTAAGTTGCAACAAAAAATCTAGTCGTGATCCTCAAGGAGCTTGACGCCAAAACGAACTGATTTGCGGTAAACTGCGAGTCGTAGAGTAACTCTGACTCTGACTCGACAGTCAGTCATGAGTTGGAAGTCAGTGCTAGTCAGCGATGGCGAATGGTAAAGAGTGATGGTAAGACACGGTTATGAGCTGTAAGTCTTGTGCTCGCGGTTGGTCGGTGCAGTTCGCGAGCTGTAAATGAACAGTGGTAGTTTGTGGACTGGCCGGGAAGAACCTCAATAGTTAGCAGCCGTAACCTGGTGACGACTAGTGAAGACGGTAACCGAGCAACGACCAGCGAAGATGTAACAGGCTGAGACCTAACATGTGCTGTAGTGATGTATAGAGGGCGTAGATGCGCGAAACTGTTATAATTACTTGTAGTTACGCTATATGAGTTCAATAAATCTAATTATCAGTCCAAACCACGTGTGTAGTCACTAACACGTGACAACACTTATCGTCATATCAGTGGATGGCATGGTGTGAAAAAATAAAACGTCTCCAGTTCAAAAATAAAAGTTATCACACTCTCCTTCTCCTGAAGGAATTCTTAAGTCCACACAATTTTTAAGTGTACAGCGCGGAGATAGAGAGGCCATATCCTAGAGACGGCGTCTTACTATTCTCTCCGTCCAGTGTAGACTGAGTGAGAAAATCTGTGTTTTATTGTCGGTACCATGCGGAGAATTTGTTTCTCCAGCAATGTCATGTACTCTGATAGTTCACCGGTGCTAGGCCATATACGTGTGTGCGAGTTCTTAATATTTTCATGTTTTGTCCTAGCTCTCGCAGATGGTTTGTGCTGTGCTTGGTTTGTATATCCTATCTTGTGCTGGTACAGGTGCCCGGAGATAGGGTCTAGCTGTATCGATTGGAGCAAAAATGAGTAGGTTTTACGTCAAGATGGAGACAGAATCCAATCTCCGAAACGTCATATTTCAGTTGACTTCTCGCAGTTGTTTTCGGGTTCGAAAAACATATTTATATCAGTAATAAATAAATATTATTCGTGGCGAATATTACTCAACAGCCAGAAATGCATTTGGAAACTGTGTTCACTGATGTCACTAGGAATAAACTGAGAGCTAAAGAAAGAAAGAAAAAGACAGAGAAAAGCATCAAAAAGATGTAACAGAAGTACGGAAAGATAAGAAGAAAAGCGATTTGCCCCCGTCTACGTACATTACATGCAGGCTCAAAATTCCACGTTTCAAATTCAGCTCTGGTATTGCAATTCCGAAAAAATGTATACAATTATTTAAAACGGTATGTAATATGTCAGAGCACAGTCTGTGCAGGACGTTTGATACAAGAAGTAACTAACTGTTGTTCCCACATCTGGAATATGGAATGTGCCAAAGTTTGAAGGCATTCTCCCTATTAGTATTAGAATATCGATTTTGCTGCTCAACACAAACGTGAACTTTGACCTTTGGATTTTTACTTCTATCGAGCTCGCAGTGTACAACACGCCTGCCAAATGCCTCGCACATCGGAATTAATTGTTGAGCTGTCTCCTGAATTTCCTTCTTCAATATTCATACGGCTCTGTGCCGAGGCTGCATGCAAGAACAGATCTCCAATACAAATACTTCGGTTTGCATGGGAGCTTTAGATATATATGTGGGAAGGTAATATTAAAAAGTAATCATAAGAGAAAGGGAATATGACCATACGAATTGAATTCGTCTGGATTACTGTTTCCTACCGCCTATGTGGTCTAGTGGTTAGAGGTCCGGGTTCGAATCCCGGCGCTACCAGATTTCTTCTGAGAAGTAGTGGGTCTGGAACGGCGTCCACTCAGCCTCGTGATGATAATTGAGGAGCTAGTTCAAGGAAATAGTTGCTCCGGTCTAGAAAACTGAAATTAACGGCCGTGCGGATTCGTTGCGCTGACGTCACACCCACTATCAGCTAAAGTTGGCACTAACTTCGCCGACAAGTGGCGGTCACTCGGTCGGTATAGTTCGCTTGCGGACTAAAACCACGGAGTTCTTTTTTGTGTAGTTTAAGAGATGGTATCACAGCTTCAGACAGACCCTGCTGCTTCCATCTTCAATGCAACATGGTTCCCAGTTACCCGTCTAGAAGAGTACATGACGTCATATCTGAGAAGATTTTGATCTGTATCGCCTTAAGAATCTCGAAACTGATATGGATCTATCTGGCTTAGGATAATGATAACTGGTGTGCTGTTATGAAACGGTAATTAAACTCTGGGTTCCGTAAGTGGCAGGGAATTTCTTAATTATCGATGCCTGAACGGTCTTCATCTTCTCAAGAGGAACTCCGGTATATGGACTCGAAGAAGGAGCTTTCCCAGTAAACTTCCTGCAAGAACTTAAAAGAAGAAAGTTCTACTGATGCTGGACGGAAACAAGTTTAGTTTACAGAACCTGAGGTTTTCACAGCGCTAATTATGATCGGTTATATACACGTACTGCCTAGTCCGATGAAAGTATACAGACGTCACTAGCGTGACGAAAACAAGCAGAAAATGCTTCATACTGGTTTCTTGCTTGACATACTCTTCGAACACAATTGAGTCGACAAGTTTCTCCGCTACCAGTCTGGACCTAGAGTTTTGGGGAAGCAGCAGACCTTCCAACACAACAATTCTCCAAACGTTCCAATCCAAAACGCTAAGAAAACTAGTTAATGCTCCCCCGGTACGTATCAAAGGCTACCTTACACAATGCTCTAAGCATACCATATGTAACAGAAGTGATCAGAGCATACGCGGAGAAACACAAAAACCGGACCACTCAAAACAACAACCAACTAATAAGAAACTTCTTCAACCAACCAGCAATAGAAAGAAGACTAAATAGAACGTGGCCAGAGGATCTCATTACATAAGCTCCAGAGAATCATCGGAGGATGATACCTGCTTCAATATCGCATACACCCACCCCTTTTACTAATTACTCTATTTATGTATACTGAGTAATTGTCAAATTATTTCAAAATAATAAAAAAGAAATGTTTCTCCGAAACGTAGGTTGAATTTCACCAGGCTAGAAGGCGTCATGTCTTAGAAGATAAAACCCTTTAAGTATATTACTGATAATCAGTGCAATTAATTTTGCAGTAATGAAGTTTTATATGAAATAAATTAACGTCAGGATAATGTAAATTTGTATAATCGAAAATAAAACGAGTTAGAAAATATAAGGAGGATCCAAAATTGAGACTTTAAATATGTTCTATATTGTTCCACTCTTCCCTTTGTTGAAATTACGGCTCAAAAAATCTTCAACACAGTTTTGTGCGGCTCGCTCTCAGGTTCATAGCCAATTTCAATAGATTATTTGAATATTACATTTAAAAGTAACGGAGGTCACGTGATTACACTGAAGTGCTTAATTACAGCTTCAGCTCACTGATGACATAGTCAGGTCTATTTCCGAAAGCAATATGGATCCTTGCACTAAAAGGAACTCACACAGAGTACACCTTCAAGTCAATTTCTCCTGTACAAACATTTCATTATTTTTCACGGATAGACAAGCAATAACGCACCTGACATGTATCAAAAGGTTACAAAATTAATCTTTTTTTTCAGGAAGGGGTGCTTTTTAGTGATTTTCTTCATCCATCATCGTCATCAACATCATCACGAATTAAACTCTTGGCTTTACATTGTTACAAAAATAGAAACTGTTCCGCCCTTCTGTCGGAATTTCCTGACCTCTGCTACCCTTCGCTTTTCGTCGATAAAACAGTTTCGAACGTTCTGTTAATTTGTTCTGACATTTCTTGTGCATTGTCTCAATGCGATATGTTTTCCAGCTCGCTCTGTAATATGCACATTGCATTTATATCCTACCATGCCATAAGTAAGAATGCCTTTAGCAGACGAAATCAACCTCTTCTTTTCCTCTGATCTTTTGTCAACGTAAAAAATTCTGCTATATTCTTTCTGTACTCGTCGGTAACTAGACTTAACGGCGTAGAACTGTAAAGGCGCGTCCACATTACTCGTGCTCGTGCGTCAGAAGCTTACTGCTGCCGGAAAATCAGGGTCTGGAGCTGATATCTGTTGTGAAGAAATGCGAAGGCTTTGTACGAACCAGTTTGGGCGTCCACTTCGTCAGCTCCTGAGCCTGATTTTCCGGCAGTAGTAAGCTTCTGACGCATGAGCACGAGTAATGTAGACGCGCCTTAAGATAGCAGATAAACGAGATGAACTTTAAAGAGTCTGGCTGGAAGTGGTCGTGACCTAATCTAGGTATCATCCCCATATTTCCATGCAAGGACTGAGAAAAATCACACGAGTTCTCAGCCAGGACAGCTGGTGCACCGGTCGAGATTCGAATACAGCACCTGGGTCAGTTCAGGGTTCACAGTTACTCTACGACAGGCGGTTTCCCGTCATTCAGTTCGTCTTGGTGACAAGCCCCTCGAGGCGCACGACCAGAATCTTTTGCGGTTATAGTCCTTCTGTAACCTCTCTGACGACAGGGTGGATCTGATTTTTACAACTGCTGCTGGTCTTCGCCAGAGCAGTCATTTCCAAGTCCGAGTCCCGCGAGACTCATGACCACATTTACTGCCTCAGATTCGAGACTCCCCCAAACTGGAGGGCCAGGTCTCCGTATTTATTCTCCAGGAACAGAGTGGCTCGGTTAAACCCACAGGCACTGGGTTCCCTTTTCGTAGCATCCTACGACTCGCAGGGCTACAGCCGCCCCAACTGTCTTCCTTATAATCCCTTTGCACGGACTGAGTAGAAAACACCGTTTCCAACAGTGACTCTGTTGTTGTAGAGGCGTGCTTAACGCATCGTTGCATAGCAACGGCTGTCTCGATGTTTTGGGGTCTCTGCCTAGCAACGGGTCTATACACTACAATAACTTACTATATGAGAGGCATTTATACACATGAACTTTGCTACAAATACTGAATAAAAGTACAGAGACATCCATTACTCGAATGGGATTCGAACCAACGATCCCAGTGTTCGAGGAAGCAAAGACAGTTCATACCTTAGACCGCACGGTCATTGTGATCGGCGCAAATCCGGAATGGTCCTTTAAATAAACCACGACCGCTTCTTTTCTAATTCATTTTAAATTCATCAACATCTTATCATTCAGTGCAGCATAATGTACGTGTAGATAAAAGAGATAATGATACAAACTCCGTCCCAAGTGCAAACAATATATTATGTGTCCTTGATCTTGCTCCTTCACACTACATGTTTCGACCTCAGAGCAAGATCAAGGACACATAATATATTGTTTGCACTTGGGACGGAGTTTGTATCATTATATCATTTATCGTATAGAGTGCAACAGGATGCTTAAATATAATATTGTACGTGTAGATACTACGAGAGTCGTAAAAGGGAACCACAAAAGAAACAACCGATGGGTCTAACAAACAGGCCACCAAAACGTGCAGAAGAGAATGTGTTAATCTGATAAATGTCGATCTGTCTAGGAAGAACAATTTTCTCTTACAAGAGAACGTGCTCCAAACTTTTCTCATGACTCTCGAAGTCAGGCTTTCGTTTTGGCTAACTCGGCGAAGTACCGTGTAAGAGTATCCATTATCAGATAAGATCTAAAAGTTTGAGACGATGGTACATTGGTACAAGTATTATGCTTTTGGACATTATCCATCGTTCTGTCCATTTTCTAAGGAAAAGGTCCTGTTTTCTTCAAAACACAGCGTTTCGGAGACGAGTCTGTCTCCGTCTTCATGTTGGGCCCACTAAACAGAGGTAGCCCTTATCTCCGAAGTAGGTTTTACCTGAAGACGGAGACAGAATCCACTCTCCGAAACGTTGTGTTAAAAAAAGGACGGTTTCTAGATATAGACAAGACGATGGATAATGTCCAAAAACATAGTGTTTGTATCCATTTCCAGACAAACTTTCATGGGTGGTAGACAGAGCTGAATGCCATGCCAGAAACTGGAACAACAGGAACGCCATCTGTCTGGAAAATTTGGAATGAACAAGGATTTTATTGATAAACGCTACACTCTCAAGGCACTAAAATTTTTCTCTCACTAAACACCGGATGTAACGCTTCTTAATATCGTAAACACATGGGTTCGTTCACTCTTGGAAAAACAAACAAAACAGAGTATGAATAATTAATTCCATTGTTTTTTATTTCGACTTAAATTTGCGTGCTTAAAATAAATTGGCTCCAATACACAGTACTTTCTATTCTACTCGGAAAAGTATTAACAATAATTAATTCTAGAGTAAATTTAGAAACACTCCTAAACCGATGGGGGCACGAGATAGCGTACTTGGTTGAGGCACTATGCTACAAGCCGGAAGACCGCGGGTTCCATACCGGATGAAGTCACTAGATTTTTCAATTGACCTAATCCTTCCAGCCGCACTCAGCCTCTGACAGAAACGAGTACCAGGAATCTTCCTTGGGATAAAGGGCGGCCAATGAGTAAGGTTTATTACCTCACCGCCATCTGTAAGCCGATTGTCTAGAATACGTATATGGGCGCCCCGACCTCTCAGAAGCCTATGGGCCTCCAGGGCCTGTTACACGTATAGCCTTACCTGTTTCTTGCGGTCTGGTCAAGTGGGATTTGTGGTGGACAAAGTGGCGCTTGGGCAGGTTTTCTCCGAGTACTTCGGTTTCCCTTGCCAATCTTCATTCCATCATCATAATCACCCGGGGCAGGTACAACAGGTCAATTAGTGGTCGCCGTGCCGAGTGGACCCAGCTGGACTTCACCCCCCCCCTAAAGCGAATCGTTTATTACCATGTCATAAATTATGTTAGCAGTCGGTAGTAGTTATGAATAGGAGAAGAAAATGGTGGTAAGAAAGAGTAGTGAAACTTATGCTTGATTCGGTATTGCAGTGTCCAGCTTCGCCGAGAAAAGTTCACAGAGTACCTACAGATAGCAGCGTATCCCATCGAGCTTGCTGTTTTAGTATTATTGTAGCAATCTTTCCAAAATCATTATTTCTGTTAAAAGTGGAACAATAAAATAAATACAGAGCCGGAATAGCTCAGTCGGCACAGAGACGGGCTACAGCTTGGACGGGCAGGGTTCGATTCCAGGCAGGAAGAAGTTTCTTCTCTTTTCCGAAAGGTCCAGACCGGCTCTGGGGCTCTTTCCCAAGGGGCAAAGCGGCCTGGTCGTGAAGCTGACCAATCACCCTCATCTGCTGCCGATGTAAAGAATGGTGGAGCAATGCCTCCACTTCTCGATACCTCTTCATGGCGTGGTGCTAAAATTATGCACAGGACCAACTTTACCTCTTTACCTTTTACAGGTTACGATGTGAATAACCACAACAAAATTCCACCAAAATTTCAACATGTTTTATGCTAGTATTTTATGGATTTGTGTCATTGATTATATTACGTGGTTATTTCAATTTACCTCACTGAATAGCAGAATAAATTCCCGTTGTGGCTGAAAATGGCGTTTTCTCCACGAACATCTGGGCTGCGCGTTTGGAACGCTAGGCGCTGACCCAATTGTCAGGTTCTTTTTTTCGAAACTGTAGATAAACAAGCGAATCTGTAAAACAGAATAGCGCTGCCGGAACCTGCAGCCTTTTCTTCGCAATTACAGAAAGAAGCAGTAAATGCACTGGTGAAAGGCAAAATGTGTTTTGTTCTTGACAAACAGATTTAGATGTCAGATCCCTTTGTAAGTCTTTACAGCACTTGGTCAATTCCTCTTTGGCGTGGAGATCGTTTGTTTTTTCCTTCAGAGGTTTGGCAGTCTACGTGTTTCTTCTTGTTTATCTGAAAGGTTACGAGGTCACGCCCTTATTGTATTTACTATTTAATTTATTTTCATACATTAACGTACTTCTTTCAAATAAAAACAGCTGCCTACAGAACCATAACCGAAATATTTATAATCCTTAGTTAAATTCTACACAAAACCGAGAATGTAACGTCTCGAAGATGCAGAGAATGATTTATGTGAGCTGAAATTTAAGAACAGGAAGAGGAATGCATATAGGATATTGGTGGGAAAGCCAGATGGAAAGAGACCACTGGGAAGACCAAGGCGTAGGTGGGTGAACAATATTAAAATGGATTTTGGAGAGATATGATGTGATTGTATGGATTGGATTGAGCTGGCTCAGGATAGGGACCAGCGGAGAACTCTTGTGGACACGGTAATGAACCTTAAGGGTTCCATAAGATGCTGGGTAATTCTTGAGTAGCTGCAGGATTGGCGGCTCCTCAAGAAGGGCTCAGCTCCACGAGTGACTAAAGTACGTAACAGAGATGAATGCAAATGTGTGGCAAACCCGGTAACGACTTTTAGAGGAACGTACAGCCAATAGTAAATAAGCAGGTGTTATTACATAAATCCTTGTGTTACACGAGTAACTATGAATGTAGGCCGTCTTTAATATTCATCTACAGTTAGGTTTCTATACGAAAACGGAAATTTGAAACTAAAAACTCCTTAACTTAGCAGTATTTTGTTGTAATATGCTATATTATTTTAGTGTAGTCTGATGATAAAATGGCTCATCAGCATGCATATTTCGTGCTGTAGTAATGCTATTATTTTAAATGTCGTGTAAATTTAAACTGAACAAAATTTGCATCATTTTCCAACTTCTAGCTCATAGTACAAGGAATTTTCATTGCCTCCTATTTACTTTGTGGAGCTTCATATGGGCCAGGCTGCCATTATTATCGATGATCTCAAACCGTTTATCACCCCTCTTTACAATGAAATTGTAATGATGCTGCGTAAGATTGTGGAAACAAACTATGCCGAAAGAGAACTGCATGCGCCCTTTTCAGGAATTGTTAGACTTGCCTATAAATGAATCTGCAAAAAATAATATCTCTTTCGCCAGAAATTGTAATTTTCATGGGTAATTCTTCTTATGTGTCTGCCCCGCCCCCAGTGTTGGATGTTACGATGTTAAGACTGGAACTGATTATGCGGGGTCCCACAGTTCTTAAATACTTTCATCAATATCGGCAAATGTCTTAAAGAAGTTGGAGCACTGGTTACGACCATGCAACACATGTGGATATGCCGGTACGACTAGCTTAACTACCCTTAATGAACATATAAAATCCCAAGGGGACAAGAAAGATCTCACTAAAAATAATTTAATTCTCTATATCTTCCTATGCCGGTTACGGTAGCCGAGCGGTCTTAGGCATGTACTGTCTTCGGTCGCTTGGAAACCGGGATCGTGGGTTCAAGTCCCACTCAGGTCATGGATGTTTAGTTTGTATGTGTGCGTTTCTCTGTGTTTGTGTACAGGTACAGGCCTTGCGACGAGCTGATCACCCGCCCAAGGAGTCCTACCGAATGTGTAAGATCTAGAAAAACCGAAGTGAACGGAGAAGTTCATGGAGGTAGGCCTGGCCCACTGGGGCTGTAGTGCCAAGGAAAAAAATCTTCCTATTGGCGGGTCACAGTGGCTGCGCGGTCTAAGGCATGAACTGTCCTAGGCTCGCTCGAACACTGGGATCGTGGGTCAAATCCCACTTTAGGCATGGATATTTGTGTGCGTTTATTCTGTGTGTAGGTAGCGAAGCTACGAGGGCTACTTCCCCCCCCCCAAGGAATCCTACCGACTGTGTATAGGATTAAGAAACTGAAAAAGCGGCCAAGGCCAAGGTCGAGTTTAATATTTCGATTACTTGAGCCTGTGTTCATTTCTATTTCACGGCGTCTTCACGCCGCTTCTGACGCCTCGTTATCTCATCACGATGCAAAAATACGTTAGGCTATTTCTTGCGCATGTTCATAGGTATTTGTGACTAGAAGCTGGAGATCACGGGGGTGGAAACATTCTCAATGCAGGAGAAGGCAAAGCAGAGAAAACAAAAAATGCAAACAATTCACAACTCTGGAGAAGCTGTGGGACAGAAAATATACAGAGCCTGACCGTCGCGTCGGTCAGGCTTACGATTACTGAAGCAGCTATGCTACGTTTATAAGTTATGTACGGCATGTTGTCATGCTGTTTCGAGAGGCACTCTGTACTATCCTCAGTTTCTTCTTGTACACTTTAACAGAGTTCTGTTTAGTATGTCTCCCGCCGATCAGAGTGGCTGCGGGGTCTATGGCATTAACTGTCTCCGTCCGCTCAAGCACCGGGATCGTGGGTTCGAATCCCACTCTAGGCAAGGATGTCTGTGTGCCTTTATTCTGTTTTTGTTGTTCTGTGTGTAGGTAGCGGCCATGTGACGGACTGATCCCCTATACAAGGAGTCACACCGACTATGTATACGACTAAGAAACTAAAAAAGCGACCAAGGTCTAAAGGGATGTAGAGTCATAGAGAGAGAGAGAGAGAGAGAGAGAGAAATGTCTCCCACTTGGGAGTATTCATAGATATTTGTAGCTGAAAGTTGGAGAACACAAGTTCCCTAACTCCCTCTCCTCAACCTAACGTTGTATAAGTCTACAATGGCGAGATGAGCAGTTGATGTCAGTCAGAGTCAGTCAGAGTCAGTCAGAGTTCGGGCCGCCGGAATCTCATTGAGGCGTAACTGACACGTAGAGAGGTGGAACGCTTTAAAATAGATCTTAAGGAAATTAGTCTTCAAAATCTGAACTGGCTTCAGCAGGATCAGAATGAAATTAATTTCACAATCTGTGATCACAGTGACGAACTTTCCGGTTCCATACGAAAGGTAACCTTTTCTGAATGGCGTACAGGTTACTGAAGTTATTTCACCCACTGAGATATTAAATTAGTTAGGGCCAAGACGCGTCTCCTTCACTGCCTCCTCCTCTTCTACATCCTTCTCTTTCTACTTCACATTATTCTTCACCTTTCTATCTCCCTTCAATTCCTTCAGTTCTGCCTTCTAGTACTCCATTTCCTCCTACACCTCCCTTCTCTCTTCTGCGTTATTCTTCTCCATTTTATCCCCTTTCATCTTCTCTCTTCTGCTTTCTACTCCTCCATTTCTTCGTCCTCCTCAGCTCATTCTGTTCCAGTTCCTTCTCATCTCTTTCTTATTTTCCCCTCAATATTTGTAGTCCATTTAAATATTTTTGAAAAATAGAGTAGGCTTATGATATCGCATTGCTGTCTGTTCATAATTGTGTTTTCGAAGTCTGAAAGTGTTGCTACTGCACACTCCAGTTCCATTTAGCTAGGTTTTTTTATGCTAGTGGGGTGGGACTAAGTCCCTTGCGCTGCGGCCACTTCTGGTCTATTGTACCAGCCCCAGATGACAGGTGAGGGTGATTGTGGAGTAATTGGTGGAATGAAGATTGGCAGGGGAAACCGAAGTACTCAGAGAAAACCTGCCCCAGCGCCAGTTTGTCCTCCACAAATCCCACTTGACCAGACCCGGGATCGAACACGGGCCGCCGTGATGGGAAGCCAGCGACTAACCGCTTGAGCTATGGGGCGGCCTTTAGCTAGGGTATATCAATGTTCGAGGGGAAAAAGCTAGTATCAGAAAGAACTGTAACATCAAACAGCCCAGAAGTCTGCTCCGTGGTCTGGTATGGCTTACAGTGGCGGTTCAGCTTGGAGCTGGTCGTGTTCACAAATAGCAGTGCAAGGCCGTTATTTGTCACATTGTAACTTCCGCATAACTACGCCGCGAGAAAAATTAACAAGTCGTAAAAAACATATGGAGAACTTATTCTGGGGCTGCAAGGAACATCTGGCACCACGGGACAAGAAGCGCAACCCTGAACAAACCGATCTGTAGGCGTGCGAGGTGTTCCAAACATTCTTGCTTTCGACTGGCCTTTAGTACATGGCTCCTGATTGGTAATTCTCAAGAAGATTATTCAAAGTCGACGATTTCGAAACGAGATATAATTCTAAATCAGGTAAAATAATTGAAAAGGTGAGTTATTTCAATTCTCTTATCTTAATGATAGAACATCATTGTAAAAACACGCATAAACTTACATTACACAGTACTCACCTTATCTAATTATCTAACTCCATGGAGCTCAGTCCTTCTTGAGAAGATGCCAGTCGCTCAGCTACTCAAGAATTTCCCAACATCTTACGGAAGCCAGAACTTCATTACTGTGTACACAAGAGCCCTCCAGTGATCCATATCCTACGCCAGATTAATCTAGTCCATACCACCCCATCCTCTCCTAAGATCCATCTTAATATTATCCTTACACCTACTTCTAGGCCTACCTAACGGTCTCTTTTCTTCTGGCTCTCCCACCAAAATCCTATATGCACCCTTATTCTCCCCATGTGTGCTACATGTCCTGCCCAGCCTTATATTAATAATATTAGACCTGTTTGGTTGATTTGTTACACAATTTATTAAAACTGACATGACTTATGTGTGTTACTATAGATGGGGTATCGATTGGATATTGGATTTATTGGACAACTCGGACCTACAAGCAATTAAAATACTATCGCTAATCTCCACACTTCAGAAATTACTACACGCTAAGTTATCTCAGTTTGCTTTCACTAGTCGTTTCCTGGTAACGGATCTTAACAATGCAGATTCTCAAGCTTCTGTGCTCACGCCGTTGCCCGCTGGTTAACACTCCACGCCTCTTGCTTCGAGCGAATATCCCACAATACAATGGCAATTAATGCGCTTTTGGACTTTGCCTATCGTCCTGTATTATAAAAACACTAGAGAACACAATGTTTCGGCAACTGGATCTGTGCCCGTCTTCAGGTGAAGGGGTAGGAGACACTCACTGTGTTGGGTCCGTTAGGAAGGGCTAATGTCAATCATTGGCCCAGTGACTGAAGTTAGTGCTTCCTGACGGACCCATCAGAATATATGTCTCTCACCCCTTCATCTGAAAACGGAGACAGATCCAATTTCCAGTGTTTTCTAGTGTTTTTATAATATCCGACGATGGGAAAAGTCCAAAACCTCTGTAAATCCGAGTGTTTTACTTCACAGTCAGAGCCCTTCAGAATCTATTTGTTAATACAACTTTCGTAAAAGTACAATGGCTTCGTGGTGAAAACTAAGATGATTAGTCCACATAGCCCTTTGGAGTTCAGGTGCTGTGACGTGCACGTCTTGTGTGAGATTTTGGTGTACAGCAGTTTCCGGTGTCTTTTGGGAGGTAAGGAGCGGGGATAGCTCAGTCGGTATAGCGGCTGGCTACGGGATGGACGATCGAGGGGTCGGAGTTCCAGTCCCGGTGGGGTCAATATTTTTCTCTTCTTCACGTCAATACCGGCTCTGGGGCTCACCCAGCCTCCTATCCAATGGATACCGGGGGTAAAGCGACCGGGGGGTGAAGCTGACCATTCACCTCCAGCTAGTGCCAAGGTCAAGAAAATGTGGATTTATACATCCACTTCCCCATACGTCTTAATGGCGTAGTTGTTAATTAGTTAAGCACAGGGACAACTTCACCTTAGGAAGGTAAGCGACTGGTGTTTTGTATGCATATTTTTCTTACGTTGTCGTTGGTTTCTGTTTGTTCGATATGGTGTTTGCTGTTGCTGAGTGCCTCTAAAAAGAAATCTTTTATTCACCATCACCAACACTTAAAACAAGAGGCCCCAATAACTGAAGTATACCTAATATCGAACCTCGACGAGGGAATTATAGTGTTCACCCTTCAGAGTACTTGGCTGAGGCACTATGCTACAAGCCGGAAGGTCGTGTGTTCAAGTCCCGATGAGGTCATGGGATTTTTTCAATTGACCTAATCATTCCAGCCGCACTATGGCCCTGAGATCGACTCAGCCTCTAACATAAATGAGTACCAGGAATATTCTTGGGGTTGAAGGGCGGCCGGCGCGTAGCGCTGACAACCTTGCCGCCATCTGTGAGCCGATTGTCTAGAAAATGAGGGAACCTTAACCTCTCACAACCCTATGGGTCTCCACGGCCTGTTGCAGGGATACCTTTACTTTTGCCTCCCAACGGAATGAGTGCACTAATTCAATTTTCATCTGAATTATTACCGTAAACAAGGATATACCGCTATCAGAATCGTGCTCTAAGAACTGACAACAAGTTCAACCCATCATTATCTGGTGCTTCGGTGCTGTGACCTTTATATTCCACTGCGTGTTCCATTTGGCATATTCTCAACTGGGTTCCTGGGGTTCGCTGCCTGCATCAAACTGCCTTGCAACTGGTTCAGCAGACACGTTCTATTACATCATAAAATAGCACGAGTTGTAAGAATACTGAGCAATTAATTTTATTGCGAAAAGTCACTTAATTAAAATTTCATGTTGGACTGGCATTCTTACCCGGAATTCCATTGTATAATGACGTATGAGAAGAAGTTTACTATTCGTGCTTTGTAGGAAATGCAGAAAATAAGTACATACCGTGAGGTTCACATCCGGCCATTTGTGTCAATGTTTCACATCCGTATCTATAAAGGAACTACATAAAATTTACTGCTGAAGGTCTGTACCAAAAGTTGTACCGAGAACTTAGTTTCCGTTGCAATTTGTCTAATATAACCTCTACTTCACACATAATTTAATTTCACCTTCAAAAGCTTTACAAACAAACAAACAGAAAAAAAACGAACTCCGTGGTTTTAGTCCGCAAGCGAACTATACCGACCGAGCGACCGCCGCTTATCGGCGAAGTCAGTACCAACTTCAGCGGATAGAGGTTGTCGCGTGGTCAGCGCAACGAATCCCCACGGCCGTTAATTTCGGTTTTCTCGACCGGAGCCGCTATTTCCTTGATATAACTCCTCAGTTATCCTCACGAGGCTGAGTGGACCCCGTTCTAGACCCAATACTTCTCAGAAAATCTGTTAACTTCGGGAATCGAAACAGGACCTCTGGATCTGTAGCCAGAAACTCTGACCACTAGACCACAGAGGTGGTCAAAGGAGTACACAGCATAACAAAAATATATATACTACATATAGCAGATATTTAAAATACAATGGTTATTCAAATTAAACACGTTCACGGCCCTACTAGCGAATATGGCTACTCACAGGTGACTGACTACGCATCTGTGTGCATAACACTTGCTTTCTTGGGTTTGCTGAAGGATTATTCGAGAAATACGAAAGCTGTACCACGTAAGTTACTCTGGTAATATTTTAACGGCCTTTATTTCTTCGCCCAGAACAATCCTTTAACGAGTTTCGGTTGCACAGTTAGTGTTATTAAATTACACAGCGAGAGGATACAGAGATTCAGGAAAAACAAGACAAGATGGATTCGATTTGGGGCACTGATCGCAGAGCCTCATACCTTAAGAAAAAGAAGAAGACGACATATCATATAGTGCAGGTTCCACTATTATCAATTGCTTTCACTTGAAATATTTACTGAGGTGGTGTATTTTGAAAGAAGTAAAACAGAGCCATTCGTAGTTCTATGGAATGTAAAGCGACTGTTCTTACGAGCACGTATGCAGACGGAAGAGCCGGACGGCCCTCTCGTTAAGTCGGGCGGACCCATGACTCATAAGCACGCTTCATGGAAACGCTGTCTATAAAACACGCAGTAGAACCTACTTAAAGGCGTCCATTTGTAAGACAGAGAAGGAGCTGCAAGGACAGTATGTGCCTTAAGAAGATAAACTGCGACGATAGAAGGGAACAGAACTGGTTGTCTGATGAACAGCTTGGTATTCACTCACTCATGGATCTGAGCGCTTCTTGAGAAACCGCAATTTATGCAGCTACTCAAGAACTTCCCAACATTTTATGGAACCTGAAGATTTATTACCGTGTTCACAAGAGCCCTCCACTGGTTCCTATCCTGAGCCAGATCGATCCAGTCCATACCGTCCTATCCTCTCTCTAAAATCCTTTTTAATATTGTCCATCCACCTAAGTCTTTGCCTTCCTAGTAGTCTGTTTCCTTCTTGCTTTCCCACCAATATCCTATATGAATTCCTCTTCTCCCCATTCGTGCTACACGCCCTGCACATCTCATCATCCTTCACTTGATCATTGTAGTTATACTTGACGAAGAGTACAAGTTATGAAGCTCCTCATTATGCAGTTTTCTCCAACCTCCTGTCACTTCATCTCTCTTCGGTACAAATATTCTCCTCAACACCCTGTTCCCAAACACCCTCAGTCTATGTTCCTCCCTTAATGTCAGAGACCAAGTTTCACACCCAGACAGAACCACAGGCAAAATTACAGTTTTTATATTCTAATTTGTATGTTTTCAGAGATTTTGTATCAGCGATGCTGAAATCTACGGGTCTGCTGTGCAGTACAGGCACCAGCTCACCGTCTGTAATGTGATTAGTTCTACAGCGATAAATTTGTACCTCCAAGAATCCAACAAAAAGCCTGTGAGGTGTGGAAAAATCCCCAAGATATGTGAAAAAGCTGGTCCACATATGTGCACACGATGTTTCTTTTGATGGGACAGCCACTACACATCCACTGTATTCATGTAACTTATGCCACTCTCGATCGTGGTCCATAATTTGACTTCAAATTTCTTCTATCGTGAACCGAACAGTTTCGTAGGACTCCCTGGGCGGAGGATCAGCACGCCGCAAGCCGCTACAAACACAGGACAACACAAATACAGAAAAACGCACATTCTTACCCAGACTAGGATTCAAACCCACAATCCCAGCATACGAGTGGGCTAAGCCATTTCGTGCTTTAGACCATGCGATCAATTTGGTCCGCTAAACTTCAAATTCCAGTTTTTATAAATATTTTTATCGTCATTAGTTTATGTGGATATTGTGCTTGCCGGAAATATAAGCAAGGGAAAATCAGATTTCATGAGATACTTTGAATTTTCTTCCTGCAGATTTTCCTATGGCGCTGTCAGTATCTAGACAACAGTTTCGAACGGTAGGATGATTGCTGAATGATTAACTGAATATTATTTCGAAAGATGCGGTCGTTGCCTGATCGAGGTATTATCCTAACGGTGGCTGGAGGGACTGAGGAAAAGCATTAAAATTAATCGGTGTCTCGATAGGGACTTGATCGCAGCACCTCCAAAATACAAGTCTAGAGCTTTTCCAACCTGATATATGCATTGTGTATATGAATTGTACACAGAGTGTCCCAGGAGGAAAGGTAAATATTCTGAGAGTTCACAGTATCGGTCATTCTAAGAAAAAAAGTGTATATGTACATGTGTTTCATTCCGATCGGTTCCCGAGATAGAGACATTTCACTGTACAGCACACTGTACACCGTGCACTGTGCAGACGAGCAACACGCCATGTCCTCACACAGCTGCACCGAGATAGAGCTATTTCACTGGACAGTACACTGTACACTGTACAGACGAGCAACATGTCATATCCTCACACGAGTTGCACCGAGATAGAGCTATTTCACTGTACAGTACACTGTACACTGTACAGACGAGCAACATGTCATGTCCTCACACGAGTTGCACCGAGATAGAGCTATTTCACTGGACAGTACACTGTACACTGTACAGACGAGCAACATGTCATGTCCTCACACGAGTTGCACCGAGATAGAGCTATTTCACTGGACAGTACACTGTACACTGTACAGACGAGCAACATGTCATGTCCTCACACGAGTTGCACCGAGATAGAGCTATTTCACTGGACAGTACACTGTACACTGTACAGACGAGCAACATGTCATGTCCTCACACGAGTTGCACCGAGATAGAGCTATTTCACTGTACAGACGAGCAACATGTCATGTCCTCACACGAGTTGCACCGAGATAGAGCTATTTCACTGGACAGTACACTGTACACTGTACAGACGAGCAACATGTCATGTCCTCACACGAGTTGCACCGAGATAGAGCTATTTCACTGTACAGTACACTGTACACTGTACAGATGAGCAACACGTCATGTCCGCACACGATTTGCACCGAGATAGAGCTATTTCACTGTACACTGTACAGACGAGCAACACGCCATGTCCTCACACGAGTTGCAAAGTGCATTGATGTTGACGGTGGAATTTTCGAAGATGTATTATACTAGGTAAACTGTACCAACTTTGTCACTTGAACAATAAATACCGGTATTAGAAATAGTGTGTAATGTCTCTTTCTTATCTACAATTTGGAACTGTGCAGTGAAATGACTCTATCTCGGAAACAGTTCGGAATAGGGCTGAAGTACATATACAGCTTATTGCTCAGAATGACCAGTACTACGACCTTCCAAAATACCGATAAATCCTCGTGGGAGATTCTGTATATCTCTTAAATTGTCGTAAAATCATTATCGGTCACCTGCTCTGAAGATCTGTAATGGCCTAACACTGACAACGAATGGTCATGACATGAGACAAACACTTTACATTTAAATATACTTCGCTGTTTGCCGCCACTGATCCAGGACCAAATGTGAAATGACATTTATATTCGCCCCGTCCTCTCGCCCTACCTAAAATTGTACTCAGGCGTCCAGACTGCACAGGGATGGGGCAAAGTGCCAAGCACTGTTGCACAAAACGTGCAATCCAATTACCTCTATTCAAGCATCTCGGGATAATGTCCTTAAAACATGAGGTATTCACGTATGTAATATTTGGCGTTTTCACGGCGGTGACTATGAAGAATACCGTCTTCTGGGATGTGGCACCGTGTGGATCTTGTGTGAACAGACGTTTCGCAGGAACGTATCGCCTCCGTGTTCAGTGTAGAAAAATTCGCGAGCGAGGAACCAACTTGTGTAGGTGGCTGGTGATCAGTGCTACTTCCGCTGAGCGTTGATTCAGCTGTTTGCGCTGCCAGTATAGAGATTAAGCTAACGGTTGAACGGCCGAAGGGTCGGAGTTCGTTTATCGGAAGGGACAAAAGATTTTTCTCTACTCCACAGAGCTAAGACCGCTTCCAGTGCCGAGGGCTATTTCCCCGGGAGCAAAGCGGCAGGGGCGTGAAGCTGACCACTCATCTTCATCTAAGACGAAGGATAAGATGGTGCAGCCATATTTTCACTTCTTTATACGTCTTCAGAGGGGCACGCGGTAGAGTAGTTGATTGAAACACTATGCTACAAGCCGGCGGGTAGCGCATTCGAGTCCCGATGAGATGATTGGATTTTTCAATTAACCTAATCTTTCCAACCGTACTATGGCCCTGGGGTCGACTCAGCCTCTAACAGAAATGAGTACCAGGAATCTTCCTGCGGGGTAATGGGTGGTGGGTGCATAAGGCTGACAAACTTACCGCCATCTGTAAGCCGATTGTCTAGAAAATGTGGGAGCCTCGACGTCTCACAACCCCATGAGCCTTCACGGCCTGTTACAGGGATAGGTTTTATACCTCTTCATAGTGTGGTGATGGAACAATAAAGCACAGATACAACTTTACATTTACCTGTGTGCTCTTTCCGCACTGACTGCTCATGCTAATTTTACTGCTGAGCTAATGCATACGTCTTGACTGTTTTAACCAGTCAGGACGCAACTCCACGATTATTTCCCTAAGCACTGTTAACTGATTTATCTTCTAATGAAGCTGTAGAGAGATTTCTGAGGATTGGAAATTGAATTTTTAAATATCGTTTAGATTAAATTCATGGTTTAAGCAGGTAAATAGATATATTCATGACAGAAACAAAGAAAACTATATCACTCACAAAATGTACCAGGTACAACTCTTTCACGAAAGAAGTGTCATTTATGAATCAGAAGTTTACTGCATACTTAGAACTGGTTACGATCTGGAAATCGAAACACTTATGTGCTGCCAAGTACATGGAGTGTGAATATAGACGGGGTTTGGATCGGCAATTGGATTTACTGTCCACTTACATACCGTAACTACAAGTAATTACGGCGCCATCTATAATCTGTATACTTTACAAATCACTAGAACACACGCTAAGAGTTCTCAGTCTGCTTTCATTGGTCTATTCCTTGTCTATTCCTCTTAACAACTGAGATTCTTCAATTTCTCTGCTCACGTCTTTACCTAATGGATAATATTAACAACTGATTTAATGTGCCAAATATCTCGGAACGGACCGCGTAGAAAACACAATTCCTCTGTTGTAGCTCAATTTTTGCTTATTAAGAATCTGTTGCCTAGCAGCGGGCATTGATTCGTTGTTCGTTTCGCGGTCGTTTCCTAGCAACGGTTCTCTACATTCTACAATATATTACATAGCACGAAGGAAAAACTAATAAAAATAATTTCGTGGTCTATACTTTAAGCTTCATAACTTGTACTCTTCTCCAAGTGTAATTAGAATGATCAAGTCAAGGAGGATAAGGTGGGCAGGGCATGTAGCACGAATGGGGGAGAAAAGGAATGCATATAGGATATTGGTGGGACAGCCAGAAGGAAAGAGACCACTGGGAAGACCAAGGCGTAGGTGAGTGGACAATATTAAAATGTATTGAATTGATCTGGCTCAGGATTGGGACCAGTGGAGGGCTCTTGTGAACACGGTAATGAACCTTCGGGTTTCATAAAATGCTGGGAAATTCTTGAGTAGCTGCAGATTTGGCTTGTCCTCAAGAAGGGCTCACCTCCATAAGTAAGTAAGTAAGTACTTAGTTAGTTGTTGGAGAGGGTGGGTTTCCCCATGCAGTGAGACCAGTATTGGTCCATTGTGCTTCCCTCTAAGATATTCTACCAGTCTCTATACCCTACCGATATTGGTGCGTACCATCAGTCCCGACCAAGCCAGCGAGTTCGGCCTCTACTGGCTTGGCGGTATCTATAATACTTCCCCCATCTATCAGAGGCATTAGAGACTACTGTTGGGCGGGAAATGTCCTTGAATTTAGCTCGGTGACTTCCTTTGGAGATATGAGGTTCTTTTACGTGCCGTAAAGCTAGGACACAGGGACCCACGGCTTAAAGTCCCTCCCAGAGGACTTGTTCCCTGAATTTTTCCGCCCTTAAAAAATCCACGACCTCCGCCGTGTTTGAACCCGCGTACCACGAGTCATGAGGTGGGAACGTTACCTCTAGACTACGGAGGCCGCTAAGTAAGTAAGTAAGTAAGTATATAATTCCCTCATTCCATGAGCCATATTCAGGTGTTTCGTACGTGCACTTACAGAGGCTTACTTCTCACCTTGCGTTTTGCTTTTATGCCGTCTATGTGCAACGTCGGTTAATATTCTCTCGTCCTTTTCTCTTTATTGTCGCTGCATGTTTCGGCCTAACCGGCCACTGTAAGTGAGCAGCAGATTCCTTCATCACAATAACCTGAAGATGACCGGACAGGCCGAAACATGTAGTGACAATAAAGAAAAACCACGAGCGACGTTGCACATAGACGGCAAAAAGCGGAACGCAAGGTCAGATGCACGCAGTGCAACAGGCTGCTGCACAGTATCATTATGAACTGCTTTCTCACGTCTGTGTATCTGTGTATTTCTCAACCGACATCTTGAAAAGACAGGATTTCGTACCCTGGATGTACCTCTCTTCCTACCGCATCAAATAAGAAAATAAGAAGGAGAGAAGATAAATGGCAATTGAAAGAGAGAATTACAAATCCTGAGACGACTGAACCAGAAGCTAATTGCTGTCCGTTACGGAGGGAGAAGACATTCACTGCAGTCACAAGAACTTCGATTCCGTCCAATAAACCACGACCGGTGGCATTTTCACTCTTTCTCCTTCTATTGAATAAAATACGAGGCCTGTTCCATCACAGGTCAGAAGAGCGCCTCAGGATACAACCTCCATTTCACACACCGTTTCATTCACACACCGCGCACAATCGGATAAACCAGCGTGTTTCCATTGTGACGTCATTCTTGGGCGATGTCAATCAAAGTTTTTTTTTGTTAGATTTGAGGTTTTCACGGCGGTGACTAGGAAGAAGCAGTCTGCTTGCACCGATTCTCACTGTCTCTTCGCTTGTGGATTTCTTATTTTTCCTTCCACCCTGAAGATGGAGGCGATACGTTCCTCCGAAACGTCGGTTAACACCACATCTACACGGTGCCACATTCCATAAGACTGCTTTCTTCATAGTCACCGCCGTCAAAACCTCAAATCTTACAATTTTGAATTGGTTTAAATGTATTTTATATATTTTTCTTTTTTTTAGAAAATAACTGAACACTTACCAGGGTACGCAAAGATTATTCTACACGGCACTCACCTGAAAAAGAAGATAATTTACTTGTTAAAACTCGTAACAAACATACAAATGCGTCTACTTCACCTTTCCTGCTACAATACACTACTCTTATTAATACAGGTAACTAATTCTGTAAAAGCGTGTCCATGAGTATCTTGTTGACTGAATTCCTCCATACTGTTGTACCTAGGTTCAGGTAGCAAGAGAAATTAAACGGTAATTGAAATTAAACGGGAGAAGATGACAGTCCGACAAATTTAGCCCAAGCTGTAACACATCCGATTTGTACTTCAGGTATGTTGGGTTTGAATCTCTCTCGGAACATCGACTATACTGACTGAGGTTTTCATGATTTTCCTCATATCCTCAGTTAAATGTTGGATATTGCCTCAAATTAGGCCATGGACTCCGCACCATGGCCCTCTGAGGTCGGCTCACCCTCTGACAGAAATGAGTACCAGGAATCTTCCTGGGGGCAAAGGACGGCAGGAGCGTAAGGCTGACAACCTGACCGCCATCTGTGGGCTGATTGTCAAGAGAAAATGTGGGAGCCTCGACGTCTCACAATCTATGAGCCTCCACGGCCTGTTACTGGGACAGATTTACCTTTTACCTATTAATATACTTTTCTAATATATTAAGACTCATAATAAGTTTAAATACTTATATAATATATTTGTAAAGTAGTATAAAAACACAACCACTTAATCTGTGCATATAAAGGTGATTAATGAACGGGAAGAAGCACACCATATTTTTCGGTTTATTGTAACACACAATGATAAGTACAATAAATGGCTCCTTTCAATAGGCAAGGGCCGCGCCATAGCTCAAGCGGTTAGTCGCTGGCTTCCCACCGCGGCGGCCGGGGTTCGATCCCGGGTCTGGTCAAGTGGGATTTGTGGTGGACAAAGTGGCTCTGGGGCATGTTTTCTCCGAGTACTTCTGTTTCCCCTGCCAATCTTCATTCCACCAACTGCTCCACAGTCACCCTCACGTATCATCTGGAGCTGGTACAATAGGCCAGAAGTGGCCGCAGTACAAGGGACTTAGTCCCACCCCAGTAGCAATAAAGAAGAATACAAGAGGCATAATTCAATAGTACAAGGTTTGCTAATGTATCGCCTGACGATGGTTCCATGAGTTGAAACACGGTGCGACTTTGTATGACGAATAAACTCAGATATGAACAGTGAAATGTGAGCGGGGTTTTGGTATATTGTTGTGTTTGAGAGGGAAAACAAAACTCATATAATCAGACTGTTGAGCTGTAGTGTACGTTGCTGTGAATCACCCTATGCCTTTAAAAAGCGTCATTCCTACTTCACCCTCTGGTGGCTGTGAGAGCTTGATGTTTCCGTCATAAAATTTCCTGCGTCGCCTACTGAATTAAAACTCAATTTTTCGGCTTAGGCAGAACATAAAATTGTAACAGGTTTTAAACGATGAGTTATGGCGATTCATGTCGGAGAGAAAATGAGGTTAGAATTGTACAGTGACTTTGCCAGAAGCGGAAAGCTGGAGGTCCGATGGTTCAGGTCTGATTTAATTGCTTCACGTAGACACGAGGTTCAACTCGGAAAATGGCCGTGTTCTGGAGACGTGACGTCATTCCGTTAGGGCGTTGACACTGTGTCGGCGGAACCATCTACTTCAGTCTTCGGGGCAGAAGATTCTTATGCCACGAAGACAAAGACATCACGTTTCTCGGAACAGTTAAACATTATAACTTGTACTCTTCTCCAGGTATAATTAGAATGATTAAATCAAGGAGAATGAGGTGGGCAGGGCATGTAGCATGGATTGGGGAGAAGAGGAATGCATATATGATATTGGTGGGAAAACCAGAAGGAAAGAGACCACTGGGAAGATCAAGGTGTAGGTGGACAATATTAAAATGGAAAATCTCAAATAGATAGGATGGATGGTATGGATTGGATTGATCTGTCTCAGGATAGGGACAAGTGGAGGGCTCTTGTGAACACGGTAATGAACCTTCTGGTTCCATAAAATGTTGGAAAATTCTTGAGTAGCTGCAGATTTTGTGGCTCGTCAAGAAGGGCTCAGCTCCATAAGTAAGTATGTAAGTAAGTTAAACATCTAAGCGGCGCCTAGGGGTAACGTTCCCACCTCATGACTCAAGGTACGCGGGTTCAAACCCGGCGGATGTCGTCCTCCGAGAGGGACTTTAAGCCGTGGGTCCCGTGTCGTAGATTTATGGCACGTAAAAGTCCTCATGTCTCTAGGAGACCTCTGAGCAAAATTAGGCAAAATGTTTCCCGCCAAAGTAGTTTCCTATGCCTCCGGTAAATGGGGAAGTTATCGGGTACCAATGCAAGTAGAGGGCCGACCTCGCTGGCAGAAAGGGGAAATAGCGGGCATCAGTATCGGTAGGGTATGGCGACAGTAGAAATTAAAGGGGGACGTACAATAGACTATTAGTCGCGGTGCATGGGGAAACCCACCC
>NW_019744406.1:406798-411863 GCF_002891405.2 Cryptotermes secundus
GTCTCACAATCTATGAGCCTCCACGGCCTGTTACTGGGACAGATTTACCTTTTACCTATTAATATACTTTTCTAATATATTAAGACTCATAATAAGTTTAAATACTTATATAATATATTTGTAAAGTAGTATAAAAACACAACCACTTAATCTGTGCATATAAAGGTGATTAATGAACGGGAAGAAGCACACCATATTTTTCGGTTTATTGTAACACACAATGATAAGTACAATAAATGGCTCCTTTCAATAGGCAAGGGCCGCGCCATAGCTCAAGCGGTTAGTCGCTGGCTTCCCACCGCGGCGGCCGGGGTTCGATCCCGGGTCTGGTCAAGTGGGATTTGTGGTGGACAAAGTGGCTCTGGGGCATGTTTTCTCCGAGTACTTCTGTTTCCCCTGCCAATCTTCATTCCACCAACTGCTCCACAGTCACCCTCACGTATCATCTGGAGCTGGTACAATAGGCCAGAAGTGGCCGCAGTACAAGGGACTTAGTCCCACCCCAGTAGCAATAAAGAAGAATACAAGAGGCATAATTCAATAGTACAAGGTTTGCTAATGTATCGCCTGACGATGGTTCCATGAGTTGAAACACGGTGCGACTTTGTATGACGAATAAACTCAGATATGAACAGTGAAATGTGAGCGGGGTTTTGGTATATTGTTGTGTTTGAGAGGGAAAACAAAACTCATATAATCAGACTGTTGAGCTGTAGTGTACGTTGCTGTGAATCACCCTATGCCTTTAAAAAGCGTCATTCCTACTTCACCCTCTGGTGGCTGTGAGAGCTTGATGTTTCCGTCATAAAATTTCCTGCGTCGCCTACTGAATTAAAACTCAATTTTTCGGCTTAGGCAGAACATAAAATTGTAACAGGTTTTAAACGATGAGTTATGGCGATTCATGTCGGAGAGAAAATGAGGTTAGAATTGTACAGTGACTTTGCCAGAAGCGGAAAGCTGGAGGTCCGATGGTTCAGGTCTGATTTAATTGCTTCACGTAGACACGAGGTTCAACTCGGAAAATGGCCGTGTTCTGGAGACGTGACGTCATTCCGTTAGGGCGTTGACACTGTGTCGGCGGAACCATCTACTTCAGTCTTCGGGGCAGAAGATTCTTATGCCACGAAGACAAAGACATCACGTTTCTCGGAACAGTTAAACATTATAACTTGTACTCTTCTCCAGGTATAATTAGAATGATTAAATCAAGGAGAATGAGGTGGGCAGGGCATGTAGCATGGATTGGGGAGAAGAGGAATGCATATATGATATTGGTGGGAAAACCAGAAGGAAAGAGACCACTGGGAAGATCAAGGTGTAGGTGGACAATATTAAAATGGAAAATCTCAAATAGATAGGATGGATGGTATGGATTGGATTGATCTGTCTCAGGATAGGGACAAGTGGAGGGCTCTTGTGAACACGGTAATGAACCTTCTGGTTCCATAAAATGTTGGAAAATTCTTGAGTAGCTGCAGATTTTGTGGCTCGTCAAGAAGGGCTCAGCTCCATAAGTAAGTATGTAAGTAAGTTAAACATCTAAGCGGCGCCTAGGGGTAACGTTCCCACCTCATGACTCAAGGTACGCGGGTTCAAACCCGGCGGATGTCGTCCTCCGAGAGGGACTTTAAGCCGTGGGTCCCGTGTCGTAGATTTATGGCACGTAAAAGTCCTCATGTCTCTAGGAGACCTCTGAGCAAAATTAGGCAAAATGTTTCCCGCCAAAGTAGTTTCCTATGCCTCCGGTAAATGGGGAAGTTATCGGGTACCAATGCAAGTAGAGGGCCGACCTCGCTGGCAGAAAGGGGAAATAGCGGGCATCAGTATCGGTAGGGTATGGCGACAGTAGAAATTAAAGGGGGACGTACAATAGACTATTAGTCGCGGTGCATGGGGAAACCCACCCCCTCTATACTGAATAACTGAATAACTGAAGTTACACATCTACCGGAATTCATCGCGTCACATCTCATTAGACAGCAATCTTCACACCGTCTTATTTCAAGTGTTCTCTTGTTCTCAAACACCGACCGTCGGTTTCAATTGTGTTCTTTTGCGTCAGGATGTTTTGCTGTTTCGATGTGGTTACTAACGTTTCCCGCTAATCTCCTGCCTCCATGCTCGAAACCAAATATGTTATGAAATATAATCACCAGATGTTTCGCCGTAATATTTAAACATAAATATCTGCTTCGGTGGGGAAAGAGGTAGAATAGGTTGTTGAGGCACTATGCTACAAGCCGGAAGGTCGCAGGTTCGACTCACGACGAGGTCACTGGATGTTTTCAATTGACCTAATCCTTCCAGCCGCACTAGGCCCTGGGGTCGACTCAGCCTGACAAAAATGAGTACCAGGAACCTTGTTGGGGATAAAGGGCGGCCGGCGGCTGACAACCTCAACGTCATCTGTGAACCGCTTGTCTAGAAAATGTGGTAGCCTCGACATTAACAACCCTATGGACCTTCACGGCCTGTTACAGGGATAGCTTCACTCTTACTCTTATCTGTTTCGTTGCTGTGGTGTGTGTGTGTGTGTGATGCGGGTGGCATGACCAAAGGATCCGGAGACACGTAGGCCTTTGTTCTCATTGCATTTTCCGATTCAGTATCGAAAACTAATTTCATATTAAGAATACAATTCCTCTTAAATGCATGTAGAGGACAAGAAAGCCTGTACGTCATACTGTAAAGAGAAATGAGTCAGGAAACCGGAGACACTAAACAGTAAATTCTGTGACGTCAAGCAAAGTAGCTTCTGCAAAAAAAAAAAAAAATGAGAATTTTTATAATCTTGGCAGTCTTCCAGATCCTTTACAAGCATTTTGGCGACAAACGTCATAATTGCAGATATATAATTTCACAAGACGTCAGGAGAGATTTTTAGAAAATGTAAATTTAGAGAGAAAATACATTTTTTTTTTTTAATTTGACCGTGAAGTGTATTAATAATCATTTCTCTGTGGAACATCCTTACAATTAAGGAAACAACAGCATGATCTCCAATAACATTAAGCATTTTCTGGGGACAGCCGTGTCGTTGTGGAGATATTATCCAATGTCTCGGACATTATCTGCATCCAAATTACCGTATCTGTAACTAGAAAAAGAGTAGAAAGTTAACTGTCAGCATGTATCCAAAGGACTGCTATTTACTTGAGCAATAAAACGTTGAGAATTGCTATTAATTTAATATCTAACTCCTTGTAGCTCTTTGACTGTTTATTTATTTAATCATTTTGCTTTCTATAACAACGGTGTCAGTATGTCAGATTATACCGCAGCGAATATTAGGGTGATGAATGAATGACGAATTAGAAAGAACACGGGAAGGAGCGGTCGTGACCTATTTCAATGTACCAACCCGGCATTCGTCTGGTAAAAGTTGATCCTATGCTTAACTAATTAAGCACTACACCATGAAGACGTATGGGGGGTGGACGTATAGATCCACATTTTCTTCACCTCGGAATTTGCTGCAGGTGAGTGGTCAGCTTCAAGCCCCAGTCGTTTTACTCTCGGGGAAAGAGCCCCCGATACCCCTAGGATATGTAGTTGGGTGGACCACAGAGCAGGTATAGACGACATGGAAAAGAGAATACTCTTGATCCTACCGGGACTGGAACTCAGACCCTGGAGCTACTAGACTATAGCTGTTAAAAACCTAGACGTAATTAGGAGGATAATATAAAGATGAAACTTAGAGAAACAAGATGGGGTGTTATGGACTGGATTCAACTGGCTTAGGATGGGGACCAATGGTGGGCTCATGCGAACACGGTAATGAACCTTCGGGTTCCATAAAATGTTGGGAAATTCTTGAGTAGCTAAGGGACTAGCTTATCTCAAGCAGGAGTCAGTCCCATGGAGTTTTATACGTACAGTATAGACACATAAGGTAAAGTTGTCTCTGTGCTTAGTTGATTGAGAACTACACCATCTAGATATATGGGGAGTTGATGTATAGACCAAAGCTTTGTCGACCTCGGCACTAGTTGGAGGTAAGTAGCCAGCTTTACGCGCCGACTGCTTTACCCCCGGGGAAAGAGCCCTCGATACAAATCGGATACGAGGGTGGGTGGGCCCCAGAACCGGTCTGGACAGCATGGAGAAGGGAAAAATTCTTGCCCCTACGGAGACTCGAATCCCAACCCCACGGTCGTCCAGCCCATACCCAGTCGCTATACCGACTGAGCTATCCCTGCTCCGATATATATGAAAGGAGAATGCAACTAATGTCCAACTACAAGAAATGCTATCTGTGTGGCAAAGGGTGGACATGATTTTCTTTACTACCCTGAAGGTCTCGGGTTCAAGTCCTGATGAGGTCATTGGATTTCTTCAATTGACCTAATNTATCCAATGGGTAACGGGGGCTGTTTCCCAGGGTAAATAGCGGACGGGGCGTAGAGCTGACCATTCATCACTAACTAGTGTCGAGGTCAAGAAAAAGTTGGTCTACACATCCACTCCCCCTTACGTCTTCTTGGAGTAGTGCTTAATTTAAGTACAGGGACAACTTTATTTTACATGTGAGTTCGTGTGTATACGCATTTTTTCAATGGCTGATCCAGATCATTCAGGGCCAGGCCTTTTATTCAGTTCCGTAATCATTTTACACGATCACGGGAGCCGAGCGGTCTAAGGCGTGCACTGTTTTCGCTCGCTCGGAAGCCGGGATCGTGGGTTCGAATCCCACTCAGGACATGAATGTTTGTGTGCGTTTCTCTGTGTTTATGTACAGGTAGAGGCCTTGCGACGAGCTGATCACCCGCCCAAGGAGTTCTACGGAATGTGTAAGATCTAGTAAACCGAAGTGAAACGGAGAGTTTCATGCAGGTAGGCCTAGGCCCAAACGAGGGCTGTAGCGCCAATGGGAAAAAAAAATTACACAGACAGTAGGAGTCCTTGGGCGAGTAATCACCCGTCGCAAGTCCGCTACCTTAACACAGGATAACACAAACACAGAATAAACGCATACACACACCAATCAGCCATGTCTTAATTGGCATTCGAACCCACGATCCCAGCGTCCAAGCGAGCGAAGACTGTTCATGCCTTAGAC
>NW_019744406.1:413479-460863 GCF_002891405.2 Cryptotermes secundus
CACACACACACACACACAGAGGCAGTCTGATGCTGAAGTCGAGCTCGTGTTCATGCTAGCGTGAACTTCAGTTTCGAGAATATAGAGTAACAGAGGACGTCAACATGTAAAGATCGGTTACGCCCAGTGAGTCGTTGGCTTCTTACTTTATTCTGTTGTTATTCGCATCTCAATGAACCGCTGAGGTATGCAGCCTTATGTAGCTTCCGGCTGCCTCTTGTAGATAAGTTGAGTGCTTTCTGCCGCGGAGGAGCACTGCAGAACCTCCAGTCTGCTCTGAGATTATACTGTGGCATGTAGACCAGTTGCTAGGCAAAGACCGCGAAACAAGCAACTGTACAGCAGTCATTGCTAGGGCCCCAGAGGAGGCCTGACGCAACGGCAACGACAGCCTGGCCGAGAGACGATCGGTCGTAAAGTGACTTTCGCTTTTGAGTTACACTTAGTTAAGGAACTGCTGGGGTTCAGCCGTTGTGAGCTGTTGTTGTTAGAAGCTGGTAGCTGAGGTCGGGGACAGTTCAGGAACACAGAGGAAGAGGAACGTCCACCGTTGGAAGCCGCTAACAGGCAACGACAGTAAGACGTGGCTGTGTGTAATACTGAGCTGTAAATTGTAGTCATGCGCTGTATCAAAATGTGCAATAAATCATCAACCTAACACCCGTCTATTGTTACTTCATACACGTGACAATATGAATAAACCGCGCATATTCGTAAGTCTACATTCATCTCTTCAAAACGTGGAATGAAGGCTAGCAAGTTCTGGGAAAAACTAAACGCCTACTTTCCTTATACGACATGGTCCCTATGGAAAACGAAGCTTCTAACAATTCCTCGTTGCCGCGGGAACGTCTTTACCGAGTTGTTACTTAACAATGATAAGGGGATACACAGACAGACAAATAGACTCATGCGTCCAACAATTATATTATTGTTGTGTGTGTCAGTTGACGCGAGAATGTGTTTACCTAGCCGTTGCCTAGCAATGAAACGATGGATACACTTTACCAAGCCTTTGCCTAGCAACGATAGGAGGGATACATATACAGACACAAAGACTGATGGGAGGGATTTATGAAGTACGCCGCTGAGATGGGCTCAGGTGCCATAGTATACGTACATACCAAGTTTTATAAAGACTGGTTCAGGCAATCGTAAGCAAACAGGCGGGATTCACAGACACACAGATAGCATGGGGCTCGCATAAGCCTACTTCCATTTTCACAATGAAGATGGTAGTAACTGACTAACGACACGGAGCAAATAAGTTTGAGGATGTAGACTAGATATCGCCCAGTGGCGGATTCTTGTAGAAAGGGTACTTCCAGTATTTGAGGTTCTCACAACAGTGTTCATGGAGAGTTATATCTTCTGGGATATAACACAATGTGCTCCGTTGAAAGTCAACCGACACTTCGGAGGAACATTTCGCTTCCATTTTCAGGGCCAAATAATAATATGCCAAGCAACAGAATAGTTTGAAGCAGGTAACATGTGGCTCTACTTGCTAACTGCTTCACTCTGGTGTCTTACTTGGCTTATTCTTTGATCTCGAAGATGGAGGAGAGATATTCTTTCGAAACCTCGATCCATTTTCAACGGATTAAATGGAGTTATATCCTACATGATAGAAATCTTCAGTGTGTTCTCATGTTCCATGAAATTCTTCAAATTTCTTAGTCACTTGACCCGTACACAGTCAAGACGGTCTCAGCTTCATGTAGTTAGTCAAGGCATTATCAGGATAATAAGATCTCAGGCCCTTTATCTACTAAGCCAACTGAAAACTTAAGCATATGGCATTTTCTGAGATTTTCACAATTATGGCCTTTACTATAATAGTTCACTAACAAAGAGTACGGGTAACAAACAATTGACAATTTCCGTGATCGTTTTATTTAAATTTTCTTCTGAGATCCGAAAAAGAAATAAATAATAGATCTTGTAAAGTGAGTCGACTAATACCAGTCACATACAAGCCATTCATCTTTGTGCTGCTTCGTGACTGAATAAAACGGGTAGTTTATCCAGAACTTGAGGATAAGGATTCCATAATATCTCGAATCCGGAAACATTCATGTCTTCGAAGTAGATTGGAAATTGCCTTGAAGTGATTAAGGAACTTCTGAATTCCGTGAAAAGTTAAAATTGGAAATGCGTCAACATCGCGAGATCTCTCCCAACAGGCCTGCCATCCCCACCCCAACAGGGCGACTGACGGCGTCTCGAAGTTGTAAATCAGTGATGAGGACAACCGACACAGGCCAGTTCAGCAGAACATGCATGGAATGAGTCGACAGAGCAGAACAGTATATAATGTAATACAAGATGGCAGAGGAGGATGTAAAAGAACAGATAAGAACAGAACAGGACACAGCGTAACTGGATGCTACAGAAAATAATAAGATACGATATAACGGAGTAGACTGGGAAGAAATATGATGAGAGAGACTAGAACAGGATAGAAAGGAATAGAACAGAAAATAATGACAGAATATGAAGTCAAAGAACAGAACAGAATAAATGTAGTAGGAAGGAAAAGAATAAAGGAGAAATGTATTGATATAATAGAACAGACTAGCATACGACAGTGTAAAATGACGTATCATACAGCTCAAGCGGTTAGTCGCTGGCTTCCCACCGCGGCGGCCCGGGTTCGATCCCGGGTCTGATCAAGTGGGATTTGTGGTGGACAAAGTGACGCTGGGGCAGGTTTTCTCCGGGTACTTCGGTTTCCCCTGCCAATCATCATTCCACCAATTGCTCCACAATCACCCTCACCTATCATCTGGGGCTGTTACAGTAGGCCAGAAGTGGCCGCAGTACAAGGGACTTAGTCCCACCCCACTAACAATAATAAAAAAAGATAATATGGCGTGTGATATAATAGAAGAGAACATAATACGACACGGCAGAATAAAGCAGATAAACGTAAAATATCATAGAATAGAATAGAATTAATAGGAAATAAGAGAATGAAACACAACAGAATGGTCAAAATAGAAGAAGAGAACAGAATAAAACATAATACTGTCACGTGTATTAGTGACTATAGACGGGGTCTGGATTGGTAATTGGATTTGTTAACACCTTTTACAATCCACTAATAATTACAAGCAATATAATGCTATCGTTGATTTACACAATTTACAGTTCACCGTTAAACACGAATTAGGATTCTCAGTCTTCACTAGTCGTATCCTGGCAAAGGATTTAAAAGTCTTACTGTGACTAAATCTTCTAACCACACACTAAGTCATCACAGGCTGACTTCTAATTCTTCTTCTGAACTCCAAACTCCAATTCTCTAATCTGCTCCTAGCTACAAACAAACTCTCGTTATATAGACTCGGCACAGACCACGGAGAAAACACGTGTCACATGTCAAGACTGCGTGTTCATTGGTCCGTTCCCAGCACTGGTCATGGCGTGGCCCTCAAACAAAACACCTCTTCTGTTGTCAGAATGCGTATAAAGAGAGAGAGGGAGAAGTGGGGGTGGTAGTGAGAGACACTACATTGGCGGGGGGGTGGGGTAAGAAATTATATCTCAGATTTTGAAGGTTCCCAGGCAGTGTCCGCTTGTCCTTCTGGTAAAGATAGAGCATATGAGCGGATTTATTTTATTTTTTATTTTTTGTTAAGGTTGGGAGGGCTATATTAGGGCGAAATTTTGATGTTAACAATGGGAGGGCTGCATGTGAGATCAAAATTTCGCCCTAATATAGCCCTCCCAACGTTAGCAAAAAAAATATAATAAAAGAATCCGATCATATTCTCTGTCTTTACCAGAAGGACAAGCGGGCACTGCCTGGGAACCTTCAAAATTGGAGATATAGTTTCTTACCACCCTCCCCCCCCGCGAATGTAGTGTCACTCACTACCACCCCGCTTTCTTCTTCTTCTCTCTCTCTTTATGGGTTCCGTACGGTTCTCACAGTAAACAGCGATTATTTCCTTAAACAGCATTAACCGGTTGGGCATCGTAGCGGAGACGTAATATGTCAGAACGCGTGTCTTGTCCCGTTGCCCAGCAGCATTCATGGCGCCGACCGCACAGAAGACAATTCTTCCAACACCCTTTCTATTGTTGCGTGCGCGTATTTCGCGGATTGTCTAGAAGTGGGTCTACGAGTCACAATACAACAGAATATAGGAGAACAGAATAGAAGAATGAACAGGCTAAGAACGGACATGGAATGCGGGGACATAACAGAAGAGAGCAGAATTGAATGAAACAGCGAACACAATAGAATATCACTGCTGCCTCCTTCATGCTGATTTGTTCCGTGATCTGCTTTTCAACCCTGAAGATGGTGGCGACTGTTCCTCTTAAATATCTATTGATTTTCAACGGGAATACATGGCGTTATATCCCAGACGATGAAAGTCTCCGTAACTGGATAAGATACGGCAGCACAAAATGGAACCGACAGCGCCGAAAGCTGCTACGTTTCCTTCCCAGTTCACTGTATTGTACGGTGTCGGACCCAGCACGGGAACTACTCTGATCCCTGATAAGAGCAAGTTCGTAAAGGCACATTAGTGGCTACAATTTAGCTTTCATTGGCTCAACACTGATGTGTCGATTAACGCCGCTTGATTACTGGCTGTGGTTGTAGACAGTGCTACTCTGGTCTGTTTAGAACTCCACACAGAACTTTCTAGAATAATCTCTGGGGATTGTGGCCTCGAGTTTTATTTGTTGGCTGTTTCAATGCTTGTTAGGCAGGCACATTCTTCTCTAAGCCCAGATTTAATGGCGAGAGACTAATGTAATTTCAGTCGACTCTAGAAAGATTCAGACAATTCGTAGTCTCAGTAGCGGGGTGGTCTGTTTCCACTTTTGGGCGAAAATAAGATAATGCACTTTTTTTATTCTCCTGTTGTTTTGCGCTGTCTCCACGTACTTCCACAGGTTTACTTTATTTGCTTTTGTGAGATTTCAGGTTTTCTAAGACAATTTAATCTCCAATTGATTCCCCACACTGAAACAGTTTCTCGAAAATTGGTGTTCATGGAAATTGGAAATTGGTCTATCTGGAACGAAATATTTTGTGGATTAATAAAATTATTTGTTTGTGTGACGGTAACTATTCCATTTTGACTTGTAAGCACCATAAAATGGACGCAAAACTACAGACCCAATATAAATATTAAATTTTTACAAATTTAATAGCGTTGGAAATCTAAACTCTATTTCCAAATTTCTCTTTTTCAATGCTGCAGCTTTTCAGCAATTTCTCCATAAAGATTTATGTACTACAACAGCACATGGTGAAAGAGGGAAGAACACAAAATCTGGCAACAGTTATGACAGAAAACCTTCACGAGCCGTCGCAATACAAGCGACACTTGACAGGAGTGTTCAGACGGCGCAAGTAAGGAAGTCACCACGCCTGCTCTTGTGACAGAAAATAACAAAGAGTGGAAGAAAAATTTTTATAACTTAACGCTATAAAAACACAAAATATCGTCTCGAGCAGTCGACAACCATCATATGTTCCTTTATTACATTGCCATTTGTTTCTCCTTCAAAGTGTAAGTGCCGAAGTTCCAATATAGTGAAATGGCAGCTATAAATTTTGAAGAAACAATAAATTTAAAAATCCTCAAATTTAAAACCTCACATTGATAACTCTGAAGAATACTAACTTCTGTGATCCCCGATATAGATATACCGACGACTGATTCGGGAGCAACCCAGTGCCTCCATTTTCAGAATCGCAGAGTAAGTACAACCAGCAAGAAGCTGGCTCCATGCCGGTTGCTAGCTTAACTTATTCTTCTTCCCTGTAGAGGCAATACTTTCCTCCGAAACGTCAGAGAACGTCCACCACAGTATACAGAGTTATATCGCATAAAACAATCCTCTGCAGTTGGAACAAAGTACAAACAATTGGTACTCCGATACTTTTGACTGTTTCTGTAATCGTCAAGGACGTCAAAATATTAAAATGATTTGAAAGATAGCCTAAGTGGTAGAAACATGCCCATTTACTAATAGTGTGTAAATTTTGTCTGCTTCCGTGGTCTAGTGATCAGAGTTACAGGCTACAGATTCAGAGGTCCGGGTTCAATTCCCGGCGCTACCAGATTTTCTAAGAAGTAGTGAGTCAGGAACGGGGTCCACTCAGCCTCGTTAGGATAACTGAGGAGCTATTTCAAGAAAATAACTGCTCCGGTCTAGAAAACCGAAATTAACGGCCGTGGGGATTTGTTACGCTGACCACGCAACACGCTCTATCCGCTAGAGTTGGCACCAAACTTTGCCGACAAGCGGCGATCACTTGAGATCGCTTGAGGACTGAAACCACAGAGTTTATCTGTTTCGTTTTTGTTTGTGTAAATTTGAGATATTAAGTTCTAATTTGGGTTTCCCTTCTATCTAAACTGTTTAACTAATTATATATCAACCATAAAAATGAATAATACAAGTTCTGTAGTTTTAATGCATATATAATATTGATAGGAAAACCAGAAGGAAAGAGACCAGTGGGAAGACCACGAAGTAGATGGGTGGAAAATATTAAAATGGATATTATATTTAAGCATCCTGTTACACTCTACACAATGTATGACACAAACTCCGCCCTAAGTGCAACAATATATTGTAGTTCTTTTGTCTTCTTTTCCTCTGCACTACATGTTTCGGCCGTAAATGGCCATCATCAGGTGTATTTCTCTCACTTAGCTGTTACACTGCAGTGTAACAGTGTACAGTGTACAACTGTACAACACTGTACACAGTGTACAACTGCAATTTAACAGCTACGTGAGAGAAATACACCTGATGATGGCCATTTACGGCCAAAACATGTAGTGCAGAAGAAAAGAAGACAAAAGAACTACAATAAATTGTTGCACTTAGGGCGGAGTTTGTGTCATACATTAAAATGGATCTTAGAGAGATAGGATGGGATGGTATGGATTGGATCGATCTGGCTCAGGATAGGGACCAGTGGAGGGCTCTTGTGAACACGGTAAAGAACCTTCAGGTTCCATAAAATGTCGGGAAATTCTTGTAGCTACACAATTGGTGGCTTTTCAAGAAGGGCTCAGCTCCATGAATAAATGAGTGAGTGAGTGAGTGAGGTGTGTACATTTAGGTAAAAACTTCGTGAAGAATCACCAATATCAGGGAATCGAAACAAACCTACTTACATCAAGGGCGGAATTCTTACACTATCATCACCCATCAGAAAGTCATCAAGTTATGCAACGTCATAACTTGTAGTTAAAACGGAATGTAGAGTACTATATTGTCACTGTTGGGTGACCCCGAGTAGTTCGGTGGACGTTCACCGATATTTCATAGGAACGTCAGTGAATTAATACCAAAATTCATGATGTCACAGCATATATGGCAATAGGTTTAGATTTCACTGTCATCGCTGTGAGAATTTCAGAACAATCCTAAAAACAATATAATCAATTTAATGTTTACGGATGGAAAATTCTCCAAAACTATAAAAAAGGTAAAGTTATCCCTGTAATTAACTGATTAAGCACTACATCATGAAGTGGATGTATTTTTTTTCTTGGCACTACAGCCCCAGTGGACCTAGGCCTACCTCCATGAACTCTGTTCACTTCGGTTTTTCTAGATCTTACACATTCAGTAGGACTCCTTGGGCGAGTAATCAGCTCGTCGCAAGGCCTCTACCTGTTACAAACACAGAAAAACGCACACAAACATCCATGCCCTGAGTGGGATTCGAACCCACGATCCCGGCTTCCGAGCGAGTGAAGACAGTGCATGCATTAGACCGCTCGGCTACCGTGACCGGCGAAGTGGATGTATAGGTCCATATTTTCTTGACCTTGACACTAGCTGAAAGTGAGTGGTCAATTTCACGCTCCTGCAGCTTAACCCCGGGAGAAAGGGCCCCCGGTACCCAGTGGATAGGAGGTTGGGTGAACCCCAGAGCCGGTCTGAACAATGTGGAGGAGAGACAATTCTTGACCCCACCGGGACTCGAAGTCCGTCCACTCGCTCGACCAGCCCGCAGCTAGTCGCTATACCGACTACGCTATCACGGCTCACTCGTACAGTCTTGTACTTTAGAGAAATCCCGGGGGATGTACTGACGCCTTCGTTCTCAAAATTCTTAAAGAGATATTAATGGAGAATTACTGCATATTGTGAAAAGAAATAATAGCAGCTGTAGATGTCGTGCAGAGGCACGCGGCAGCGTAGTCGGTTGAGGCATCATGCTACAAGCCCGAAGGTCGCGGATTCGTTTCCAGATGAGGTCATCGGATCTTCCAGTTGACATAATCCTTCCAGCAGCACTATGGCCCTGGGCTCGACTCAGCCTCTAACAGAAATGAGTACCAAGAATCTTCCTGGGGGTAACGGCAGGCCGGCGCGTAAGGCTGACAACATCACCGCCATCTGTGAGCCGATTATCTACAAAATATGGGAGCCTCGACGTCTCACAACCCTATGGGCCTCCACGGCCTGTTTTAGGAATACCTAGCTGTAGTAAGGAAGGAAGGCAAATGCATGTGGCTTCCTGTCCACTTCAGATCCAAAGCATGCGGGGGCGTGCCTTATAAGCGATCCTTAATTGAATTCCAGCGACCGCCTAGACACCATGAGCGCCGAGTATCCCCTTCCATCCCACCCCTGAAGAGTTCGCAGCCGAAAGGTCACATGTTACTATCAATGAATGAAATTCCACTATGTTATTTCAATGCTGGTGCCACGGTGGTGCCGATGCTGAATACCGAGAGAACGATGTGAATATTTAAGTGACTCTATATGTACCACCTGCTGTAACATACTGAAACTCTTCATTCCGTCCACGGAGTGTATTTGTGTGTTTCGTATGATTCTCACAGTAAACAGCGGTTTTGTTGCTAAACAGTTTTAGCCGGTTCGTCTTTTAGCGGAGGCGCAACGTTTTTCCTGTGAGGTACGAACTTAATTTTTATGCATTCCTCATTCTGAAACAAGAAGTTCTGGGAAGAACTAACAGCCTACTTTCCTTTGATACGACACGGACCGCACAAAAAGCTACGCCTCCAAAGATTCTTCATTTCCATGGATCGCGTTTACAGAGTTGTTATCTAGTAACGAGATAGGGAGAAACAAAGCAGAACAACAGACACACACGTCCAACAATTATATTAGTGTTGCGTGTATTCGTTGTTGCGGGGAAAAGTTTACCGAGCCGTTGCCTAGCAATGAAACGAGGGATACAAATTACCGAGCCTTTGCTTAGCAATAGTAGGAGGGATATACATACAGACAAACTACTGTGATAAATTTATGAAGTATGCGGCATGAGCGTGAAGCTAACTACTAGCCTGCGTTTTGTGCTTAGTTCCAGAACCATGCAACTGCACCTCCCCTTCATCTTCAAGGCGTATGGCTTCATTAATTAAGCTCTGCGGTAACCCTACACTTACTTAAAGTTCTATGATAATAATGTGATGAGTCCCACTGCTAACAATTCATGTTTTCCTCAAAACGGGAAAGTCTTATGGATCATTAATATTGTCATACCTACAGAACTGGAATCTGGGGGCGGAAATACGAAGTAACAAAGGATTATGTGCTACTGTGTGACAGAGTTACATGCCCGTTATACATTTCAACATATTGCAGTGAACTGACATTCAATTTATAAACGAACTGTAGGCTGACACAAGTCTTTTGCATTCTATTTCATGTGATCGAATACACAATACGATTGTTTAATTATACTGGTATATAACAGGAGGCTTTTGATATCACAGAATATATAATACACAGTTGTTCCTACGAACATGTAAACGGACAAATGAATAGCAGACTATTATGTATAAACATGTGTATTGAACTAATAAATTTACACTTTATACTATTAACTTCCTGGACATTCTGCGTAAAAAAAAAAGTGAAGCTATTCAGTCTCGATCTGTCTAATGGATCAAACCGAGTAGTATCCTTTTCCATTTTTAGCCTGACGACGGAAACAGATACAGCTTCCGAAACATTGTATAATTTTAAATTCATCTAACACAATGAAGATTGTCCAACAAGATAATATTATAATCCATCAATATTAAGAACCGCCTCTGTGGTCTAGTGGTCAGAGTTCCTGGCTACAGGGGTTCCGGGTTCGAATCCCGGTCTCTACCAGATTTTCTGAAAAGTAGTGGGTCTTGAACAGGGTTCACTCAGCCTAGTCAGGATAACTGAGGAGCTATTTCAATGAATTAGCGGCTCCGGTCTAGAAAACCGAAATTAACGGCGGTGGGGACTCGTTGCGCTGACTACGCGAATCCCTCTATAAGCTAAAGTTGGCACTAACTTCGCCGATAGGCGGCGGTAGCTCGGTCGGTATAGTTCGCTTGCGGAATAAAACCACGGAGCTTAGATTTTATCAATATCAAGGTCTGGAATTTTCGACCCACTGTTTTCATCTGTAAGATATGTGGACCCTTCCAGCGTAACTAAGGGCGTCCGGCCGATCTTGTTCCCCTAGGCGTAAAAGGTAAAGCGATCCCTGTAAAAGGCCCGTGAATGCCCATAGCGTTGTGAACGTCGAGGCTTCCATATGTTCTAGACAATCGGCTCACAGATGGCGGGAAAGCTGTCAACCTTAAACGTCCCCCCCCCCCGGGCGGCCGGGGCTGCTCTAGACATAGAGTCCGTCAAGTGTCTAGAAATGCATTCAGATTACATTCTTTCAACAAGATGAATGCACTTAAGCCTAATATTCTGAAATATAACGTTTATATTGAATATACTTGGTTCACTTCTAATCATTATGTTCCTGAAGTGATCCCATACTGCGCATTCCGCCACGTTCCTGAGGCATTTCATTTCTTCTGTATTTGCTTTCATTTTTGTAGCGCTCATGTTTCACAGGTCAATGTTAACGTTGGATTTGACATAGGATTTGCTTACTTGCTTATGGAGCTGAGCCCTTCTTGAGGAGCCGACAAATCTGCAGCTACTCAAGAATCTCCCAGCATTTTATGGAACCCAAATGTTCATTACTGTGTTCACAAGAGCCCTCCCTTGGTCCCTATCCTGAGCCAGTTCAATCCAATCCATCCCATCTTATCTCTCTAAGATCCATTTCAATATAGTGAACCCACCTACGCCTTGGTCTTCCCAGTGGTCTCTTTCCTTCTGGCTTTCCCACCAATTTCCTCTATACAATCCTCGTCTCCCCCATATGTGCTACATGCCCTGCCCACCTCATCCTCCTTGACTTGATCATTCTAATTACACTTGGAGACAAGTATAGTTAGTTAGTTAGTTATTGGAGAGGGTGGGTTTCCCCATGCACTGAGACCTGTATTGATCCATTGTGCTTCCCTCTATGATTTCTACCAGTCTCTATATCCTACCGGTACTGGTGCTTACCATCAGTCCCGCCCGGCCAGCGAGACCGGCTCTACTAGCTGAGAGGTATCTATAATGCTTCCACCATCTACCAGAGGTATTAGAGACTGCTGTTGGGCGGGAAACGTCCGTAATTTGGCTCAGTGACTTCCTTTGGAGATATGAGGTTCTTTTACGTGCCGTAAAGCTACGACACGGGACCCACGGCTTAAAGTACCTCCCGGAGGACTTGTTCCCTGAATTTTTCCGCCCTTAAAAATTCGACGACCTTCGCCGGGTATTTGAACCCGCGTACTACGAGTCGTGAGGTGGGAACGTTACCTCTAGACTACGGAGGCCGCTGAGACAAGTAGAGTTATGGCCTTACTGTCTGTGAAATGATCAAAATGAAAAAAAGAAAACAACCTTGACACCGTAAGGTACAAGGTATAAGAGGAACGGATTAACCAAATAAGTAAGTCTTAAACTGTGGCCCTTAACTGCAGTAGTGCGCCACCGCTTCTCTCTTCTACGTCGCTGTCGGTAAACCGTGGTCCGCGAAATAAGCAGTGAGGAGGGAATTTAAAGCCTGCAGACATGACTGACAGCTCAGCAGTGGAGGTTTAACATGAGGCGGTGTTTCTCGACAGAGTTCAAATCGCCGAAACCCCTTGCCGGTGGATATAATACAGCTTACACAGCTATTTATAGCTGGAAGAGGATTTCCTGCCCCATCTCTTAATTTAGGAGCGTCCGTTACATGAGCTGAGAGCCCACACATTCTCGTCATTCTGTTATTCTACCCATCACTTTTACGATTTGTTTCAATGTCGTCCCATTATCTCATGGCTACGAGGAAAACTTGGCTTCCACTGACTGTGAGTGTGTATTTGCGTGCGTGCGTGCATACATGTGTTTGGGTGTAGTAAGATTCTTTAGGGGCCGCGCCGTAGCTCAAGCGGTTAGTCGCTGGCTTCCCTACGCGGCGGCCCGGGTTCGATCCCGGGTCTGGTCAAGTGAGATTTGTGGTGGACAAAGTGGCGCTGGGGCAGGTTTTCTCCGAGTATTTCGGTTTCTTTACCAATCTTCATTCCACCAATTGCTCTACAATCACCCTCAACTATCATCTGAGGCTGGTACAATAGGCCAGAAGTGGCCGCAGTACAACGGACTTTGTCCCACGCCACTAGCAAAAAAAAAATTATTTAAGGCCGATTACACTGGCCGCGCGGTCTACGGCATAAACTGTCTTCGCTCGCTTGAACACTGGGGTCGTGGGTTCGTATCCCACTCAAGGCATGGATGTCTGTCTGAGTTTATTCTTTGTGTAGGTAGCGGCATTGAGACGGGCTGATCCCCCCGTCCAAGGAATCTTACCGACAGTCTTAAGATTAAATAAATGAAGAGAAGCAGAAGGTTTCACGATGCCTTACGCTCCGAAGTGTGAGCAGCAGCAAAGAGAATAAGAGAGGGATGACGTGTAAGAAGGGCACTATTTTCTCCTATGTGACGCTTCATAGTCCACGAAAGTTTCAGTGACGTTTCGGAGGACTTTGCTTCCTCCTTCTTTAAGAACGAAGAATATGTCGAGCAAGCTACCAGCGTGAAATAAGTAGCAACAAGAGCTAAAGATTAAGGCAGCGCGTTACTCTGAAATATCAGTATTATGAGCCTGCGCTCGACTCAGCCTCTAACAGAAATGAGTACCAGGAATCTTCCTGGGGGATAAAGAGCGACCGGCACGTAAGGCTGACAACCACACCACTCTCCGTAAGCCGACTGTCTAGAGAAAATGTGGGAACCTCTCAACGTCTTACAACCCTACGAGCCTTCACGGCCTGTTACAGGGTTAGATTTTTTTTATTCGCTTAGTTGGGGGTGGAGTCCAACTGGGTCCACTCGGCACGGCGGTCACTGATTGGCCTATCATGATGATGATGATCATGATGTAAAATTTGGTGGAATGAAGACTGGCAAAGGAAACCGAAGAACTCGGAAAAAGCCCGCCCTACCGCCACTTTGTTCACCACAAATCCCACTTTAAAAAGACCCCGGGATCGAACCCGGGCCGCCGCAGTGGGAAGCCAGCGACTAACCGCTTGAACTATGAAGCGGCCATGTTACAAGGTTTACTTTACCTTTACCTTTATCCTATGGTATACTTCCTTGAATAGCCACTCACACGGTTATTGGGGACATGGACGATAAAGAACACCCTGACCCCCTCCCTTAGTATTCCGTTATAACGAAAATGTATTGTATATTTAAATGCGTCTTATCACTCAAGCTTGAAAGTCCTTGTACAAGCGTACACGGGCACTTCCATTTCATATGACAGCACTACGTCACGTAAGTGCACCTTACTCGTGTTGGTGCAAAGTTTGAGTGGCCCCCAGTATCAGTTACGTCTCCAATTTTTTTTATTATTTCTAGCGGGGTGGGACTAAGTCCCTTGCACTGCGGCCACTTCTGGCTTATTGTACCAGCCCCAGTTGATAGGTGAGGGTGATTGTGGAGCAATTGGTGGAATGAAGATTGGCAGGGGAGACCGAAGTACTCGGACCAGACTTGACCAGACCCGGGATCGAACCCGGTCCACCGCGGTGGGAAGCCAGAGACTAACCGCTTGAGCTATGGCGCGGCCCTACGTCTCCAATTTATGTGAGATATACACAGATATGACAGCTTAAGTCAATCTCTCGTCGTAAAATAAAAAAAGCAGGCCAAGAACATTGTTTCACAAGACGTAAAAGAAATGTGTCTCTTTGAAACGATAGGGTGTGAACCATGTGTGAGTGATAGTTGCATGACATGTGAGCTGGGCACTTGTTGCTGCCAGGAGGAGGGGATAGGGTGATATTGACCCATACAACCAAACAGCAGCTTTGTTACTAAATACGGACACAGCAATGCAGGTCAAGCGGTAAGCAGGCGAGCTGTTTGGGGGGAGGGGGCAGACTAGCTCAAGTACCTAGCATCCTGCAACGCTACAAGAAGTCCTGGGAAGGATGTATCCTGACTTCACATGATCCAATCTATTTTCTGATGCTGACTAACTAACTAACTAACTAACTAACTAACTCCATGAGCTGGGCCCTTCTTGCGAAGCCGCCAGTTGCACAGCTCTTCAAAAATTTCCCAACAATTTATGGTATCCGAAATTTCATTAACGTGTTCACAAGAGCCCTCCATTGGTCCTTATTCTGAGCGAGATCAATCCAGTCAATACCACCCCATTTTCTATCTCTAAGATCCATCTTATTATTATCCTCCCACCTACGTCTAGCTGTTCCTAGGCCTTCCCAACAAATCTTATTCGCATTCCTCTTCTCCCCATGCGTGCTATATGCCCTGTCAGTCTCATCCCCCTTTACTCAATCATTTCAAACATACCTGGTAAATAATACAAGTTATGAAGATCTTTATGAGTCTAGCAAAAACAATAAATTATTGCTCATTATTTTATTTTTAAGGAACACGCTGGGCCTGTTACTGATAATAAAATAAACGGCTCTTAATTTTATTTATCCTTTTATCGTAAAAGTTATCCCTGTAACAGGCCGTGAAGGCTCACAGGGTTGTGAGACGTCGAGGCTCCCACATTTTCTCTAGATAATCGTCTTAGAGGTGGCGGTAAGGTTGTCAGCCCTACGAGCCGGCGGACCTTTACCCCCACTAGGATTCCTGGTACTCATTTCTGTTAGAGGCTGAGTCGACCTCAGGGCCATAGTGCGGCTGGAAAGATTAGGTAAATTGAATAAAATTCGGGACTCGAACCCGTAACTTTCCGGCTTGTATCATAGTGCCTCAACCAACTACGCTACCGCGTGGCCCTTCCTTTTATCGTGCCGTCATGTATATAAACCTCTTCATGAATTCTGTAAATTCAAGGTCTAGAATTGGATAAAGCTTTTTTACGCTAAGCTTATATTATAATGTGGTGTTACTTCACTTGTAGCATGAATTTTACAACAAGATTTAAATTGTATGTACAATATTGTAAAATGATCTTGAACAAATTTTACTAATGTATTTATTTAACGAATATCACTGATGATGAAAATTATATGTAGAAACATATCGAATCATCAGCTCGTTTAAAAGAAGTAAATAAACAATAACTTGGGCTGTAAGGTATAGAATTGCGATAGTGCCATAATTACGTGTAATTACTGGTGGTGTGGATAAGGAGTAAACAAACCTGTTCATCCTATCCAGAACCCGCGTTATTAGTCAGTAGTATACGTGATAATATTAAAGGGGCTTAAAGTGTAATTGCGTCCGTTAATTTTTCGTACTATGTTTCATGAAAATCCGTCACTTCATTATGATGTTATTTGAGAAACACAAAGGTCTCGATGCTATAGAACTAAGCATATCGTTCCTTATAAATAAGTAAAGTAGGTTAAAGGAGAATGAAGCCTGACGCTTTTCATACCTTCATATGGCAAATCTACTGGCGTAAAATAAGTAAGTAAGTAAAGTAAAGCTGTCCCTGTAACAGGCAGTGGAGGCCTATAGGGTTGTGAGATGTTGAGATTCCCACATTTTCTAGTCAATCGGCTCACAGATGGCGGTAAGGTTGTCAACACTTTACCCCCAACAATATTCCTGGTACTCATTTCTGTCAGAGGCTGAGTCGACCCCAGGGCTACAGTACGGCTGGAAGGATTAGGTCATTTGTAAAAAGTCCAATGACCTCATCGGGACTTGAACCCGCGACCTTCCGGCTTGTAGCATAATGCCTCAACCATATATTGGAGTGCACTAAAATCTTCAGACGATTTTTTTTAACTTTTCTGTCTTTATATGGTCTTTAATAAACATGGTACGTCACTGAGTGGCATAGAAGGCAAAAGACTGAATAATAAAATTATTACGAATATTCAGAATTATAGGTGATTATGGCCAGACGCGCTGTTTCATTCGGGAGAAAAGTTTGGATGAAAACAAAACAATACGAATATTAAAAATACTTCAAAATATTTTCTGATCTCAGGAACAGGGTTTCACGCGCGAGATTAGAAGAACAAAGTTGTTACAGAAGAGTTATAATAATTGTAATTGTAAACAACAAGAAATCGTCAGAACATGTCGAAAGTGGTGGAAGAAAATTGGATCTCGAAATGAGAGTCCTGGTAAAGAAACTAGGAGCAACGTTGGATAGCCATACAGATGGGCTGACAGGAGATACTTTAATTGGAAAGAAACAAGCTACTGGGCCATGAATTCAAATCTCGACTCTAACAAGAATGTTTATGTCTGAAGTTTATCTTTATCTCTCTCTCTTCCTAACTTCAAGTTATCGAATGCCTCAGGAAAATGGGGCGAAAGTGTACTTTTTCGTTACAATAGAAATAAACTGAAAACACTCTTCCCTTTTATTTTAAAAAAGTTGGGATTTCATCAGGCAGGCAGAGACTTTTTTTTTCATCGGCGCTACAGCCCTCATTTGGGCGTAGGCCTACCTCCATGAAACTCTCCGTTCCACTTCGGTTTACTAATCTTAGACATATGGTAGGGCTCCTTGGGCGGGTGATCAGCTCGTCGCAAGAAAAACGCACACACACAAACTAAACATCCACCCCCTTAGTGGGATTGAACCCACGATCCCGGCTTCCGAGCGAGCGAAGACAGTGCATGCCTTAGACCGCTGGGCTACCGCGACCAGGCAGAGATATACCAGACTGAAAAAAAATCTCTTTTTTTTTCAGCCTTATTAACGGACCTTCCAGTTCCGCATGGTCTCAGCAACAAACACGAAAGTGATATGAGACGAGATGCCGCCCCTTCTGCAGAAATTTAACTCTATTATGGACTGACAAAGGGCTGAAGCAAAGTTCAAAGTTCAATACTTGTCATAAGAGGAAGTCAGGACCTCGGCAAGTTTACACTATGCGTTCTCCTTTCGGTGTGCATAAAATGAACGCATGCAGTGGACATCACATCGCTCTGTCCGTCCGCATGTTTGAATTCGGGAACCAGTAGACGGAATACGATAATATCTGACGCGAATTTTAGTATACCGCCATCTGAGGAAAATATTCTTAAATGTCTTTATAGTACACAGAGCAGAGTATACTAACCAAGTTTCTACCCTGATGACAGAGGCTGCAGGTTCCTCCGAAACGTTGGTAACTCTGTACGGAATTACATGACATCCCAGAAAACTGTGGCCGCCTCTTTCTTCAGGTTAGGAAACGTCCTAAGTATTCTTGAGCGCTTAGGATATAAGTAGCGGGTTCCTCCGAAACGCTGTAACTCTCTGCCGAATTACATAACATTAAAGCCCAGAAAAAGTGTGGCTGCCTCTATCTTCAAGGTAGAAAAGCGCCCTAAGTATTCTCAGTGCTTAGGATATAGGAAGCGGGTTCCTCCGAAACGCTGGTAACTCCCTATCGAATTAGCCTGTGACAGTCCAAACCTTTTAAAATCTTCAATGGACGCTATGTTCCTCTTTAGCCATTTCAATAGAGTGACTGATTTATTGGGGAGACCGATGCATTAGCTTGTAATGACTTGCTTTTCGCATTTGGACAGGAACAATTGCCTTGCTTTGTTACCTGCAGCTTAGGTGACCGCAAAAGGGACGCCGCCATCGAAAGGCAAGTCTGTAGTTTGCCGAAGATGTAAATTTTGTTTTGCTAATAGGGTAGCTGTTATAAAAGTGTCTTCGGAAGGGTGTAATTGCACCCTAAACAAAGAAATAACCGCTTTCACATGTAGGGTTCCGGTTTCAATATCTTTGGATCTCTTTTTCTCAAAGTTAGTAATGTGATTGTCTAGCGCTGATGGTATGATGAACTGGCAGCTAAAATCAGCCATTAGGAAACTATTCTTGTCTGGAAGAAAGGCTGTCGGTTCAAATCCTATACAGTGGATGAAGTGACGCTCCCGCAGGATAGAGTGTGCAGAAGGACTTGGCATTTAGAATTCATCAGAGGCAGACGTCATTGGGCTGCACTCTCCAAGTTTATCTAAATTTAACAGTCTTTATTTGGTTCGATTAATCTTTGATAATAATAAAGAGGGCACATTACTCCGTACTTGCTAATAAAATTATAATGTTTGCTTCAGAAATAAACAATATGTTGAGAGCAGAAAATAGTGTCTTTGATTTCTAGCAGTGGACTGGTTTTAAATGTGCAGTTTTCCCGTTGCCTCAGTTATTACCGTGACACGGTCCTGAGAAGAGACAAGTGTTCTACCGAAGCGGGCAAATAAATAAATAAATACAAAGATAGATAGGGGACGGTCACAAGAAGTGGCGCCCAACGGTTACAAGAAGTGGCAGCCAATGTGAGCGGTTACAAGCCCAGAAAAGTGTGGCTGCCTCTTTCTTCAGGGTAGAAAGGCGCTCTAAGTACTCTTCAGCGCTCAGGATATGAGAAGTACAAGTATGTTCCTCGCATTACGCTGGTATCTATCCAGCTTTCTACAGAACTACAAAGCATGACGTCCCTGCGGAGACAAGTCATATGGAGGCAAGAACAAAACGAATCCAATCAGGAAATGCAGGTCGCAATAAAATTTATTTAGGTTTGAATTATGGGGAGTTCTACTACAGTGATATATTTATTGCAAAGTATTTAGACGCTGAATAACATAATAAAAACTTCAATCAGTATTACTGGAACATTACAGTATGTTTAGCACCAAATAAACCGGAAAATATTGCTCTAGGCGTAAGAGAATGGTTGTTTGGTTTATTTCTTCTGTTGTTGAATGATTCTGTGCAAGATACCGACCTTCGGCAGTAACACATGTAGGATGTAAGATCGTGAAACGTAATTAGGTTATGGAAGAAGTATTCGTAACTTACTGTGAATACTAATTAAATTTACTTAGCAGAATTGATGAGAACGATTCAAGCCATTGAGGGTTTCCTCCTTGGGTTGTCTTAAAACAAAGTGATTTCTTACCGGGGAAAAATAGTGGATTGTAACACGATTACGTTTAGAAGGGAACGTGACAGGAGCGCTAAACGGCCAGGACAGGTATTGCAGTCAGGCTACCCATTAAGGAGACGAGAAAGGTTGCAAGCACATTCGGCTTACATTGGAACAAAGACGAGTTCATTCAACTAATCCTAAACATAATTTACCCAGCCTGATTCAGTCCAATAGATCTCACCCTTTTTCATAACAGAAACAGATGTTGTTACCAGTATGTATAATAGCCTATGAGTTTAACCCAAACTTCCACTCTCTCTGCCAATCTAATAAAATATTTTTTTTTTCTGTGGCGCTACAGCCCCAATTTGGGCCTAGGCCTACCTCCATGAAACTCTCCCTTTCACTTCGGTGTACTAGATCTTACACATGCGGTAGGACTCCTTGGGCGAGTGATCAGCTCGTCGCAAGGCCTCTACCTGTAGACAAACACAGAAAAACGCACACAAACATCCATGCCCTGAGTAGGATTCGAACCCACGATCCGGCTTCCGAGCGAGCGAAGACAGTGCCTGCCCTAGACCACTCGGCTACCGTGACCTGCAATAAAATCTTTTAGTCCACATATATCACATTCACACACGTCCAATATGCAGACAAGCCACCTTGCCTCAGGCTTAACGCGTGTAAATTATAATTCGAGGCAGAAGAAAGCAATGCAGAAATGATTTTTTCCCTTTGGTGCTACAGCCCCAATTTTGGACCTTGGCCTACCTACATGAAAGACCGCGCCATAGCTCAAGCGGTTAGTCGCTGGCGGCCCGGGTTCGATCCTAGGTCTGGTCAAGTGGGATTTATGGTGGACAAAGTGGCGCTGGGGTAGGTTTTCTCAGAGTACTTCGGTCTCCCCTGCCAATCTTCATTCCACTAATTGCTCCACAATCACCCTCACCTATCATGTGGGGCTGGTACAATAGGCCAGAATTGGCCGCAGTACAAGGGACTTAGTCCCACCCCAATAGCAACAAAAAAACAAAAACATATTATAATACCATATAACATAGGTGCTCAACCTGAGGCTCTCGATCCACTGTTCATGAGGAGATCCATCTTCTGGGATGTATAGTGCGTTGGAAGTAAATCTACATTCCAGCTCCACTATGGCCTCTTAATAGAAATGAGTACCAGGAATCTTCCTGGGGCTAAAGGGAGGCCAGCGCGTAAGGCTGACAAACTCACAGTCATTTGTGAGCAGACTCTCTAGAGAAATTGTGGGAGCCTCGACGTCTCACAACCCTGTGAGTCTCCACGGCCTGTTGCAGAGATAGCTTTCTACCTTTACCTCACAATAGTCAGATGTAGGAGTAACCATATCCGTAGGCCGCGTCATAGCTCAAGCGGTTGGTAGCTGGCTTTCCACAGCGGCGGCCCGGGTGCGAACCCGGGGTCTGTGTCAAATGGGATTTGTGGTGGACAAAGTGGCGGTAGGGCGGGTTTTCTCCGAGTACTTCGGTTTTCCCTGCCGATCTTCATTCCACCAAATTCTCCATCATCATAATTACCAGGGGCAGGCTACAATAGGCCAATCAGTGGCCGCAGTGCCGAGTGGACCCAGTTGGACTCCACCCCCCACTGAGCGAATTAAAAAAAAACATCCGTAATAAAACGGACTTGCATTGCATTGCTGTTGTGATGTATGCAAGTCTGCTTCACAGCAAGTAATTAATCTCTTCAGCTCCAGACACAAAATTGCCACAATGATGATATACTTGTCCAGATAATATTATTGTGACATGACGCCTGAAAGCCAGAATAGTCTATTCTAGGCAAAACCTGTGTAAACACATTCTATCTTCGTAATTGGCCTTTGGTCTGTTAAGAGAGAACGTAAATAAATAAGAACTGAATTAAACTGAATAATCGTTAACGAACTTGCCTATATATTTGAGACATCTACTGCTTTTGCAACCAATTCTATATTTTTCTATATATTTTAACCATTTAATATTCTCATTCTTATTCAGATTGCAAGACGGGTGGAATTTGTAACATACATAACTTCACTAAATTAGGCTATGTTTTCAGTTCTGGTAGTTCTTGTATAATAAATTAAAAATGAAAAACTCCGTGGCCTGTAGTCCGCAAGCGAACTATACCGATCGAGCCACCTCCGCTTGCCGGCAAAGTTAGTGCCAACTTTAGAGGATAGAGGGTGTTGCGTGGTCAGCGCAACGGATCCCCACAGCAGTTAATCTCAGTTTTATAAACCGGAGCCGCTATTTCCTTGAGACAGCTACTCAATTATCCTCACGAAGCTGAGTGGACCCCGTTCCAGACCCACTATTTCTTATAAAATCTGGTAGCGCCGGGAATATAACCCGGGACCTCTGGATCTGTAGCCAGGAACTCTGACCACTAGACCATTCGTGCGTAAATAGTGATCACGTGACCGATATATATTGTGGAACTGGCTATAACGTACAAAGTTCGAGTGACTGTTGTATAAAGACATCGACAAATCAGAGAACCAATTCCTGCTTTTATCAGAATTATGCTCACTGAAGATGTGCTTCTTGAAGTCCGGAGCTGGGTATCCATAAATTCAATAATGATCGTCATTATTTTAAAGAAACTCAGACGCAATTAAATTAGATTATACTGTTTTACACAGACTCGCCAGATGATAACTGCGCATGACAATAAAACTGACAGTACGTATTGTGTTAGAGCCTATGAGAGAACCTGCTGTTTCAAAGTTCCACCACTCGAGTCGCTGCTCCTCATTCGCTTTGCAATGGGGAATGAAACATGAGAGACCAAAGGCAAGGCATGTTAATTAATATAACCGCATTCGTTCTCATTTCATAATGCAGAATAGGAATCCAAGTCTGACAAATGTAGGTTTCTGCTTTTGACTTGAGAGTGAACTTTCCGTGAAACCTTTTAACTCATCGACCACGATTTCTGTTTTGAAACCCAACAAACTACGTAACAGTGGTTACGACTTTTAATTCAGCTGTTGTGTATAACAACAAACAAAAGAAGCAAACTCCGTGGCGTGTAGTCCACAAGCGAACTATACCGACCGAGAGAACGCCGCTTGTCGGTGAAGTTAGTGCAAATTTTTGCGGATAGAGAATGTTGCGTTGTCAGCGCAACAGATCCCCACGGCCGTTAATCTCGGTTTTCTAGACCGGAGCCGCTATTTCCTTGAAATAGCTCCTCAATTATCCTCACGAGGCTGAGCGGACTCCGTTCCAGACCCACTACTTCTCAGAAAATCTGGTAGCGCCCGGAATCGAACCCGGGATCTGTAACCAGGAACTTTGACCACTAGACCACAGAGATGGTCACTGTTGTGTATAAGGGGCAGTCAAATGAAAACGGGTCCCCACGCATAACTCACATGGCGCGCAAGTTGGTAACACTGGAATTTGCTTACGGTACTAACATCTGGTGGGGATTCCGGAAATCACAGTTAAAACGTGCCCTTGCACACTAGTCGTTTGTTTATTTTGGTGGAAGTACGGTTAGCGCTAAGCCGCGCCATACCTCAAGCGGTTAGTCGCTGGCTTCCCACCGAGACAGCCCGGTTTCGATCCCGGGTCTAGTCAAGTGGGATTTGTGGTGGACGAAGTGGCGCTGGGGCGGGTTTTCTCCGAGTACTTCGGTTTCCCCTGCCACTCTTCATTCCACCAAATTCGCCATCATCATAATCACCCGGGGCAAGCTACAATAGGCCAATCAGTGGCCTCCGTGCAGAGTGGACCCAGTTGGACTCCACCCCCCACTAAGCGAATTAAAAAAAATAAAAAAAAGTTAGCCCTATGTGTGGTTGTCCAACATCAGTAATGGAGGCGGGTAAAGAAGAACAGCGAAATGTATGAGTAGGAGGACGAGAAATGCATCGTCACATGTCTGTTGTTTACGGCGAACACAGCATGTCACGTTCGCGTGTGCTGGAGTGGCATAAGAGATTCCGAGAGGGACGTGTGTCACTGCAAGATGACACTCCTGATGTTATTGCTGCGTTGGATGGTCATATCCGGCAAACCGACGGATCACTGTGGAAGAAATTAGTCTTTTGATGGGAATAAGTCACGGTCCCGTACACGCCACTGTGACAAAACACCTGCTGTACCTCAAAATCTGCGTGCAGTGGGTTCCACATCAACTCACGGATGAACAGAAGACTCAGAATGGCTGTATCATTGGGTCACTTGCAACGATGCCAGGAGGAAGAGTATGCTTTTCTGTCCCGTATTGCCACTGGGGACGAAACTTGGTGCCATCATTTTCAGACCAAGAGCAAACGGCAGAGCCAACAGTGAAAACACGTGAATTCTCCCCCACCGAAGAAATCCAAAGCCGTACACACAAGTTCCGGTAAAGTGATGATGACGTTCTTCTTCGACTGCAAGGGCCCTCTGATTGTTGAATTTCTCGAGCATGGGGCCACAATCAGTGCACAGCGCTATGAAGACACTTTGCAGAAACTGAGACGTGCCATAAAGTCAAAACGCCCTGGAATGCTATCGAACGGCATTATCCTTCTTGATGATAATGCGCGCCCCCCCACTGCCAACTGTGAGGAATACGCTACAGAGATTTGGTTGGGAAGTGCTTCAACATCCCCCCTACAGCCCAGATCTCTCCCCATGTGATTTTCACATTTTTGGAGACCTGAAGAGAGACATTCGTGGACATCGGTTTGCATCGGACGCAGAGGTGTGTGGCTGGGTGGTTCCGTAGGCAGCCCACAAGCTTTTTCAAGGATGGGATTGATCGTCCTATCTCCCAGTGGGATAAATGTATTAAGAGTTTTGGAGATTACTTTTGAGGTAAGAAATGTTCTTTAATATGTTTTGGCTTCTGACCCGTTTTCATTTCACTGCACCCTCATATAATATCACTATAACATTTTTAAACATGATCTCATGTCATTTTGCCCGCGGTTATGTCTGTGTGTGAAAATTGGTCTCTGACATTAAGGAGGAACATAGACTAAGGGTGATTGAGAACAGGGTTTTGAAGAGAATATCTGGATGAAGAGACATAAAGTGACGGAAAGTTAGAGGAAACCACATAAAGAGGAGCTTCATAACTTGTACCCTTCGCCATGGATAATTACAATGACCAAGTCAAGGAGTATAAAATAGACAGAGCGTGTAGCACGAATGTGGGGAAGAGAAATGCATATAGTATATTGGTGGGAAAGCCAGAAGTAAAGGGACCACTAGGAAAACCTAGACGTAGGTGGGTTGACAATATTAAAATGGATCTTAGAGAGATAGGATGGGATGGATTGGATTGATCTGGCTCAGGATAGGGACCAGTGGAGGGTTCTTGTGAACAAGGTAATGAACCTTCGGGTTGCATAAAGTGCTGGGAAGTTCTTGAGTAGCTGCACAATTGGAGGCTTCTCAACAAAGGCTCAGCTCCATGAGCGAGTGAATCTCACGTCAGTCATTAACTGGGCTAGCTGATTCGGTATAGCGACAGGTTACGGGCTGGATGGAAGAGGGGTTGGAGTTTGAGTCCCGGTAAGGGAAATATCTTTCTCTTCTCTACGTCGTTGCGACCGATTCTGGGATGAAAATGTTAATCTAACAGCCGAAATAAAATTCGGTGCACCGGAAGAAACAAATAATGAATTGTGCTTACTAATCATTACAATCATATCGCAAAAACTAAAACACAGCATCACTCATTTTTCACATTATTTACAGTCGTGGCGCCTCACTGTGACAATATCTGAAACTGCAAACATATCGCTTTGTTAATTAAACCCCAAACGGTTGCCCAAAGTCAATACAGTTTTACACATAGATCGCTTTATGCATTAAACTATATACGACCTTTCAGCAACGGCCTGACACAAGAAACGAACTAAATGATGGAAATGGGAGGCTTTTATATTACAGGTTAGTAAACTCCACTGAATAGGCTTGCGTTAAGTTATACATGAATTATGTATTCATATTTCATAACAAAAACATTTCGCTTTCTATGCAGCAATGGGATAGGGCAGTCGGTTTTGAATTCAAATTAATTCAACGAATTTTGGAAGGCAAGTGGAAGCGCATTAATGCTGAATTTCGCTAAGCCTGTTGATCGGTAACAATTGAACGTCGAAAGAGAGGTAACAGTATTGTGGTGTCAGTTCTGTGGCAGCAACAGGCCTCCAGCGGTCACCGATATAATAATAAAAATCGATTCGTGAGCCTTCCCGTCAGTGTATAATACCTTGGAATGCTGCTTCTGACGCGGGAGTTCTCTGTCTTCTTCCCACAGGCGAAGTCATTCGGCCTGTACATACACAACAAATTCAATAGCCTTATTTATGTAATACATACATACTCGTACATCTTACATTAGTATTGATATAGCTTGAGGCATGTGGTTTCTTCTAGAGTTGTACTGGGCTAGAAGTGTAAACAAACTGAGCAGGTTAGATCAGCCTGTATTCGGGAATAGCTGCTTCGAATATGACGGGTACCATAACATTAACTCAGAAGAATACATCTACCTACCTACCTACCTATTTTTTATTGCTAGTGGGGTGGGACCATGTTAGGTGGGTCCCTTGTCACCACGGCATGGCGCGTCCTCAGGTAGCGGATGAAGGAGACGCCCTCCAGTTTTGGAGGGAAGCTGCGAATATATTGAATAAGCAGTCGCGGACAGCCGACAAGGTGGCCCTCCAGCTTAGGGGTTGGGCGTGGGGCTAACAACTCCTCACCGTAAAAAATAAGTATGTTACGAAAATGAACACAAAGCCTCGGACCTGAACGGTTGGAAAAAACTGCACAATAAGGAGCTTCATAACTTGTACTCTTCTCCAAGTATAATTAGAATTATCAAGTTAAGGAGGATGAGGTGGGCAGGGAATGTAGCACCAATGGGGGAGACGAGGAATGCGTATAGGATATTGGTGGGAAAGCCAGAAGGAAAGAGATCACTGGGAAGACCAAGGCGTAGGTGGGTGGAGAATATTAAAATGGATCTTAGAGAAATAGTATGGGATGTTATTGATTGCATTGATCTGGCTCAGGATAGGGACCAGTGGAGGGCTCTTGTGAACATGGTAATGAACCTTCGGGTTCCATAAAATGCTGGGAAATTCTTGAGTGGGGTGGAACTAAGTCCCTTGTACTGCGGCCACTTCTGGCCTATTGTACCAGCCCCAGATGATAGGTGAGAGTGATTGTGGAGCAATTGGTGGAATGAAGATTGGCAGGGGAAACCGAAGTACTCAGAGAAAACCTGCCCCAGCGCCACTTTGTCCACCACAAATCGCGAACCCGGGCCACAGTGGTGGGAAGCCAGCGACTAACCGCTTGAGCTATGGCGCCGCCTACCCACTTACCTACCTACCTAACTATGGCTCTACAACCCTTTGCTGGACCTTGGTCGCTTTTCAGTTTTCTAAGCCTATATAAATTCCGTAGGATTCCTTGTAACGGGGGATCAGCCCATAGCAAGGCCGCTGCCTGCACAGAAAAACACAAAACAGAATAAATGCACACAGCTCTCGATACCTGGAGCAGGATTCGAACCCATGATCCCAGCGTTCGAACGAAGACAATTCATGCATTAGATCGTTCGGTCACTGTGATCGACCAGTAGAATACACACATACCTCAATATGCGTGTATGTTTGAGTCGCATCATTATTTCTCAAGTTTAAGACGTTAGATTAGACGTAATGAGCAGGTTATATAGAGCACAAGGCACACATTTATAGGTATTTACGGAGTACCTGTCTATATTCCCCTTAATCTGACTGGAAATTTTCATAAATTCCTTCAGACAAATGGTTCGAAAGTATCCTACCACAGGACTCACGATCATCATTTTATAACCCCCTATCGTCCTTCGAATTGGCACAATGGCTGACAGACTGATGGAACTGGACACTGGAACCAGTTGCGATGGATCGATCACTCGTCCAACTGTCTCACTAATCGATCTAGAGACACTGGAACCAGTTGCGATGGATCGATCACTCGTCCAGCTGTCTCACTAACCGATCTAGAGACACTGGAACCAGTTGTGATCGACCGATCACTCGTCCAGCTGTCTCACTAATCGATCTAGAGACACTGGAACCAGTTGCGATGGATCGATCACTCGTCCAGCTGTCTCACTAATCAATCTAGAGACACTGGAACCAGTTGCGATGGATTGATCACTCGTCCAGCTGTCTCACTAATCGATCTAGAGACACTGGAACCGGTTGCGATGGATTGATCACTCGTCCAGCTGTCTCACTAACCGATTTAGAGACATTGGAACCAGTTGTGATGGACCGATCACTCGTCCAGCTGTCTCACTAACCGATCTAGAGACACTGGAACCAGTTGCCATGGACTGATCAGTCGTCCAGCTGTCTCACTCGCCGATATAGAGGCATCGGAACCTGTTGCGAAGGACCGATCACTCACCTAGCTGTCTCATTAACCGACCAAGCTACTGTGGACTCATACTGATATTTCCAAAGCGGAGGAACCAAATCTCAAAACCCCGGAGCCGTTATGCTAAGAAGCTTGAATCAGAACTTTGACAATGATCGTGGTTGTGGTGGATTAACACCTGAAACTATCTAAAGACGGGGCATTATCACTGGTGTCAAGGTGCGGTACTCTGATGCAGGGTCGAGAAGAAGACAACTTCTGTCGTAGTGTTACTTTCCCAACTCATTTTCTTTTCCCTGTCGGAATCTCATTATCATCAAAGCAACTGATGACAAGTTACATCAATGCTGGCACAGCAAGCTGCAATCTAACCAACGGGAATCACTTTGCTAGGCGAACTCAAGGCATTCTGAAGCCCTCCTACCAAGCTACTAAATTCGTTACAGAAGCATGAACGACATTAAATCAATTTTGACACCTCTCAATACGTGTACTAGGATCTAAGAAACTTCACTTGAAAAGCCTTGATGGAAATGGTCTTCTCTAAGGGTTTCTGACGTACAAAGGTTATATTCCTTATAACAGAAGGATATGGAAAGAAGTTTAGAGTGAAGTTGCAATATTTATTGGGAGGTTTCTGTTTGTACTTTACGGCACTCCCAACAGAGGCATGCCATAACAGTGGGAAGTGTTTTACCAGAATATCAGTTTAGTCACCCTATGTTAGATCATCTGTAAGTTCATTTGTAGCAAAAGATTCTTTAATTTGAAAAAGTTCTGAACGAACACAATTGTATCCAGTGGAAAGCGAAACCAGCATTTTCAATCGCGTCACAAGAAGCATTTTTATTTTCATTGGTGTGTTATAGTGCACGTATGTGTGTTGACTCTAAAAGATCATCAGGCACATGTTCAACCACACCACTGAAAGTCAGAAAACCTGAATTCCTTTTTTTAAATACCAGTAGGAATAAAAAACCATGAAGATCAGCTCTTCTTGAGAAGAAGCCAATTGCGCAGCTACTCAAGAACTTCTCAACATTTTATGGAACCCAAATGTTCATTATTGTGTTCACAAGAGCCCTCCATTGGTCCCTATCCTGAGCTAGATCGATCGAGTCCATACCACCCAATCCTGTCTCTCTAAGACCCATTTTAATATTATCCACACACCTACGTTTTCGTCTTCCTAGTGGTTTCGTCCATTCTCGATTTCCCACCAACAACCTATATGCATTCCTCTTCTCCCCTATTCGTGCTACATGCTCTGCCCATATCATCCTCCTTGCCTTGGTTATTCTGATTAATCTTATTCCTTACATCGCTCACACATGTTCCAGAAAATTTGTTTTCTTAAAACTTTAATGCATGAAAACTGTCTAAATAATATCTACAAATTCAGAATCTACCTCATGGAAAACATACTATATCTCAATTACAGAGCACTATTGGTTAATGCTGTTTCCGGCATAAAAGTGTACAATAGTCTCCCACAAAGTATCAAAAACTTGAGTAATGATACTAAACATTTTAAATCAGAGCTAAAGAAATATCTGCATGCTCATTCCTTCTACTCTGTAGATGAATACCTCAATGTAAATAGAGAATAATGTAGAATTAAGCTATATTAGTTTAAGATAAAATTACTTGTACCAGTAGGTATTCTTTTGACTTGTTCTATATCCAAAGGTATTAACCTGCTTAGGGTTTATGGAATGCAAATAAATTCAATTCAATTCAGTTAGGGAAATAATGGGTATTTATTCTGCAGATCCTGCAACATACACAAATACACTCTGTGAGGATACTGAGAATTGTTTAGTTTTAAAGTAGATGGTACTTACAGCGGCCACTAGCAGCCTCCGTAGGCTAGGGGTAAGGTTCCCACCTCATGACTCAAGGTACGCGGGTTCAAAAACCCGGCGGAGATCGTGGAATTTTTAAGGGCGGAAAATTTCAGGGGACAAGTCCTCCGGGAGGGACTTTAAGCCGTGGGTCCCGTGTCGTAGATTTACGGCACGTAAAGGAACCTCATGTCTCTAGGAGACCTCTGAGCAAAATTAGGCCAAGTTTCCCGCCCAACTAGTTTCCAATTCCTCCGGTAGATGGGGGAAGTATCAGGTACCACTGCCAGAGGAGGGGGGACCTCTCTGACAGAAAGGGACTAAAGTATTAGATACCACTGCCAAGTAGAGGGTAGAAACCTTGCTGGCAGAAAGGGACTAGGAACCCCTGCCAGAGGAGGGACGACCTCGCTGACAGAAAGGGACTAACTATTAGATACCACTGCCAGTAAGAGGTTGGAACTTCGCTGGCAGAAAGGGGCTGATAGTAAGCACCAGTACCGGTAGGGTATGGAGACAGTAGAAATTAAAGGGAGATGCACAATGGACCAATAACCGGTCTAAGTGCATGGGGAAACCCACCTCCTCAATACGGAATACGGAATACAGAAGCCACTGTGATTTAATGGTTTAACACGAGATTAACCCTTCCTTTAGGGCCGCGCCATAGCTGAAGCGGTCAGTCGCTGGCTTCCCACCCCGGTGGCCCGGGTTCGATCCCGGGTCTGGTCAAGTGGGATTTGTGGTGCACAAAGCGGCGCTGGGGCAGGTTTTCTCCTAGTACTTCGGTTTCCCCTGCCAATCTTCATTCAATCAATTCCTCCACAATCACCCTCACCAATCATCTGGGGCTGGTACAATAGGCCAGAAGTGGCCGCAGTACAAGGGACTTAGTCCCACCCCACTGGCATAAAAACCCTTCATTTATGCCTTGTTGTTAGAAAGTCAACAGTGTCATTCTATTTTTATGAAGCAGTTGAATTAAAATAAAATATTTAGTCCCTTACATTTTCTGAGTTGTTATTCTGAAAATATATCTGTGACCATATTCTATGGGGGCATTGTAGCTAATTTCTTGTCTCAAATGTTAATTTTGTAGAAGAAGAAATGTCAATTATAAGTTTAGCATACCTGCTTTACCATCGACATTTCTATATCTGGGCGTTTATAAATATATTTTTAAAAATTCTTCAGTAAAATTCATCTGTGTGCTACTTTGGCAAATATGCGAACAATCTTCTGTCTCTTATCATTGCCACTGTACAATTTTAACAATCAGCTATCATTCATCAGTTTAATGGCGTCAAGACAACTACTGTTGTTGAGATACTAGATACATTGATGAAAAAGCTGAGGCAGGTGGATGGACAGAAGGATACAGTAGAGATGAGAAGGTGAAGGGAAAAGAGATGGAAGAGGGCAAGAAAATGTAGGATGAACGAAGAGAAAACAGGATGACAAAGAAGAGAAAGATGTACAAGAATAATAAGATCATGCAAGTAATGTTGCTGTCTTTTTATGTCACATCCATACGTATGGTATTCAAACACTATTATGCTACAAGACTGGAATTCATTGACATGAATTAGATCTCAAAGGAATACTATGCAGATTTCAACAAAGCTATGAGGATTACTTTCCACAAAATAACCTTTCTTACGCTTACATTACATCCTCTACAGCCTGTTCTTACCTTACACGCGAATGAAGCTTGAAGGTCAGATGACTAATTCCATGATAACGACAGAAAGAAGCAAGATGTCCCACGTGGTATCAAGTTCGTACGGGCTACTACACTGCAATTAGTTCATATAACAAGCACGCACAGTTTAACACATGAAACGACATATAACTCCACAACTGTCTGAATTATACTTTAACATTTTCACCACACACATATTGCTTTTATAAGTATAACCTCACTTTGCAACGATATTGCTGTTACATCAAAGCGCCATATTTCAACTCTATATTCATCTGCCTACCTTCTGTCGGATTAATCCGAAGCAGAGATCGGCAGTTTTCGGTGTAACTAAAAGACATGGGCAGAAGGGGAAGGGAACACCTTCGCAACTTTCTGCTGTCTAAGCTGATTTAACTTGAAAAGGGAACAAGTCCAATTGTTAACAGCTGACGTGCTCCTTATTTTAAATAACTGATTTAATTACATGCACAGAGAAATATCAGACTAAATTCGAGGTATGTTTGCTACTATTTTTTTTCTGTGGCGCTACAGCCCCAATTTGGGCCTAGGCCTGCCTCCATGAAACTCTCCGTTTCGCTTCGGTTTACTAGACCTTACACATTCGGTAGGACTCCTTGGGCGAGTGATCAGCTCGGCTGATCGGCTGTGATCGGCTTCCGAGCTAGCGAAGACAATGCATGCCTTTGACCGCTCGGCTACCGTGACCGGCTTTGCTACTATTTAGTTCAGAATATTTTATCACACTGGGAGTTCCAGTTCTATGACGGTAAAGATTGGATGCAACTGAACCTATGCTTCTGTATGGGTGAAAATCTTCGTTTCCCACCCTGAGAGAAGAACATAATTTGAGGATGTCTCAGACAGGGATTTTGAGTAGTATTTGTAAGTAAAGTAAAGTAGTATTGAGTAGTATTTTGTATTCAGGCCTATGAAACAGGCTGAAGACAAAGTTGCACAACTTTGTACAAAGAGGAGCTCCATAATTTATACTCTTAACTAAATATTAGGCTTATTAGAATAGACAAAAGAAGAAGGATAGGGAAGAAACTGGTGCATGGAGGTAACACAGAATTTTTGTTGGGAAACCTGAAAGGAAAAGACAACTTTAGTACACCTAGGCGGGTGGGTAATATTAAATTTGACAATTAACAATGACTGAAGTAACTGCTTAAATTTGTCCCTGTGCTTAATTAATTGAGGTCTACGCCATGAAGGTATATGGGTGAGTGGAGGTATAGCGCCACCATTCCTAGATGGAGGTGACTGGTCAGCTTCACCCAACGGCCGCTTTACCCCCGGGAAAAGAGCATGCAGTACCCATTGGAAAGAGAGCCCCATAGCCAGTCTGGGCCTTATGGAGTAGAGACAAACTTTTTGACCCTACGGGGAATCTCTCCGACCGTCCAGTTAGCATGAGTATGAGAGATGAGCCATAAAACTGGCCCTAGCATTGCGACCTTCAATGGTCTATGTTAGTAGCCCGTCGAGTGAATGCGAAGGTTGAATTCGTTTATTATTTAAGACCATTATTTTATATTTTATTCATTGATTGAGTCTATTAAAGCCACTGGAACTGATTTTCTTTCCGTTCAAATGTGAGCAGGATATGAAAGAGAACCTACCCTCCTGGATTCGGCAGTAAATCTGCTCTCAAACTATGGATTCATCCAAGGGTCAGCACAGCAGCAGCTTTTGGCAACTCGAAAATGCATGTTCTGCTTCCGTAAGAGGAGGGAAACCTGAGTAGCTGAGCAACTATTAGCTTCTCAAGAAGATCTGTAGTGCTTTGGCTTGTATATGAATATATTTAATATGCAGTAACGGACAACCGAAATGCAGTTCTTCTCCAATTGGGGGTTGGGCGTGACGTTAAGTGTCATCACAGCAAAAAACGTATTAATTATTAGCTGCCTCATTAGTCATTTTAGGCCGCGCCATAGCTCAAGCGGTTTATCGCTGGCTTCCCATCGCGGCTGCACGGGTTCGATCCCGTGTCTGGTCAAGTGGGATTTGTGGTGGCCAAAGTGGTGCTGGGGTAGGTTTTCTCCGAGTACTTCGGTTTCCCCTGCCAGTCTTCATTCCAAAACTGCTCCACAATCACCCTCACCTCTCATCTGGGGCTGGTACAATAGGCCAGAAGTGGCCGCAGTACAAGGGACTTAGTCCCACCCCACTAGCAATAAAAAAATAGTCATTTTACTTATCGGATATAACCTTGAAGTGTTACAAATGAACAAACACTGCGTAATTTCAAAATAATTTAAAGTGCAGTTTAGGCCACGTTTTTTCGGTTACTGACCAATGTCTCCAGCTGTAATTTTCATGATTTGTATTCAGGAAGCTACCGATTCGAATCTAATCAGGGGCTCCACCTTTTCTGCCTGAGGTTCTCATTGTTTTCCTAAGCCCCTAAGAACAACTGTCAAGATAGTGTTTTAATATAGTCCACTACCGACTCCTTCTACATGTGCAGGATCTGTGGTTCTCACGGCGGTTGTTACAAAGGGCTTCATCTTCTAGGATATAAAACAATGTCTCGCGTTGAGAGTCAACCGGCGTTTCAGAGGAACATGTAGCATCCATCTTCAGGGTCAATGAATAAGCCAAACAAGAAACCAGAGTAAAGAGAGGTGGAAAGCAAAGTCTCCTGTGCTTCATTTGGTCCGTACTTTCACCCTGTTTTCTTGTTTGGCTTGGCTTGGAGGCGACATGTTCCTCCAAAATGTCGGTTGACTTTCAAAGGACTACATGGTGTTATATCCTCGAAAATAGTCTCTTTCTTCCACATCTGTTCGGATTCATTTTTCGCTATTCATCCATTCGACGATATACTTATATATTCAGTCTTGTAGCACAGGAGTTGAAGTACAAACAAACAGACTTTTCTCTACTCTTTGTCGTCTTCAAATAAAATATTCGTGACTAGGAAAGTAAAATATATGCGGTTACGAACATAAACACAAAGTAGGTCATGCATAGTGACGTACTAAGTTAACGGAGGAAGTGCAAATAATTCAATTGAAGTTAGTTCCGAAGTCATCACGTCCCGCTTATGGCGTCTGTCTTTCATTTACCAGTCATTTCCGGCCTTACAAATGATCGATCTTTAGGGAACTCCGTAACGTCGTCTATCTTCATGATCTTTTAGACAAACTTGACGGCTCAAGAAATAAATGTACGGCTTCAGGTCTTCAGACAGAAAATCTGTTGACAATTTCTGAGGTATATAATTGATTAATAGTAGCATTCTGTTCCCATGGATTGCTTGCTTCCATACATATTAACAGAATTATAGACAAAAAGTAACTATTACATTTTTACTATGAGACTAGAAAAAGGTGCCTAAACACTTGACTAGCTGAGCAACTGACGACTTCTCGGAAAGGACCGTGCTACATGAAGCAAGATTTATTTTCTCATGCTGATAATGAATATACATAAAAACTAATTATAATGTAATAAAATATAAATGTTCTTACTCCATATTCTGTTGCATATTGTTGCGTGAATCACTAACATTTCTATTATTAATATTCTTAGTGGGGTGAGACTGAGTCTACCTGGTACTGCGGCCACTACTGGCCCACGTCTTCAGGGTCGAAGAATAAGCGTAGAAATAAACCAGCCGAAATAAGTGACAAGACATATTCCTCCGAAACGTCCGGCTCTCTCCGAATTACATGGTTCTAGAACCGAAGTGGCCACATTCTTCATAATATGTAATTAGCGCTGAGCTAAACAATGAATCTAAACTTCGGACATAAATTTGCTCCACCCGTCTGACGAACTTTAGATAAATTTCTGTGTAATATCCTTAACTAACTAATTAACTGACCAATTAATATACTAAATCTAAGCAGCTAAGCCCTTCATGATAAGCCGTCAATTTTTCAGTTACTCAAGAATTTCGCAACCCATCGGTTCATTGCAGTGCTCACAACAGCCAACCACTAGTCCCTACCCTGAGGAAGATTAACCCAGTCTATATCAGCCAATTTTATTTCTCTAATATACATTTTAATATTATCCTGCTACTTACTTCTAGGTGTTCACAGTAGTCTCTTTCAATCTGACTTTCCCACCAAAACTCTGAATGAATTCCTATTTTTCCCCATGCGTGCTATATACCCTGTCCATGTCACCCTTCTTGATTTCCGTTCTACTTTTATTTGATGAAGAGTACAATTTCTTTTGGGCCCAAATATTCTCACCACTCTACTCTCAAACACTCTCGGGCTATGCTCTTCTCTTAATTTAAGAGAAAAAATTCACAACCATACACAGCCACAGGCAAAATTATTCCGGTGTATATTTTAATAATAATGTTTTCAGAAAGCAGAGGAAAACAGAAAAGGTTCTGAACCGAATATAACAGCAAGCATGACCTGACCTGAATTTAATCTCTTCGTGTGCCGATCTCAGTGGTCGAGTGGTCTAAGGTTCGCTTGAACACTGCGATAGTGGTTTCGAATCCCACTCAAGGCGGGGAGGTTTATCTGCAATTATTATGTGTTTCTGCTTTGGTAGTTGGCCTTGCGACAGGTTCATCGCTCATCCAAGGAGTCCTACCGACTGGCTAAGATTACGAAATTGAAGGGAAGCGAAGCTCCAAGTGGTAGCAAGTGGAATAAAGATACATTGATAGAATATTCTCGTGTGATATCAATAGAATAAACATAGATTTCCTTCTCTGTGCCTACCCCTCATATAAATCGTGATTCAAGGCGGATCTCTTTCACTCTCCTCCCAGACCAACAAAACGTGTTTCAGTTCTTGTTGCTGTCTCATATTTTTTTTCTTTCTTGTTTTCCAATCTGGGTTCGCATTTTAACTACGTTATTTATTTATGAATGTTTAAAGGATGCAAATAACTTTGCAATTTTTCAAGAATCTTTGCTGAAGCAGATGTACACCACGGCACTCCGTCTCGCGATTATGTGAGTCCATGAAACAAACAATTTGCCAACCCTTGCAGTTTCTCTATCTACTCGAACTCCTGCTCCTTAATTTGCACTTTTTCTATCCCTCGTGTTGGCTGTGGCGCGGAAATGGAATTGTTGCATAAATGTGTGGGAATAATGAATACTGACAGGCGACACTCAATGCAAATTAGAATATTGCATAGCATTTCGAGAACAGTGAACTAACCGCTTCCCGCTTATAACTAACAACGCAGAAATATAGGAATTTGTTCTTTAGGAGAGCGAAATTCTTGGTAATCTGTTCAAATTCTATCCAGTCCATAGTGACAATAGGATTTAGATTTGATGAAAAGCCACAAATCTGAGATCAGTCAAATTCTCTCGACTCTCCTGCCATCTATATTAACGCTATCACAATTCTCTTCCTGCGTGGGCGCTCTAAATTGCTGCACAAGAACTACTGATTAAACTATAAGCGAGAGATACCTATTCATTGAATTGGCCATAAGTCGTCTAAAAGTTATTATTACTAGATTTCTGACATGGTACTGTTATTAGAACATAAGGAACCATTGCTTTACATGTGAGTGTAGCGGCTTCCGCAGTCTAGGGGTAACGTTCCCACCTCATGACTCAAGGTACGGGGGTTGAAACCCGGCGGAGGTCGTGGCATTTTTAAGGGAGGAAAAATTCAGGGAACAAGTCCTCCGGGAGGGACTTTAAGCCGTGGGTCCCGTGTCGTAGCTTTACGGAACGTAAAAGAACCTCATGTCTCAAGGAGACAGTAGTCTCTAACGCCTCGTAGATGGGGGAAGCATCAAGGTACCGCTGAGCCAGTAGAGGCCGAACTCGCGGGCTGAGTCGGGGCTGATGGCACGCACCAGTACCGGTAGGGTATAGAGACTGGTAGAATTTCAAAGGGGGACGTACAATAGATCAAACTGGTCGCGGTGCATGGGGAAACTCACCCCCTCCAATAATAATAATAATAATAATAATAATACATATGACTGTGGAACTTGGTGTTCCGCAGGAAGGGAACGAAGAAGTCCTATTTAATTATTTTTGTATTAATGGATTATTGACGCTTTCAGTAGCTCAGTATGGATTGATGGAAGGATTCTGAATAAAATATTCAGAAGGATGTGGATAGAATCGATTGATTTAAGACATTCTCGGCTTTTCTGGAGGTACTGAGGAAAACAAGAACACTTCAGTCAGGACAGTTGGTGTCCCGGCAGATATTAGAACCGAGCACCTCCAGAATGCAAGGTAGACCCACCTCACTCCGTCACATTCAGAAGCACTTGCAAAGCATTACGGAAAATTATGTGAGAAACGGAACCATGAAGGGAGCTTGTGACTTATGGGTCTTCCCCGTCTAACGGATGTTGTGTCGGACTCTCCAACCCGAGTGCGCGCTCGCGAGGGAACTCGCTGTGCGGGCGTAATTGATCACTCACGCAGAATTTAAATATTTATAAAAAAAATGTTCACTACAGAAAGAATATACAACTCAAATATTAGTCTATAATTAGGTTATAGGAATATAAAAAAACATCTGATAAGTGTTTACATAATGTAATGTCGATGGCCAGATCGTTGCTAGGTAACTGACAGTTAAACATCTCGCGACCGAATACACTCAAGGTAACAATAAAAGTAAAACGTTTTCAATGCGGTCGGCGCCGCGACCGCTGTTATACAAGAGAATCTGTATTCAAGATGCTAATAAATCCAATCATCCGAACTGGAACCCGTTACTTTCGTCACGCGTCACAATATGTCTAGTGCAGCTTCACAGAATTATATTCGTCCATGTTTCCATGTAAATTCAATTAACATAATTTGGCCAGAGAGGGTCATCATCAAACATATGATGATTTGCCTAAATTGTTATATTATATAATACTGCACAGTATAATTAGCGAAGGCCGTACGCCCACAATTTTATTATTTAAAAACAGACTGCTTCTTGTAAAAAAAAAACTCCCGGAAAGGTCACTGGATTTTTCAATTGACCTAATCCTTCCAGCTTCACTATGGCCCTGGGATCGACACAGCCCTTTTTCTTTCCTGTGGCGCTACAGCCCCAATTTGGGCCTAGGCCTACCTCCATGAAATTCTCCGTTTCACTTCGGTTTACTAGATATTACACATACGGTAGGACTCCTTGGGCGAGTGATCAGCTCGTCGCAAGGTCTCTACCTGTAGACAAACACAAAAAAACGCACACAAACATCCATGCCCTGAATGGGATTCGAACCCACGAACTCGGTTTCCGAGCGAACGAAGACAGTGCATGCCTTAGACCGCTCGACTACCGTGACCGGCGACACAGCCCTTAACAGAAATAAATATCAGGAGTCTTCCTGGGAGTACAGGACGGCCAGCGCGTAAGGCTGACAACCTTACCGCCACTACTGAGCTGATTGTCTGGAGAAAATGTGGGAGCCTCGACGTCTCACAACAATATGGGCCTCCACGGCCTGTTACAGGGTTAGTTTTACCATTTTTATACACGAAGTAATTTAAAAATAATTTAAAACAATGTAAATTGATACATTGTGTCATAGCGTTCATCTTGTTTGTACTCTGTTTCTTTCGGCGATGTATGGATGGTATCTTGGCTATATATGCTCCCGTGATCAGTGTGTGTGTGTGTGTGTGTACGGGCTGTATAGCATTACAGTACAGCACAAGAATTTACATTGGTCATTGTATATATTTGATGATGGTTTGGTTCGGTCGAACATGTCGCTGAATTTACGCGAAATTACAGACTAGACTGGTTGGACCAACATCTGTGAAGTTGCATTAAGGACTGTACTGCACACTAATGCCGCGGAGTGGTCCAGTACAATATTATGAACAGCACGCCTTATTTGTGCCTGACGGACCAAAAATATCTAGAAACAACTTAAAGACCTCTACGAAACACTGCTGGCAGTTATTCGATACAGTAAATGTTTCAGAGAATCGTGACGGTCGAAAAGGGACTATGTGACAGACATTCTCTCTTCACAGTGTCAACAGTACCGGGTTTATGGCGAACTACTTCACTTCTCCAAATTAAACAGCTGTAATGGTACCAATATAAATACGATAAGCCCTCAAATATTCTGTGCTAATTACAGGAGTTATTGTACGTTTTGAATGACAAATAGAAGCATGCAGAAATACAGAAACATCAGCTATAACTTACTTTTCCGGGCTTGAAATTCGCGTAGAGTTACACGGTACAGAAGACAGGAAATGATCTGAAAACAACTTCCCTTCTAAGTTCCTATCGACCGTGCTTTCCCTCTTTACATCTCTCTGGTGAATAATGCAACACTCTCTGCTGCCTAAACATGCAAATAGCTCACAGACACTCACGTCTATTGTTCCCATCTATTTGCTACGGCTCTATCCTTATCTCATTTGTTGGCTTCCAATTCTTTCACATTTACTCTCTTGCCTATCTTCTCTTCCATTTTTATGTTTTCTCTACATAGCATTCTTATATTTCTCTTTTAAGTGTCTGCACTATCCTTTCTAAGAGATGCGTTCTCTCACACAGCCGCCTCAACCCCTTATTCTTATGTTCTTTATCTTACTGGTGGCCCCTGAAGAGAGATCCACCGCCTGGAGGATGAGGCGTAAGTGTGTTTGCGCGTGGACAGTAGGCCTTTCCTTTTGTTTGCTGCGCTTAGTTCTGTGGTTCTCTTTGTTCAAACGAGCATCTCACGGTTAAGTAGTAAAGTAAAGCTATCCTTTAACAGGCCGTGAAGGCCCACATGATTGTAAAATGTTGAGGCTCCAACATTTTCTAGACAATCGGCTCATAGATGGCAGTAAGGTTGTCAGCCCCACGCGCTAATTTGTCAGAGGCTGAGTCGACCCCAGGGCCATAGTGCGGCTGGAAGGATTAGATAAATTGAAAAAATCCAATGACCTCATCGGGACAAGAAACCTTCCGACTTTTAGCATAGTGCCTCAACCAACTACGCTACCGCGTGCCCCCACGGTTAAATATACCTATCTGAATTTTGGATCCGATTTGGAGGGCGGTGAAACAGGGAGTTATTCTTCAGATATTTGCCTCTTTTTTGTTTCTTTAATTCGCTTAGTGGGGGGTGGAGTCCAGCTGGGTCCACTCGGCACGGCGGCCACTGATTAGCCTATTGTACCTGCCCGGGGTTATTATGATGATGGAGAATTTGGTGGAATGAAGATCGGCAGGGGAAACCGAAGTACTCAGAGAAAACCTGCCCCAGCGCCACTTTGTCCACCACAAATTCCACTTGACGAGGCTCGGGATCGAACCCGGGCCGTGGCGGTGGGAAGCCAGCGACTAACCGCTTGAGCTATGGCGCGGCCCATATCCTATGTTGGGCTCTGGCCTCCTCTTCAGTTTCATAATCTTTTTTACACAGAGGGTAGAAATGCTTGAACGGGAGATCAGTCTCCCTCAAGGCAGCTACCTCCACACAAGACAACACAAACACAGAATAAACACACACACAAACATCCGTGTCTTGAGTGGATTTGATTATGTATTTGATGTTTTTCTTTCCCCCTTGGCACTACAGCCCCAGTGGGCCTAGGCCTACCTCCATGAACTCCGTTCACTTCGGTTTTTCTAGATCTTACACAGTCGGTAGGACTCCTTGGGCGGGTGATCAGCTCGTCGCAAGGCCTCTACCTGTAGACAAACACAGAAAAACGCACACAAACATCCATGTCCTGAGTGGGATTCGAACCCACGATCCCGGCTTCCAAGCGAGCGAAGACAGTGCATGGCTTAGACCGCTCGGCTACCGTGACCGGCACGTATTTGATGTTATTATGAGTAAATTGTGATTCAGCACTAGATGGGTACCCTAATTCAAACTGACATGGCTTTTGTAACCTACAGACTTATTATATGTAGAAACAAACAACAAAAACAAACTCCGTGATTTTAGTCCGCAAGCGAACTATACCGACCGAGCGACCGCCGCTTGTAGGCGAAGTTTAGTACCAACTTTTGCGGATAGAAATGTGACTGAAATGGCTCTAGCCAAATACTTGCTTTACTTCGAATTCTCTCCCACACAGACAACAGCCAAACGTTGGTTGCTATGTACCTTTTGTACAGAAATGACAAGCGGATGTGCCACTGTAACAAATGGAAAGTTACCTGGGTTCCTTTCAAAATATCTAATTATATTTCCGCCTGGCATTTTTCTTTTTCTTCTTTATGAATGTAAATTTTTCTAAGTTAGAATCCGTTTCGCTTCTACGGAAACACTTTCAACAAAACATAGTTGACTTTCTTGTATTATATACTCAGTAAGCAAATGTTTTGCCTTCCGTTTTTCTGTGTATTACTAATGTCTATTGTTGTTAGGTCTCAGTGATGCCACGTATAGAAGCTAAATTCCAAAATTAAAAAGTTTTTACAAATTTCTGTTACGGGTATTTTCTGTGTCACATTCAGATAGAGTGGAGAGGGTATTCACGAACAAGAAAGTTCCCCTTTCGTGCAAGATAAACTAATAAACAACCCACTCACTTTCAGTTTTTTCGATAACATCCATGGAAAAAATCTGTTTTTGAATAAATCAGGTACACTGACCACAAAAATGAAAGCCAAACTTTTGATAAACAACGTTTTCTGTTCCCTTCTGCTTTTTAAGCAAGCTATGAACGTTCATAGTGCTTGTTACATAGTTTGAAATAATAACGTTATTTAAATCAAAATCAAACTGTATTCATTAGAATGTATCTCACTAGAATTAGTGGATGTTTCGAGTTTTCCCTTTCCAGACACATTTAACAAAACATTTTGTGCTCGCTATAAACCAGTGTTCCAAAGTACTGCATTTGACACCGCTGTACTTTCTATATTTCCGTGCTTTCTCCCTCTCCTTTACTACCTTCCAAGCTAGAATATATATAATTTCTTTTTCACGCCTCAGTCGTTAATTATATTGAAAAACCTTATAATAACACATCATATATGACTGCATTATGAGTAGCAAACATTTTGAAAACAGTAATAAAAAGCAGAGAAGCGGAAGAGAGCACTGTTTTGGTTCCAGATTTAATAGATAAAACTGTGGTGTGATGCAGAGTTGTATATCCAGTTTGGATTCAGAATGTCTGAAATAATTTAAAATTTAATTTTCCTTTAGCTCGCTAGGCCTTTATAGACTAATATTATTAAGAATTTTTACTGCTTGTAACATTAATTTGGTGTGCTCCTGATTCGAAACTTCTCCGGCAATAGGAGTATATGCCTACAGCTTTAAAAGAACCTCATACTCTAGGAGACCTCTGAGCTAAATTACAGGCCCTTTCCCGCCCACGTAGTCTTCAATTCCTCTGGTGGATGGGGGAAGCATCAAGGTACCCTGGGCCGACCTCGTTGGCTCTACGGGGGCTGATGGCACGCTCCGTTACCGGTAGGGTATGGCGACAGTAGAAATTAAAAGGGGGACGCACAATGGACCAATAACTGGTCTAAGTGCATGGGGAAACCCACATACATACATACATACATATGCCTACAGCTTATCTATTAAAGATTTTTAACACTTTTCCCATCTCTCGCAATATTTCTTCAACATGATCCAGTGGGTTACTGGGGTCGCTGATTTTGCTGTTAGCAAACTTGAGCCTATATTTATTTCACTGTGTTCGAACCTTACGTACTACATTGTGACATATAGACCCATAGTCAAGTAACAGTTGTGTAAAGAGGCGAAAGTCGTTGCTAGGGAACAGCTGCGTGAACACGTTGTTTCCCGGCAACGATACAATAAGCAGTTATTGAAGAAACGTTTTATGTGCTGTTCGTGCCGGGGATATATAACGAGGACTATTAGTACTGCTGGCCGCGCCATAGCTCAAGCGGTTAGTCTCTGGCTTCCCACCGCGGTGGCCCGGGTTCCATCCCGGGTCTGGTCAAGTGGGATTTGTGGTGGACAAAGTGGTACTGGGGCAGTTTTTCTCCGAGTACTTCGGTTTCCCCTGCCAATCTTCATTCTACCAAATTCTCCATCATCATAATCACCCGGGGGAGGCTACAATAGGCCGATCAGTGGCCGCCGTGCCGAGTGAACCCAGCTTGACGCAACCCCGCCCCCACTATGCGAAAAATTAGTAAGGCTGGTGAGTCTCCCTTGTGAAGGCAGGTCCCAATACCTCCACCGTGACCCTGTGAGTCGTAGGGGGCGACGAAACGGGAACCCAGTGCCTGGGGATAAAACCGGGTCACCCTGTTCCTGGGTCATATAAATACGGGGTCTTGGCTCACCAGTTTGGAGGAGTCTGGAATGTGAGACAGTAAAATATGATGATGAGTCCCGCAGGACAATTACGAGTGCCCAATAAATCCGATTTCCAATCCAATCCAATCACTATCGTCACACCACGTGGTAATATAGTCTTAGTTATTCACACCATCTGAAACTTATTTCAACATATTGCAGTCCATCGCGGGATAGCTCAGTACTTATACCGACTGGTTACGGCCTGGACCCCTGAGGGGTCGGAGGTAGATTCCTGGTAGGGTCAAGAATTTTCTCTTCTCCATGTCGTCCAGAGTGGCTCTGGGGCCCATCCATTCTCCTATCCAAAGGGTAACGGGGGCTCTTTCCCCGTGGGGCAAAGCGGCCGGGCCGTGACGCTAACCACTCACCTCCAACTAGTGCCGAGGTCAAGAAAATATGGATCTATACATCCATTCTCCCATACGTTTTTATGTCGCAGTGGTTAATTAGTAGGCACAGGGACAACATTTACAGTCCGTCCTAAGAATAGTTAGACAAATAGAAGGCCCCTTTATGTATTTCTAGGTGTATTCCTGGCTAGTAAGGAACATGTCTGTATGTTCAGTGGCCAGTGAAATTGTATCGGAAATCACTACTCCAAATTTCGAATCGACTTTGTTATGTGCAAAGTGAATCACTGAATGGCAAGAACTCGAAGGCGCGCTTATAGGTTCACTGTTCTATAAACACACACAGACAAGCGGTTGATTGAGGTCATTATTTTCCGTATCGGTCCCAGTAGGAGCCAGGATAGCGCCGTCGGTTTATCGACTGGATATAGGCTGGATGACCTAGTCCCTGTAGGGTCAAGAACTTTTCAATGAGTACCAAGGAATTTTTACCCGTGGATAAAGCGGCCGGGGCGTGAAGATGACAACTCATCTCCAACTACAAGAGAATCGTATAGAACCGGCCCGATGAATTTGCTAATAATTCCGCAGGTGATGCATATAACCGCTCACAATTACGACATAACAATCCGTGGGCCGTGCTGAGTCGAATGATGTTCGCATGATCCGGCAAGTGGCAGTCCTTATGCTGCAAGGTCAAGGACAATCCCGAAACGTGTCTGCAGTGCGCAGGCGACAGTCATGGAGTTCACTGTTGAACAGCGAGTGTTTCTAGTGCCTACTTGAAAATGCGGACACTTTCAACACCTGCTCTGATCACGGCACACAATCCAAGATAAGATATGTGTAAATTACTTTAATATATGTATGGTATATCTTATATCACATCTCATTTCGTCGGGCCAATTGTATATGAATCACCCTGTATTTCCGAGTTGAAGAAAATTTGGATCTGTATATCCAGGCACACCATATGCCTTAAGGCCAACTTTTCCTTTCTTTTCTATTGTCCCCAGTATGTATTAGATAACAATAACTAGTTATAATTTCAATTATCCAAGCATGGATTCTTTGTGACAGAAATAATGAGAGAGGAACATTTCAACTATGTATCAAAGCTAAGGAAACTGCTGTTGTGTGAGTGAAAATTGAAGGTAGAAGGTAACTGTCCCCAAATTTACCTACCGGTTGTGTAATCTTTGCTGATCACGGTAGCCAAGCGGTCTAAGGCATGATATTTCTTCGCTCACGCTAAAGCCGTGATCGTGAGTTCGAATCTCACACAAGTCATGGATGTTTGGTATGAGTATGTGTTTATTCTGTTTGTTTTCTTGTGTTTAGGTAGAGGCCTTGCGACGAACTGATCACTCGTTCAAGGAGTCCTACCGTCTGTAAAATGATCAAACTGAAAAAACAAACAACCTCGACACCGTGAGGTTAAGAGAAGCGGGTTAAGTAAGTAAGTCGTGTAAGCTCTACAAAGTTAAGTCTCTCTATTCTTGGCCAACATCCCCATTCAGGACTCAGTAGCTTTAAATTACAAGGTCTTCCCACAATAGATGCTATTCAACCATACTGCCAATATGCTTAAGGCAAATGGCTAACAGAAATCTAGTGCCAATATTTATACAGGATGTCCGGATGAAAGGTAACTAAAATGAAATCATTATGCATGGTGGCAAAAATGTGACGGCGCATGCGCGAAAGCCGGGTATTGAAAGAGAAACTTTCAGAGTTTACCTTTCCGATGACATAAATCGAATACTTGTAGGACAATTATTTTCTGAGATATAATAATATTATATTTTGGATACCTTTCATCCGGACACCCTATATTTCGAAGAGAGTCACTAGGTGGAGGAGAATTCTGTGTTTGGATTGGTGTATATGTTGCCAGTACGGAAGTAAATCGGATTCTGGCCCCTGCAAATGCCACGTATCAACCAGGGGGCACAATTTCCTCAGTTCTTGGGGGGACAGAATGATAACTGTAAGCGCCAGAGCATTATTTAATTAACTCCATGGAGCTGAGTCCTTTTTGAGAAGCCGCCAATTGCTTAGCTACTGAAGAATTTCCCAACATTTTATAGAAACCGAAAGTTCATTACCGTGTTCACAAGAGTCCTCCATCGATCCCTGTCCTGGGCAAGATCGATACAGTTCATACCAATCCACTTTATCTCATACTCATTTCCCATAGCCTATGCTATTTATAGAAATAACCCGTCCAAGCCCGAGGCCTTGTGTAACATTTCGTAACAAAATTATCTCTCTATGGTTAGTTGTTAGCACCACGCACAACCCCCAAATTGGAGGACCTCCTCTTGTCGGCTGTACATTCGCAGCTACCCTCCATATCTAGAGGCCGTCGCCTCTAACCGCAACCTGAGAACGCACCATTATTTAATTATTTACGTGACAGGTTTTTCGAAATATTTCCAAATTAGATCTCACCGAAGCATGGTTTATTTATCCAATAAAGAAGAGAAAATAAGTCTTTCATGGAAACCTTAGTACTTCTTCAGATATCATATCAGTCAAGAAAATTTCTGTCGTTATGGAAAACAGAAGTTCATTGTTGTGTTTGTAGAAGATCGCCATGAACTGATGCCCACATCCTATTTTTTTAACATGTAAGCTATTTTAACAATATCCTCCCATCTACTTTTCAGTATTTTTCAACTCATTTCTTCCTTTTGATTCTCTAACCAAATTATACATACATAGTTTAACAGTGCTTTCCACATGCTTTGCTCATATCAATTTTATTTATTTAATAATCTCAAGAATCCAAGAAAAGTATACAGAAATTTAGTAGGGGAACACCTTGGAAAGTGTCCGCTTCAAAGATAGAGGTGACTGGAATGAGCAATTAAGATGAAAGTGAAATTGATAGGTTGGGAACTCGGTAAAATTATCTCACGATCTCGCTCAGTGGCAGATATTGAGATCAGAGATCTCGAATCTCGCTCCCAGATATCATAGTCTGCTAATACAGAAATTGTTTAATGTCACACGGCCTCTCTTGGATATAATTCTATATTTTGTGTGTTCAGAAAATGATCGTGTGATAACACGTAAGAAAGGGCTTATGACGAAAATTAATTTTGTCTCCCGCTGCTGCAGAGATGGCGTTATTGCAATGGAGCCTCATAAAGGGAACTGTAGAGAAGACGAGACAAGTTAAAATAAATTTAATCAATTAAATACTGGTAATGCATTTTGATCAGAATATAAAATCTAAAAGTTTCTGATGATGCTACATTGGTCAATATATTGTTTTGGACAGCATCCATTGTCTCGAATTTATCTAAAAACCATCCTGTTTATTTTTCAAAACACAATATTTCGGATACTGGATTCTGTCTCCATCTTCAGGTGAAACCTATTCAGTTGTGCCCAATCGATGAAGCTAGTCCTATGTCCTAGCATACAGAGTTTCGGAGATTGGATTCTGTCTCCATTTTCACATAGAAACTACTAATTTGGGCCCAATTGATAGAGCTAGTCCCTATCTACAGACTCGTCCCGAGCTCTATCGATTGGGCTCAACCGAATAGGTTTTACTTTATATATATATATATATTAGCAATCAGAATGAAATACATTCTTTAAGCTAATTTGCTAA
>NW_019744406.1:461518-483075 GCF_002891405.2 Cryptotermes secundus
AATGAGAGATCCTCTTCAGCCATCAAGTAGATCTGCTGGCCATAACTTCTTGAGCCTTCTTCGTTGTTGTTGTTGTTGTTCCAGTAGGGGCTGCAGTAATGTACTGCTATGGTGTCCTAGTTTATCGTGATGTGTTATGCTTTTTTCTTGGATGACTTCTTTGATGAATGGTACATTGAGATCGTCATGTAGGGTCTGATTAGTCACATACCAAGGTGCATTTGTGATCATCCGCAGTATTTTGGTCTGCCTGCTTTGCATTATGGCTATGTTCGATTTACTGGTGCATCCCCGTAGTTCGATTCCATAGGTCCAAATAGGCTTTATGATTGTCTTGTAAAGAAGTACTTTACTATCTAGCGATGTGCTAGATTTACTTCCAATGATCCAATGTATGTCTTTTACTTTTAGGTCTACCTGTTTTCTTTTTTTGGTTGTATGCTGCTTCCAAGTAAGCCTGGAATCCAGGTGGAGTCCAAGATACTTTACTGTTGATGATTGTGAAGGTTTTACCTGAAGACGGAAATAGAACCAGTTCTCCGAAACGGCGTGTTTGAAAAAATAAACAGGACGTATTTATGTCCAAAAACATAATATTTGGTCAGAATATATTTTGACTAAACCTAAAATAGCTCTCAGTGAGAAAATATTAAAATTATTCCTTCTATAGAAGACCGTGGATTTGAATCCCCACTTTAAAGGGGTATTTGAGTATAGAGTCAGTTTTGAAACTCATAATTTCAAGAAGTTAGCTTTCAGATCGACGTTCACGGCAGCTTTATCCTGAGATTGCTCTGCGAATTGCTCCACGTTATACAAAACAACAACAACAACAACGAAGTTTATGACGGTCCAAGTGTTCGTATGACTTTCTTGATTATAAAATTCACTAAGGGTCTTGAATTTACGTCTCATGATTATATTAATAAAAATGTACCTATGCTTTCAGTGAGGATGAGGTGGGCAGGAGATGTAGCACGAATGGGGGAGACGAGGAATGCATAGGGTATTGGTGAGAAAGCCAGAAGGAAAGAGACCACTAGGAAAACCAAGGCGTAGGTGGGTGGACAATATTAAAATGGATCTTAGGGAGATAGAATAGGATGGTATGGATTAGATTGATCTGGCTCAGGATAGAGACCAGCGGAGGGCTCTTGTGAACACTGTAATGAATCTTCGGCTTCCCTAAAATGCTAGGAAATTCGTGAGTAGCTGCAAAATTGACGGCTTCTCAAGAAGGGTTCAGGGCCTAGGCCTACTTCCATGAACTCCGTTCACTTCGGTTTTTCGATCTTACACATACGGTAGGACTCCTTGGGCGGATGATCAGCTCGTCGCAAGGCCTCTACCTGTAGACAAACACAGAAAAACGTACACACATACATCCATACCCTGAGTGGGATTCGAACCCACGATCCCGCCTTCCGAGCGAGCGAAGACAATGCATGCCTTAGACCTCTCGGCTACCGTGACCGGCAAGTAAATAAGTACCTGTGCTTAATTAATTAAGCACCACCTCATGAAGATGTTTGGGTTAGTGGAGGTATAGCTCCACCATTCTTAATAACGACACTAGGTAGAGGCGAGTGGTCAGCTTCACGGACCGACCGCTTTACCCTCGAGGAGAGAGCCCCTATTAAATAGGAGGCTGAATGATCTCTAGATCCGGTTACAGATTAGAGAAAAGTTTCTTCCACAGCCTGGAATCGAACTCCGGAATCCGTCCTTATTCCCACTTGTTTAATTTATACATTTAACGAATTCTGTTCACATTTCTATAAAATATTTCAGATGATGGATGTGAAATTATCATGGCGATGACTAAGAAAAGCACTGTCTTTTAGATTGTGAAGCCGTGTAGTCTGGTAACGTTTTTCCGACATTTCAGAAGGTCATACTGTCTCGAGAATCAAGATCGAAAAGTAAACCAAAGAAGCAGGCAACAGAGCCTAACACAAGTTTAGCGGTATTTCGGAGAAATATATTGACACAATCCTCAGGATTAAAGAATAAGTGAATTAAGCATCCATCCAGAAGCAGAATTTTGATTTGTTTCATTCTGGTCCGTCACACTAACAATTACAAATATAAATCACTCCGTCCAATGTGACCTGCAAGTTTTTTACTACATGAAAACTTAACACCCTTACATGTTTCGGTCTCTGTGGACCATCTTCAGAGGGCAAACATCACTACAAATAGGAAACCACCATCACATAAGTTGTTTAGACGTAAAGTACGTACACTTATACGCTACAATACATAGTACACAAATTGAACATTTCACAAACACAGCAGTTTCCCGGGAATGTAAAGTTTTTTAAAATATTGTATAAAATTTCTTAATGCTAATTAAAAATTTTTTGGATTGGCAATGATTAAAATTCGTAAACCATGCAGGCTCGTGTTCGTCCTCCCATCGTCCCTCTTATATGGGGCAGATATTGTGCCACCTGGCTATCTTCATGTGGAGGTTCTTTATATCGTCCAGGGTTTGCTCCTGGCTGCTGTGCTGTTTTCACTGTTCTATTTTGTGTACTATGCATTGTAACATATAAGTGTACGTACCTTACTTCTAAACAACTTATGTGATGGTGGTTTCCTATTTGTAGTGATGTTTGCCCTCTGAAGATGGTCCACAGAGACCGAAACATGTAAGGGTGTTAAGTTTTCATGCAGTAAAAAACTTGCAGATCACATTGGAAGGAGTGATTTATATTTGTGAAGCAGAATTTTTTTTCGGTTTCAGTGTCGACTTGAAGATGGAGGTAATATGTTTCCTTAAAACGTCAGTAAACTTCTGCAAGTCTACAGGACGTCACACGCTGAAGATATTACTCCTTATCTGATATAAAATTGGGTACAGTAGGACATTATTAACGTGATCCAGACATAAGAACATAATCGAGAGGGTAAGAAGTGGAAATGACAAAATATCAGTTGGGTGGTTGGCAATACTGCATGCATGCATTTGTAAACGTTAAAGTTTGTAAGTAAAAGTTTACATCCCCACAGCACACTATTCATGAAATGTTCTCCGCTGTTCCTCATCCAATCTACACTAAGTTTCCTGAATTCGAGCCAACAGGCTGACAATCTTGACTGAAGTGTTTCGTGATGAGATGTAATGGTACTTGAACTAATCTTGTACACGTCTTTCTGTCTGTTTCACTCCCTCAAACTTCGGAGAGCCTAACATTCGCAAAATCAGCAGTAACATCCCAGCACAAGCATGTAAGTCAAACCAAACAGACAAACGCAAAGCAGTATTTAACGGATGTGTTCGTATGTATCGCAGTTCGGAGGTGATGAAATGGCTTTCGTGCATGTTATCGTTACTCGTGCTCGTGTTCGTGCTCGCTTTTACTTGTGCTCGTAAATCTTCGTCCACACTACTTCAGTTGCTCGCCAGGTTTCGGCGGTGAGGATCCGTACATTTATTCGTAGTGTGTATAGGCTGTAGCCGTGTGTCAATACATTGGCTATATGTTTTTAAATTAAAAATTTAAAATTTGCTTGTCTCGTGACTTGTCATATAGTCCACATTACTCGTCAGCATAGCCAGTCACACGAGCACGTCACGAACACGAGTAATGTGGACGCGCCTCTAGAAGAAACCTAAACTTGGTGACTACAAATCCTGCAGTAGTTTCGGTTCAGCCCTTCTGAGTCGTTGCTGTTGGAAGCTGGTAGCTGAGGCACGAGAACATTTCGAGAACCCAGTTTAAGGGGAACGTCTGCCTTTGAAAGCCGTTACTAGGAAACGACTACTGAAGACACAACAGACTGAACTTAGTGTGTGCTGCATTGAATTGCCTAGTGTGTGAATTAGTGATAGCGTTAGAGTTACTTGTAGTTATGATTATAGTACCAATCCGAACACCGTCTAACGCCGCTCAAAATCTTGACTATATAGATAAGCGAGGGACGTACAAAATCATGGGAATAGAAATGATGTAAATAAAAGGGTACAATTATCCCTGGCAAGTGACAAAACTGTTATTTTAGAAGTCAAAGCTGTATATACGGCTATTGCAGTCAACGGAATGGAAACTCTGTAACATCAGTCTGCCGAGCCTACCTACTATGGATTAGAGCCACACTGTACACACATGCGTTTATTTTACTGAGAAGTAACAACAAGCATAAACAAATGCGGGACATGTTTAAATTATAAGATACTTTCAGATCTGATGCTCTCATTGTGGTGCTTATGGAGAATATTATTCTATTGGAGCGTGACTCTGTGTAATGTAATTGAAGTTTATCCTTTCGGAGCAAAGTACTGCCTCCATCTTCAAGACGGATGAGTAACCCAAACAAGTAATAGGAAAGAATCAAAACAGAGATAAGAAAATTACGTAAAGACCTCCATTAGAATAGTTAGTAACTCAGCCGAGATTCGAACTGATACATCTCAAATACTTCTCTACAATTTTACTGGAACAGAAACGTTCGTAGTCAATTTTTTATTTTCAGCTGAATTTATCTTCGCTTCACATTACTTGCGTATTATTCGAGTTTCTTTGTAATGTCAGGATTGTCATGGCAGCTATTTGTATATTACCGTAATTAGGAAGACGCTACCTTACGATTTTTTCACTTTCTCTTACACGACAGAAGAGCTGAAAATATTTCGGGCCTACCCGTGGGTGAACATTTCTGGTAATACGAAGGGAAAAAATGGCTTTTATTATTTCGATGATTAAATCCACTCCCAAACCTGCAGGGTTCCTTGTATACGGGATTCGTCTATAATCCATTTGTCCTGCAAATGACGTTTATATCAACAACAACCACACGTTATATTAACACGATTCATGTCATTCATAACGGCTTAGTCGTGTTTAGTATTTCATTAGTGGACATTTTCGACCTTATTGGTCAACAAACCAAAACCCACGCTAATTGAAGTTCAAATATAAGTTAATTGATGTTGAAGTGGACTGTCCTCTTATAACAGGACTATATGAGAAGTCTGCATTCAAAAATGAGGTTCGTGTAAAGTTAAACATGAGCTGCAGAGAGTTTAGCCACTGAGGGTACACTTTATAATGTGTTAATGTAGAAAATATATTCTGCACTTTTCTGGTTGAAAAAGGAAATTCGGTTATTTATGTCCATTCAGTAATTCAGAAGACCTATAATTATGGAGAGGGGGCACGCGGTAACGTAGTTGGTTGAGGGACTATGCTACAAGCCGGAAGGTCGCGTGTTCGATTCCCGATGAGGTCATTGTATTTTTCACGTCTTTTTTATAATTTGACAATCTACTCAATATACATAAATAGAGTAATTAGTAAAAGGGATGGGTGTGTGTAATGGTGAAGCAGGTATCATCCTCCGATGATTCTCTGGTGCTTATCTAATGAGATCCTCTGGCCACGTTCAATTTAGTCTTGTTTCTATTGCTGGTTGGTTGTAGAGGTTTCTTATTGGTTGGTTGTTGTTTTGAGTGGTCCGGTTTTGGTGTGTCTCCGCGTATGCTCTGATGACTTCTGTTACATATGGTACGCTCGTATGCTTAGAGCATTGTGTAAGGTAGCGTTTGATACGGAACGGGGGGAGCATTAACTAGTTCTCTTAGCTTTTTGGATTTGAACGTTTGGAGGATTTTTGTGTTGTAAGGTTTGCTGCATCCCCATAACTCTATCCCGTAGGTCCATACTGGTTTGATTATCGTTTTGTATAGGATTGTTTTGTTTTCAAGAGATAGCTGTGATTTTTTGTCGATTAGTCAATTTATATTTCTGGTTTTGAGCTTTAGTTGTCTTGTCTTAGCTTTTATATGCGTTCTCCAAGTTATTTTCTCGTCAAGGTGGAGTCCTAAATACTTAACTTCTTGATTGATGCGTATGGGGGTGCTGTTGATACTGACTTGCGGGCAGACAGCTCTTATTGTTGTAACTGTTATTTGGGAGGATTTTGCAGGATTTACTTTGATTTTCCATATTTTTCACTTGACCTAACCCTTACAGACTCTAACAAAGGCTGAGTCGACCCCAGGGCCATAGTGCGACCGGAAGAATATATTACATAAATCTAAATATTATGTCGTGCTTTTATTCTCTTCTATAGTGAAATCGATAAATTTCAATTTGAGGTTCTTGTAAAGTAAAAGTTGCATTGGAGGGATAGACATCAAAATTAAATCCTCCGCAAGAACTTCTAGTAGAGTAAGCCAATAGCCAATTTCAGTATACCCTCTCGCATCATCATGACCATTCTTCCGCGCGCTCAGTTTGAGCACTTTGTNATCTGACAGATTACTGATGAATGAATGAATAGTGAAATCGATAAATTTCAATTTGAGGTTCTTGTAAAGTAAAAGTTGCATTGGAGGGATAGACATCAAAATTAAATCCTCCGCAAGAACTTCTAGTAGAGTAAGCCAATAGCCAATTTCAGTATACCCTCTCGCATCATCATGACCATTCTTCCGCGCGCTCAGTTTGAGCACTTTGTAAAAACAACACATAATAATCCAGTATAGGCTTATGCGCCGGTCACGGTAGTCGAGCGGTCTGAGGCATGTAATGTCTTCAATCACTCGGAAGTCGGGATCTGGGTTTCGAACCCCATTGAAGACATGGATGTTTGGTATGTGTATGTGTTTATTCCGTGTTTTTGATGTCCTGTGTTTATGTAGAGGCCTTGCGACGAGCTGATCACTCGTCCAAGGAGTCCTGCCGTCTGTGAAATGATCAAAATAAAAAAAAAACAACCTCGACACCGTAAGGTATAAGAAGAACGGATTAATTAAAGTGAAGTAAATTAAATAGATTTATGCATCTCATAGATTCCTTCCTAACTTCTTATTTTAAGAAGCTTTGTGGGTGCTTGCGCCGATCACAAGAGACGCGCAGTCGAAGCCCTGAACCTTCTTCACCAGCTCGAACATTGGGATCATGAGTTCGAATTAATTTCAAGGCATGGATTTCTATGTACGTTTAGTCTGTGTTTGTGTTGTTCTGTATATAAGAGGCGGCATTGCGACGGGCTCATCCCTCGTCCAATGAGTCCTACCGAATGTGTATAGGATTAAGAAACTGAAGAAGAAACTGCCAAGGTTCAAAGGCCTGTAGTCATAGATAGATACATAGTTAGATAGATAGAGAGATAGAGAGATAAATAGAGAGAGAGATAGGTAGGTAGGTAGATAGGGAGATAGGTAGGTAGGTAGATAGAGATAGGTAGGTAGATAAGTAGATAGATAGATAGATAGATAGATATATAAATAGATAGATAGATAGATAGATAGATAGATAGATAGATAGATAGATAGATAGATAGATAGACAGATAGATCGATAGAGAGATAGATAGACATATAGATAGATGGACACATGCTGTGAGAATGGAAAGGCGGTAAGAGTATATAATCTGACAAAAAGGGAAAGATTCGAGGCTATGTATAACCCGGACAGTACTGTATAGCGAATGGAATGTTACACACACTCTGTAGTATTGAGATTTAAAGCACGAGACAGAATACGTTATTTGAAAATCAATGTCTGTGTAGGAAGCACAAACAGACCATGCCCTCAGATCAACAGTACGAAAAAGAAAAACACGCGGAAAAGTCATTATTTCCAATTCTAAATAACTTGAACTGTTGGCATAATGCCTATGAAATTCTACCAACGTTGAATTGATAGCCCACATCGACACACGTTACAAAAGATTATTTATTTTCTAATCCTGCTTCAAGTCGTAATTAAAACAACCATAAACTCTATAACAATTACTGCCAGAATTATATACTGAAGTAACAGGAAATGTGGAAGCTCGTTTCTTGCTTCTCTCATTAATCTTCTCTATACTTTGCTTCAACATTACCTCCAACGTTAAAGACGAAACATGAGCCTTTGTCCTAGTGACCTCTACTTTTGTACTGCAAGGTGACGGACAGCGCTTTAACTCGCCGCAGTCTTCCGCTCCTGACATCGAATGCTTCATCCTGCCAGAATTTATCTCGCTCATAAAAATATTTATATATCTATAGTTTATGTGTTATGTAGGCTGAATTTCTGAGTTGGAAATGCATCAGAAATATCTGACACTAATATTTAATAAGCCGGTCACAGTAGCCGAGCGGTCTAAGGCATGTACTGTCTTCGTTTGTTCGAATCCCACTCAGAGCATGGGTGTTTAATTTGTGTGTGTGCGTTTTTCTGTGTTTGTGTACAGGTAGAGGCTTTGCGACGAGCTGATCACCCCCCCAAGGAGTCCTACCGAATGTGTAAGATCTAGAAAAACCGAAGTGAACGGAGAAGTTCATGGAGGTAGGCCTAGGCCCACTGGGGCTGTAGTGCCGAAGAAAAAAAATGTAATAAATGTCCATCATAGTAGAAGATACAAACGGGAATTCTGTGTCGTACCAATTTATTCAACACAGAAATTCACTCTCGTAAAGCTAGAGATGTCAGTTAAAGTGAATCGCAGCTCTTGGAAACAGAGAATCACGCCAGTTTAATACTTGATTTGGGTGATGTTATGTAGTTTAACTTGTAACTGCATTCGGTGCAACAGAGGCCAGGGTTGTGTGGCGCTTATGGTTTTGGATCATTCGAAAATTTTATTCACTATCTATAATTCTTCTCTGGGCACGCATGTTATGTACAGGTATGTGCGTTCTTTCTTATATTAGCCTGTGCAAGGCTGAGTATAAACTTTGAAATCAACAGATCCCTCTGAACGCAAAGGATTAGATGAAATACTCTCGGAAACTTCTACACCTTTAATTAAAATTGTAGAGAAGAAGAAGACAAAGAAACAGAGTATGTAATAAAATAGCAGGGAAAGTAATTAAAAATATAGAAAATAAGATAGAAAACTGAAAATTTGCTGAGTTCTGTCGTTTAGGATATAATGAAATGTACAAGCAAAAGTAAAAGCTGTCCCTATGTTTAATTAATTAAGCACCATGCCATGAATGCCGGGACTGCTCAGTCGGTATGGCGGCTGGCTATGGACTGGACGACGGAGGGGGCTGAGTTCGAGTCCCAGTACGGTCAAAAATTTTCTCTTCTCCACGTCATCCAGACTGGCTCTGGGGCTCAACCAACCTCCTATCCAATGGATACCGTGGCTTTTTTCCACACGGCTAAAGCGACCCGAGCGTGAAGCTGACCACTCACCTCCAGCTAGTTCCGAGGTTACGAAAACTTGTGTCTATACATCCACTCCTCCAAACGCCTACATGGCATAGTGCTTGATTAGATAAACACAAGGACAACTTTCTTTTTCCTTTCCATGTCATGAAAACGTGTATGGAGGAGTGGAGTTATATCTTTGTTCTTCATCTTAGAATAGATGGATGATATGAGGAAAGGAAATAATTATTACACCTCCCAGGAATCGAACCCCGACCATCCAGCTTCTGTCCCGTTACTATGCCGACTAATATATCCCGGCTCCTGTAACGCTGTGCAGTCCGTTCACAGCCAAGTAACGTTTCGGAGGAAATGCACACTTCCATCTTCGTGTTCGAAGTATAAACCCACTTACATCCGAAACGCCGGATGACTGTCAACGGACTATACGGCGGTATATCCTAAGGACCCTTCATAACCGCTGCTGTGTGAACCTCAGATCTTTCGTGAAAATATGTGGGTCTCTACAGGTCAGAAGGAAATGTGTGACGTGGCATGGAAGTTTCACTTGCTCTTTCAGTGTCGTGCAGTATTTTCAAGTGAAAGTAACCACTTGTGTTAAATAAGCTTTGTGAAAAGGTGAAGAAATGGTTCCATGCATTAGAGACGACAAGGAAAAAATAAATGTTTATAATTTATATAAAATTCTTCTTCATAAATTTGACGGTAGTCTCTCCCAGTAGGATACACGCAATATTCTGAAGAAAGTAAAATAGATTTCAGTTGTAAGATTTGAGGTTTTCACGGCGGTGACTATGAAGAAAGCAGTCTTCTGAGATGTGGCACCGTGTAGATGTGGTGTTAACCGACGTTACGGAGGAACATGTCGCCTCCATCTTCAGGGTAGAAGGAAAAATAAGAAATCCGCAAGCGAAGAGACCGTGAGACAAGCAGACTGTTTGTACCGGTTCTCACGGTCTCTTCGGTTGCGGATTTTCTTATTTTTTCTTCTACCCTGAAGATGGAGGCGATATGTTTCTCCGTAACGTCGGTTAACACCACATCTACACGGTGCCACATCCCAGAAGACTGCTTTCTTCATAGATTTCAGTTGTATGCAGTAAAAGTATATAACAATAAGTCGCGGCATTTAAGCAATACACACATCACAAATATGACGATATTTGGCATACAAACCTCATTCCTTGTTCTAAAAGGAGTATAAAATAAACCCACAAGAATGAGGTTGTATACGAAATGCTTTCGACTCGAGGAAACCGTGGATATATTACACGGTTGCTTGCTAGAAACACAGAATATAAACATCATATCCTTTTATTGCAATATAAAAATGTTTTATTAAATCCCAAGTACGATATTGACCGCTAGATGTCTCCTTTAATTTTCGCGTCATACCGGATGAAACGGACTCTGCTTGCCTCATATCTCCATAATGCACCAATCGTGGGCTACACCTCTTCCTTAAGACGTACGATAAATTTTGCCAGCGTCTATTAACTGCGCGTTTTAGTCTACATAATCCTTTCGGTGTCTTCACGTAGCCTGTACCTAGAAACATCAGAACGAATTTTCATAAAATTTGATAAGAACGTCATGCCATAATATGCCGCACCGCCTTTGTACTTTCTCATTTTGCTGGCATCAATAGTACTGTCATATATTACTGACTAGAAACGGGGTTTGGACTGATAATCGGATTTACTGAGCGTTTGTAAGTCGTAAGTAAATATTAGAGTCTGACTGATTTAAATACTACATAGGTCACTACAACTACAACACAAATCTTTTTGTTCACATGTAGTTGCTAGATATCGGTTGCTAACAATGGAGCTTCCTCACTGCGAACCACGTATTGCCGCTCCTGGCTTGTAATAATCTTGACGCTGATCGTATACAAAACTTTCTCTATTCTTGCATGTTTATAAATTGTCATGGAAATATGTTTACCGCACCGTTTCCTAGCAAAGACCTAATCTACTCCTTTCAGAATTATTTGTTTTAACTGTCATGTCATAATACCAAAGGATGGTCTTGTGAATTTATGGGGTGGGAGCTGGGGATATGTTGGAGGCGGTTCGAAACAGTTCGACGGAACTGGTATCTGAAAATTCGAAACAAATACAAAAGGCGTACTGAAAGCAAACACGGCGCTGAGAGACGCTACAAAGCAAACACAGAGCTCGGAGTGGCGGTATTTGATACGCAGATTCAATGAATAAATTATAGGTCACTTTTCCTTTCTGGGAAGTAGGAAAATAAGAAATTGATAATTCGTGGCCTGAGTTTTGGAATATTCTGCTGCACTTTCAGGCAAAAATGGGATAAATTACTTCTCTAATTCACCATATTGTGTTGCACTCCCAACATACGTCCATAAATTGACCTTACTTGCAAGTGTGAGAATTCAGAATGTATTCTGTTTGTAGTCAAACATAACCTCTAGCTGAGGCTTCCAATTCAAAACCATTTCCCCGAAAGTTGGTGCTAATGGGCACAGTGCGTTCCAATACTCAAGTGACGAAATGCATATTCAACATGCGAACCAGCAGTTACGTTTCTAGCGGGAGAACTTTTGGATGCTAATGGCGCTATCGTCAACTAAAGAGGAATCCCGTAATTTTGTGACGTAATCGATTTTCGAAATACGCGAAAAATATTTTCTTAAAGTAAATCTTTCTTTACAGTGTAAGAGCTTCTGTATGGGTGTGAAACTTTGTCTCTGACATTAAGGGAGGAACATAGACTGAGGGTGGTTGGGAACAGGGTGTTGAGGATATATTTTGACCGAGGAGAGATGAAGTGACAGGAGGTTGGAGAAAACTGCATAATGAGGATCTTCATAACTTGTACTCTTCTCCAAGTATAATTAGAATGATCAAGTCAAGGAGGGTGAGGTTGGCATGTCATGTAGCACGAATGGGGGAGACGAGGAATGCGCATAGGATATTTGTGGAAAGCCAGAAGGAAAGAGACCACTAGGAAAACCAAGACGAAAGTGGGTGCAAAATATTAAAATGGATCTTAGAGAGATAGGATGGAATGGGATGGATTGGATTGATCTGGCTAAGAATAGGGACCAGTAGAGGGCTCTTGTGAACACGGTAATGAACCTTCAGGTTTCATAAAATGCTGAGAAATTCTTGAGTAGCTGCAGAATAGGCGGCTCCTCCAGAAGGGCTCAGCTCCGGGAGTAAGTATGATAAGCAGGATATGGAAGTACGTGTATGACAATACTATCAGGACAATCGATTTGACGCATTTTCCAAGCTTACTCACTTATAACAAAAAAAAAAGATTACTGGAAATTTAAATTCTGTCAAATTTCCGATAACGGGTTTGGGTAAATATTTTAATGCGACAAATAACATTACTGAAAATGATGAATTATCGGCTTCATGTGTTATTAAAACTCGCTTTCAAATTGACAACAATTCTTATAAAGTGCGTTCAAAGTAACAGGAACTGAACTGTGTCCTCAAGATCAAGAGAATATTGAACAAACCGTCAGCTCGAAAGGGATGACAGACACAGACGGATATGAGGCCAATGGACGTCGCCGTGATAATTCGGCAACTTCTCTGACAATGTTGTCAGGCGGGAAGTAGAATGTAACTCTCAAGGGGCAAGTACCTGAACTTCACAGCCAGATAAAGTGTTGGGTGAAACACATTTCTACAGATCGCAAATTCTGACTTCTTTTGCAATAGTCGTCGAGACGGTAAGACAAATATAAATGTTGACATTTAAAGTAACGGTTAAACGTTTGTTTTTAGTTATTTAACTTAGATGCAAGTAAATCTGCTTGTTTTCATTCAGTCCAGAACCTTCTGTCTTCTCGTCTGCTGTCCAAAAACATAAACATTAGAATATACAAAACTTTAATTTTGCCTGTGGTTCTGTATGGGGGTGAAACTTGATCTCTGACATTAAGGGAGGAACATAGATTGAGGGTGTTTGAGAACAGGATGTTGAGGAGAATATTTGGACCGAAGAGAAATGAAGTGACAGGAGTTTGGAGAAAACTGAATAATGAGGAGCTTCATAACTTGTACTCTTCTCCAAGTATAATTAGAATGATCAAGTCAAGGAGGATGAGGTTGGCAGGTCATGTAGCACGAATGGGTGAGACGAGGAATGCGCATAAGATATTTGTGGAAAGTCAGAAAGAAAGAGACCAATAGGACGACCAAGACGAAAGTGGGTGAACATTATTAAAATGGATCTTAGAGAGATAGGATGGAATGGGATGGATTGGTTTGATCTGGCTAAGAATAGGGACCAGTGGAAGGCTCTTGTGAACACGGTAATGAATCTTCGGGTTCCATAAAATGCTGGGAAGTTCTTGAGTAGTTGCAAACCTGGTGGCTTCTAAAGAAGGGCTCAGCTCCATGAGTGAGTGACAGAGTAATATACCAAGGTGACACCCTGAAGTAGAGTTCGTGACGTGGGTAATAATCAAAACCTTAAACTGTTTATTTGTAGAAAAGCTATATCTGGAACTTCTAACATTAAATGTGCAAGTCAGTGATTTACATCACTTGAGGTTTTAAACGTTGGAAAAGATATATTGAACTATTTATTTAGCCCTGCACCAAAAATTCTTGATACACATCATAATCATACTTAAAAATTTTGTGCCAACAATTTTATAATCTAATGATTATAAACATGGCGACGAAGCGAGACTTAATTCTTACATTCGAGGTACTTAACGGATGTGGAAGCTGCCCTGAACTAAATTATTCATGAAAACGAATCATTAAATTGTGTGCTTAGTAATTTACAGCTCTTAGTAACCTTGGAAAGCAGAGTGAAGCTTCTAAAGGGAAGCAGGGGTCATAAATCCTACCTCGTACTTCTTGCTTTATAGAAGACAATTCCACGGACTAATAAGAGCTCATCCTAGAGAATATAATTCCTGTGACATAACTCCAAAATTATAAATACTTATATAATAACGGGATTATTGTTTTTTTTTTGGACTTTGTCCTTCGTCTGGTATTCTATAGAACACATATTTTCTGAAATTTGATGTCTCCGAAACGTTGTATTAGGGAATTGAGTAAAACAAGAGGTTGTGGTATATATTATGACTGTTGTGACTTCAAGAGGGGTTCGGTAGCTCAGTCGGTTTAGCGACGGACTCTGGGTTTGAAGTGCCGGGGTTCGAATGTCCGCAGTGCAAAATTTTTCTCTTCTCCACAGCTTCCAAACCGACACTGGAACCCACCCAAACTCCCACTGCGTGGGTAACGGGGGCTAAAGCGACCTAGTGTCGAGGTAAAAAACTTGGATTTTACTTCCACCCCCTATACGTCTTCATGGCATAGTGCTTAACGAATTAAGAATAGATACATTTTTTACCTAAATTTAGGAATTTGTTGTTCGAATGAAGTATTTTGCAATGCTATGTTGTTACTAACTTCAAGACAGTGACAGCTTTACTGATCCATTTTCAGGTGCCGATATAGCATAACTTTCAGAATTTGAACCTACTCCTGCAGTAAAAGTGAAGCAAGTCTCTGTTAGAATCATTTACATTTGCAAAGAAACCGCTGCTACAAGACTGCCTCAGCTGCTGCCAATATAAAAGCCGGTTGTCTCAAGACCTAACTTGGCCACAGTCCATGAGTTAACACTCACCAACAGTTGCTCATTACGCAACGGGTTGAAGAGGGGCACTCACCTGAAAATAGAAAGAAACAGCAATTAATATACAGCATAGTGACATCTGTACAATCAATATCTGAGAAGAGACCTTGAAATTAACTCTGCTTATTTCTAAGTCAAAATTATAGAATGCATGAAGAACAGATTGCTGTTTCGATTAAAAGAGCTGAGAAATGTGAGTTACTGCGGTGATTGTGAAGATTATTGTCGAGTTACTGCGGTGATTGTGAAGATTATTGTTAAGTTACTGCGGTGATTGTGAAGATTATTGTCGAGTTACTGTGGTGATTGTGAAGATTATTGTTGAGTTACTGCGGTGATTGTGAAGATTATTGTCGAGTTACTGCGGTGATTGTGAAGATTATTGTTAAGTTACTGCGGTGATTGTGAAGATTATTGTCGAGTTACTGTGGTGATTGTGAAGATTATTGGCGAGTTACTGCGGTAATTTTGGAGATCAATGTCTTTTAGGTTTTGGCGTCATGAAGTTAAAGACTGAAGCCTTAAGATGAAGACTGCATGTCGCTTCGAAACGTCGATATCTTTAAGATGAGATCAGAAATACTCTTTTTGGAAAGCTATATGACTGAACAAGGAGTTGGGATAATCCAGTCAGTACGACGATGTGTTATGGACTAGACGGCTGGGGTTCGTTTCCCGGCAAAGACAAGATTTTTCTTTACTCCGCAGCGTCCATATCTTCTCTTGGGCTCATCCCGCCTCCTGCATAATGAGTATTGGTGTTCTTCCCCAGGGGTAAAACAGCAAGACCGTGAAGCTAACCGTCCACCTCCATCTCGTGCAAAGGTCAAAACTGATGGAGATATACCTTCACCCTCCGTTACGTCTTCATGGCGTGGTGTTGAATTAATTAAGCACAGGGACAACTTTACCTTTTATTATGCTAATTTTAGTAAAATATTACAATTAATGAAGGTATTTAAACGAATTATTGTGTTGTATTTGCACTCAGAATTATTTTCACAAATTGCAAAGTATACACAATAAAGAGTATCACTCTTAGCCTTCACTTCCCGAAGGAGTCCAAGTGGGACTCAGCGCTCTATATTTGGTGATACACTAGGTCAACCTGACCACTAATTTAAGCGAAACAGACCAGACACGTAACTGGAAAGTTTCGTATTCCTTATATATACCATATGCTCTATATCTGCAAAGGATATTGCTTTTAGATAAAAAGAGGACGATGGATAATGTCCAAAAGCATAATATTTGTACTAATATACCACTGTCACAAAATTTTTAAATCTTATCTATATCTGCTGTCTATACTGAGACCACGGAAACGAGTTCCAATGGAACAGATGCAGCTCGGGGTTTCCCCCACACTCTGCCTAATTGGCATTCCCCTAGAGCCCTTTCTGAGCTATGCCATTCAGTTCCAACGACTGCCACCAGGGAAGGTACTCCTCTCCGTTGTATCATTATAGGAAAATGTAGTGAAACAGAGAGATATGTTGTAGCAGATCTTGGACCACGCTTTCAGCAGTGCACGTTTGATATTGTCACCACTGTCATTATCACCGTGGTCGTCATAGGCTATAATATTCGTCCCAATTATCCTATAAGCAAAACAAACACTGAGAAATGAAACACTCTCATGAAGCTTGAACACGAGAAGGTGACCTTCTGATGTATAAGACATGAGCAAGATAATGTGACTTCAAACGGAACGGTTTTCACGATAAATGCCAGACATCGAGAAACACGCGGTACTACGACCTCGATCTGTGAGATGGCTGTAACGATACAGAACATGATTCAGCTTCGTGGAACTGAATATTTTATGTGGGATGGAGCCAGCAAGAAACGGAATTCCATTCTAACGTCTTTATTGATTTTAAAGCACGAAAATATACCAAAGGAATCGCCTCGCCTATCTACTTAATACGTATGTGGATCTAGTCATCTGCAGTACACAGAAACACTAAATTTACGTGTGCGATGTATTCGTGGCCAATCACAGTGGCCACGCTGTCTGAGGCATGAACTGTCTTCGCTCGATCGAACGCTGGGATTGAGGGTTCGATTCCCACTCAAGACGTGGATGTCTGTGTGCGTTTAATCTGCGTTTGTGTTGTTCTGTGTGTAGGTAGCAGCTTTTCAAGGGCTGATCCCCATCCAAGGAGTCCTATCGAATTTGAATAGGATTTAGAAACTAAGAAAGCTGCCAAGGTCCAACAAGAGGACTGTAGAGCCATAGACATATATTCGTGACTGTGCTTCACTCTCTATTTCATCCTGTAATTTACATAAAACTTTGAAATTGAAAGCGTCACGCTCATGCGCAAAGGATCATCCCCCCCTTAGATTGTCAGATATAGCTGATCTGTTCTAATTAGCCGTCCTGCATAGGTTGCAATATATCCTAATAAACAAAAACATTTTACGCTTAAACAAGCCACATTCACTTCAGCTACAGTGCACTTGACTGCAGCTGCATTGATTAACCTATTAATCTCATTCAGAACTAAGTAACATCCCTACTTGGCAAAGCATCGTTAGGTATTATCCGTGCTTGATATAATGTCATTAAATAACGTCAACTCAAACCAAACATATCAGACTTTGGAACCAAATTCCTTCCTCTACAATGCATTGAATTATCGAAAGATATAAGGCATAGAGTTTGCGTCCTGAGGACGCCGTTTTCGAAAGATATTTCCGTGGTTTTATGCAGTCCTTCAATGAAGATTTATTTCCGAACTTTTCACTTACATACCTAACAACACTTGAATAATCAAAATAATGGAAACTATTTCCGGGCTCTCTCGAATTGTTCTTCGCTTTATTGTTTCTTCTCTTTTTCTTCTTATTTCTCCCCCTTTTATACCTTGTCTTCCATCACTTATCCCCCCGTTCTTGGTCTCTTTCTTTACCCCTTCTCTCCTTCTCATTCATGATTTTCCCCCTTCCATTCCTATCTTCTGTTCTTTCTCCTTCTCTTGATTATGTTGCAATTCTTCTTCGACGTAGAGCTACGTAGGTTTTCCACTCCTAAATTCTGTTTTCCTCGTTCATTTCACAGGCTATCAGAAACTGCACCTTCATCCTCTCCGAATTTTGTGTTCCGACCTGTGGCCTGCTCCATTAAATTGTCCATGTTCCTTTATACACTATTTCGTCTTTCTTTTTATTTGTTCCAGTCTGTACATTCGTACCACCAATCACAGTGGCCGCGCTGTCTAATGCACGAACCGTCTTCGCCCTCTCGAACGCTAGGATCGTGGATTCGAATCCCAGGCGAGGCATGAATGTCTGTGTGTAGGTAGCGGCCTTGCGACAGGCTCGACCCCCGTGCAAGGAGTCCTACCGACTGTGTAAAAATATCAAGAAATTGAAAAAGCGGGCAAGGTTCAACATGGGCTGTAGAGCCATAGATACGTATATTCGTACCTCGGGTTAATACAGTGTTCAATCCTACTAAAAAGGCGAAATTATCCCAATGCTGAATTAACTAAACACCATGCTGCTCTAAGTAGCCGGTCACGGTAGCCGAGCAGTCTAAGGCATGTACTGTCTTCGCTCGCTAGGAAGCCGGGATTGTGGGTTCGAATCCCACACAAAACATGGATTTTTGGTATGTATATACGTTTATTCTTTGTTTATGTTGTCCTGTATTAGGTAGAAGTCTTGCGACGAGCTGATCACCCGTCCAAGGAGTCCTACCGTCTGTAAAATGATCAAGAAACTGATACATCAACCCTATGCTCCAAAGTGGGAGCATAAGGGAAGAAGAAATTGCTACAAGTATTTATAAGGGAGTGGAGGTACAGCTCCATCATTCTTAATCTCGGAACTGGACTGAGATACCCCGTCTCACAGATTAGTATAATTAAGTTACATAATCCAAAACGATATAAAGACGTGGCATTACCCAGAGATACGTGGCAAAATAAATCTTAACTTCTTGTAGCAGTAAATATTTGAGGTTAATGAGGAAAAGATCGAAGAATGACCCCGAGGTAGATGCGTGGCAGAAGTGGAGATAACCAGCCCTCTAACATTCCCCTAGCTTCCACCCATGCCGAGAGGGAAACTGCATACATTTCATGTCAAGCAAAATATTCTAGTACATTGTCCATCGGCCGCTATGCACGCAAGTTTAATTTACCTGTGTCAGGTTATTTCCAGAACAAAAGAATTTAAAGTTTTTCTAAAGGCAATCAATCCCTTCTTGACTTTTCTTTTCAAACTACTTCTTGCCTCTTTGAGCAAGAGAGTGGGAAGGGAAGTAATATAAAAATTATAATTAATAATTTGAGCATACATTCGACATGTCTGTGAACTGAGATTTTCATATTGCCTATTATTTATAATGTGACGTGACGCCTGAAAGCCGGAATATGAGCAGAACATATCATTATGCTAGGTAACGGTTCCTGCCAATTTTATCGGATAGAGGTTCGAATAGTGTACTTGCAGACTAAAGTCATGGAATTTGTTCTTTTTTTTATGTACTAGTCAATTCACTGTGCACTTGATAGGAACTGTAATAATGAAGTTTTCTTTACAATTAGGTCAAAATGGCAAGCTAAAGAGGGTGATATTAGTTCAAGAAATGAGCTAAATTATAGTAATGATTAAGTAAGTATAGGTATCCCTGTAACAGGCCGTGTAGGTCCACAGGGTTGTGGGATGTCGAGGTTCCCACATTCTCTAGATATCGGCTCACAGAAGGCGGGAGGTTGTCAGCCTTACACTTCGGCCACATTTTACCCCTAGGAAGGTTCCTGGTACTCATTTCCGTTAGAGGCTGAGTCGACCCCAGGGCCATAGTGCGGCTAGAAGAATTAGGTAAATTTTAAAAAATCCACCTCATCGGGATTCGATCCCGCGGCCTTCCGGCTTGTAGCATAGTGCCTCAACCAACTATTCTACCGCGTACCCCAATAGTAATAAGTTTCAGTGAGAAATTTAGGACATGCGAACTCGACTAAGGCTAGCCGTCGTCCGCTTAATTATAGCAAAGTGATCATCTTTGAAAAAAAAAATAGGATAATACGAGAAATTTGATTCGATTTTCTGCCTGAGAATGAAGTTTAGACTCCTGTCATTTCAGGGCTAGAAAGCATATGGAACAGGAAATTTTGGGCTTATTCTTAGGCTACAGTCCTTACTTTGAATAAAAATAAGAGGCTTATGAAATCACCTATCAGTCTGTGTATCTTTCCTTATTTTTAAGGATTATGGGATCACTTCGCTGCCTGTCTGACCGTGTGCATCCCTTATTTTTTTGTTTTGTACGCTGGTCTGGTCTCATCAAAGAAAATTATGTGATTACTTTTTCTCAAAGCTTATTGCTAAACGAACATCCGACTAGAATGTTCAAAGTTAAGAGCGACGAATATCACACTAGACATTTCATGATTTATATTACTCATTTAGAAGATAAAGATGGAGAGTTCTAATCCGGAACAGCCTAAGAGCTTATTTTGTTACAAGTAAGAAAAAACCCTTTGAAAACTCAGTGGGAGATATCTTCATTTGTTACACGAACTTTCGTACATTTATCTTTCCCCTACTTTTATCTCGTATTCTTTTCCACCCTAGGGGTTACATACGTTAACGAATGATACATCGAGGCCGACGATTAACGCCATCTGTCAGGCAATGACAGTAACTACGTCTCTGCACCGCATGAATAACACACAGTCACCCATAATCTTCTCCTGCTATATATATATATATTAGTGAGAGGAGCGACTCTGAAACGGACGTTGGTGTAAAAACATTGTTTTATGTAACAATGCTGCTATACCTCCATTGTGCAGACGCCTTTAACTGTGACGTCGTTACTGATAATGGCTTTAAGGGAGCAAAGATTCTGGAGAAGGAAACCCACGGTACGGGCTTGTCACTCTAAAGTTTTTTCTACTAAAATAAAGTAGGGGGGTGGGTAGATGTCTGAGGTACATAATTCCGACAGATGAAAAACAATTATAAGATTCATATCATATTGAGTATCAATGCGATATTTCGAAAATTCTGGGTCCTTAAAACAAAGATTCTCGCTCACTGAACTTTGATAATTTCGACATCACTTTCATGAGTGAAAAGCCGTGGAGTCCCGTGGGGTTGTGAGAAGTCGAGGCTCCCACATTTTCTCTAGACAACAGGCTCCCAGATAATAGTAAACATGTCAGCATTACTCGCCGGCCGCCATTTATCCCCAAGGAAGCTTCCTGGTTCTCATTTCTGTCGATCGGTAGGGCCATATTCGGGCTGGTAAGATTAGGTAAATTAAAAATTCCACCTCACCGGGATTCGAACCAGTGAAGCCAAGTTATAATTTTATGTACCCATTTTAATTTTTACATATTGGAACTAAAATTATTTAAATATTCAGATGTGAATATTAGAATGTTTTACACTTGTTTCGAACTGCAGTGAAACAGAGATAAAATTACATTTTGTGAGTGTTTACACACCTCCATCATCATCATATTGTCTTTAATCATTTTCATCATCGTCATCAAACACTTCTACAGTGTACTACGCGAACATATGCACGGAACCAGTTAGTTCTGTCGTTGGGCGTCCATACAAATGGAGCCAAAGTTCTGCTGGACACAGGTGAGGAAGAAAAGCAGCTGTACATAATGTAAAATGCATTTGTAATATACGTAAATTGAAGCGCAGAAGTGCGATCTGTTCTTGAAACGGTGTATTCGTGACACACTTCCTTGCACAGCACATTGTTCACAGAAACTATACCTGCTCCCACTGTCTATCATTCCCTACGCCACCT
>NW_019744406.1:483189-521003 GCF_002891405.2 Cryptotermes secundus
AAAATGTAACAAGGTTAAATTAAAAAATAATAGGTTTGCCATAAGAGGAAAATGCACATCTAGATAAGTCAGTTAAAATTATCATTAAATAAATGAGAGACTATATATATATATGGCTCAATAGTCTTTGTGAAACTTCGCCAATTTTTCATTTTCTTAATCTACACCTAGTATGTAGGATTCCTTGGACAGGAGATCAGCCGTCACAAGGCACACATAACAACATAAACACAGAATAAACGCACACAGACATCCGTGTCTTGAGTGGGATTCATGGCTGTAGTGTCTCAAATTTGAGACTGGAAATTTAAGCCCTTACCTAAATGCTCGAGACTTGCGAAAAGTGTTTTACAACCATTACATTAGTATGACAACACCTGGACAGGCAACTAGGTTAAGAATGTTGATGATCAGCATGTATGCGTAATCACAGAAGTAAGAAGCTCGCTAACGGGGCCACTGGAGTATCGTAATATTACCGCATAAACAGCGATGAGACGCCGTGGGCCCTCCCACATCCCCAGGGAATAACCAATTAGAATATAACTTTGGGAATTGAGAACAAAAGGGAGGAGCCCCCACAATAGAGAGGACAAATGGTGGCAGCTTTTAGTAGAGAAGGGAGCCCCGAAACCGGGGAATCCTAGCTGAGGGTAAGCTAGGATTATGGTGTTAGCTCCTTACAGCGTAAGCTGTGGTAGCAAGGAGGGGTACCTGCACGCCCCCCTGCGCCACGGTGTTACAAGTGGCGACCGCGGTGGACAACCAATCCACCCCTGTCGCAGGGACGTTACAAGTGGTGGTCAGGAGGGGTACCTCCACGCCCCCTGCCGCCACGGCGTTACAAGTGGCGACCGCGGTGGACAACCAATCCACCCCTGTCCCAGGGACGTTACAAGTGGTGGTCAGGAGGGGTACCTCCACGCCCCCTGCCGCCACGGCGTTACAATGGCATGTCTAAATCCATCAAAACTTTGTATAATTTTGCCACAATGAGACAATTATCGCAAAATTGGAGGATGTTTCCTGGCACTTCAATCATTCCTTCTATCAGAATTCTCTTCAGTTCGCTATACAGCACACTCAGGGCTATTATGTACTAGTATTTTCTCCTCTTGATATCCATGTATTCGCTATTCATAGCCTTCCATTTGATTCGACATATTGTCACGTGTATTTGTGATTATATATGGGGTTTTAGATTGGATATTGGATTTATTGATCACTTATGTACACAACTCATAAGTACAAATAGTTTCAACACTCTCCCTGACTTATACACTCCAAATATCCCTGTACCCAAGGCACACATTAGGTTTTATCTTCACAGCCTGACTTTCAAATGACTCCTAAAATATTTCCACTGATTTTTTTCTTCAGTCTCCCGTACAGAACTGATTTTGTTGCCCTAATTTTCTTTTTATTACTCCTGTGCTCAGCCCGAGCAGACAACACCGTTCATTCTCGTGTGTGTATCTTTTGCCTCGAGAACATGTTTACTGAGTCGTTCCCTAGAAGAGTCCGCCTATTCTTGCTTATTAAAAACCTGCTACCTAGTAACGGACGTCGTTCCATTGTAAGTTTTGCGGCCGTTGTCTAGGAACCAATGTTGTTTGAGAGCCGTTTCCTAGCAACGGCTCTTTCTCTGGCTCTACAGTTCTTGTTTTGAACAAGTATGCCACAATATAAACTCTGATGTTGATACAGTATCCCGAAATAACACACAAGTCACTTCTCTGTAAGTGACCAAGCAGGTTACATCAAGGGCCAACGCTTGTGATTTGCATTCAGGTGGTGACCATTTCGATCACTGGTCAGGCTTTTGGCTATCCTGAGGGTCTCTGTAGTTTTCCTCAGTCCCTCTAAATTAATGCAGGGATAGTGCCTCAACTTAGGCCACTACTGCTTCCTTCCACGTTCTTTCAAATTCATCAGCCACTTGGCATAAATATCATTAGTTGACATACATACTTCCGGTACTGACAGTGTCGTCAAAAACATAAATCGAAATACGTATTCTGTAAGCCAGTCCTAATTAATAGATACTCTAATTTGGGGGGGGGGAAGAGAGAAAAGAAGGATACAGTGTTTTAAACATGAACGGGAAAAACAGGAGATAAAAGAAAAATTCTGTATTTTCTTTATTGCTAGTGGGGTGGGACTAAGTCCCTTGTACTGCGGCCACTTCTGGCCTATTGTACGAGCCCCAGATGATAGGTGAGGGTGATTGTGGAGCAATTGGTGGAATGAAGATTGGCAGGGGAAACAGAAGTACTCGGAAAAAACCCGCCCCAGCTCCACTTTGCCCGCCACAAATCCCACTTGACCAGACCCGGTATCGAAGCCGGGCCGCCGTGGTGGGAAGCTAGTGACTAACCGCTTGAGCTATGGCGCGGCCCCACACCTTAAGTAATTAAAGGCGTTTGTAACTTAAAAAATAATGAAGATCGGAGACAGAACCATTAAGAATTCTAGTGATAAGACAATACTCAACGTGTCAGAAGAAAGTGTCGCGTCCATCTACACGGGGGTACGTTGCTACTTGTCTCCAAGCGACAGCAATCATTATAGTCACCGTGGTGAAAACCTCAGAGGAATCATTACGTGCTATAGGCACCGTGATGTAAACCTCAGAATCTCATATTTGAATTTTATTTCCTGTAGATAATGTGGCCTCTTATGAGAAGTACTCTGCTCGGATGAAAAAGAAACCTCACAACTTCGGGTTATAGTAATGGCCTTTGTAATGCGCTTCCGCGTGGTCTGAGTCTTTTTCTGTCTGGTCTCTGTAAAGGGCACAAAAAAGAACATACCTTCCCGGAAGTTCATGTGACATAAATTTAAAAAAGCAGGACCAAATGAACAAACAAGCAAGCTGACGCCTATACACGTGCTAAATACTTCAGAGATAACTTGATTAATAAAGCCATTAAATCATTTCACAAACAGAAGCCATTTAAGGCTACTTATTCAGCAGATTAGAGATATTCTGATTACCCCCGTTATGAGGCGGGGTCAAATACATCCACCGTGACCCTGCGAGTAGTAGGAGGCGACGAAACGGGAAGCCTCATATCTGAGACAGTAAAATATGGTCGCGAGTCTCAAGGGACTCAAACCCGAGAAAGACTGCGCGGGAAAGGGCCAGCAGCATATACAAATGACAGACCCGTTCTCTCGTCAGAGAGGGCGCACCACAGAAACGTGACCGTAACTGTCAAAGAGTAATGAATACGTATTTGGTCATTAGCTCCAGATGGGGCTCGACACCAAGACTTACTGACTGATGGTCAGTCGCAATGTGACTTTGACTTTTAACTGAGGGAGTGACAGAGTTAGTTCGGGGGGCAGTTATGAATCAGTCGTAAGCTGGAGGAGTGAGTTCCGAGCTTTCCAGAGTGACTGAAGACGAAATAGCAAGAGGACTTCATAGAGATTTGAAGTACGAATTCCTGTGTTGAGATCCGTTGCTAGGAGACGACTGGGAATCCTATTGCGTGTATAACGGTGAACTATAAATTGTGTAAATCAGCGATAGTGCTATGTTAATTGTAATTAAGAGAGAATGTAACCAATATGCTAATAAATCCAATCATCCGAACTAGAATCCATTATTTTCGTCACATGCACCGCACTGCACGCGACATTATTCATTCAATTCTTATAGGACCATCAACATAATTACCAATTTTAATAATATTTATTTTTACCCACTAATAATAATAAACACTATTACTATCCGGCAGTTATGCTGATTATAAGAATTGTAGTATAAATTTGGCCTACACCTAAACATTTTCTTTCCATAAATTTCAATTCTATTTTAAGTTTGACAGCTCGGTATATTTATTTCTTGAGAAACCGTGTTTACTTGCCCATTTCTCTAGTAGATATCGCCACTCTTTCTTAGCTAAAAACACCTTTGTTGATGTTTTAATTAAATATTACATTTTGTGTTACCTATTAATGTGACAAGTCTATAGACGATGGTCATAGTGTTTGAATAAGAACGAGTCACTCATTATTATGTGTAGTTATAATGGCAAGAACAGGGAATCGTTTGTTTCTTTCTTTTGAATTTTTAACAAGGTACCAAACACACGACATTAATTAACATTAGACGATTATATGTTACTCTTTGTTACAGTTTTATCTGCTATATATTCTGATATTACTATCATTCTTATTTTTAGTGGCGCCCCAATCCTGTGTGTGTCTTGACCTCCACCATAGGCTCTGATGTTTTCGGAACAGTAGACTATTCCGGGGTGGTGCTGTGAACCCACACCCAACTCCCAACGTGGAGGACCAGGAACTACGCCTCGTTTGCCCTTACCCTTGAACTGCCTTGCATGGCTACCTTTACCAGGAGTATAAGCTCCCGCCAGCATAGCTCTCAAGGTCACTCGAGCATGCAAACCTCATCTCCACGAAAAGACGGTAACCCTTGAGAAGTATATTTATATTAAAGCAACTTTATGCCAGATGGAGAACGGGCATTTTTATTTGTATGTTCATAATAAAAAGTGTAAAGCTGTCCCTGTACCAATCCGTGGATTCCCCGTAAGTTTGTGAGAAGCGGCCTCCGTAGTCTAGGGGTAACGTTCCCACCTTATGACTCAAGGTACGCGGGTTCAAACCTGACGGAGGTAGTGGAATTTTTAAGGGCGGAAAAATTCAGGGAACAAGTCCTCCGGGAGGGACGTTAAGCCGTGGGTCCCGTGTCGTAGATTTACGCACGTAAAAGATCCTCATGTCTCTAGGAGACCTCTGAGCAAAATTAGGCAAAATGTTTCGCGCCCAAGTAGTTTCCAATGCCTCCGGTAGAGGGAGAAGTTATCGGGTACCAATGCCAGTAGAGGGCCGACCTTGCTGGCAGAAAGGGGAGAGTTATCGGGTACCACTGCCAGTAGAGGGCCGACCTCGCTGGCAGAAATGGGAGATAGCGGACACCAGTATGGGTAGGGTATGGCGACAGTAGAAATTAAAGGGGGACGTACAATAGACTATTAGTCGCGGTGCACGGGGAAACCCACCCCCTCCATACTGAATAACTGAAATTTGTGAGACGTCGAGGCTCCCACATTTTCTAGAAAATCGGACCATAGATGACGGGGAGGTTGTCAGCCTCACACGCCGGCCTCCCTTTACCCCCAAGAAGATTCCTGATTCTCAATTATGTTAGAAGCTGAGTCCACCTCAGGGCCATTTTGCAGCTGGAAGGATTAGGTCAATTGGAAAATATGACGTCACTGAGAATGGAACCCAAGACCTTCCGGCTACCGCGTGCCCTCTCATAATGAAGTAGCAACATAGATTTTCCAGCAACTAAAGTGGACTGATCTGTTATGTAAGCTCAGCGTTTGCATTCCATTTCCGAGAAGAGCACTTGCGTAACAAGTCCGACACAAACAAAACTTTTCAACTTGACGTACAAAACAAAACAAAGTACATGTACGAATGCTTATACTAGCCATGCAAGCATTAATAATTCTTAGCATTACCTCTAGCTTTATACAGGAGCACATGACAACACAAACAGGAAAAGTTGCTGGACAGAAAGAGATCCCACTGCTCAAATTTCGAGCATATGTTGAGCAGGTTAAGGACATACAATCGTTATTTCACCTTCCGTGGGCGGACGTGAAAATGAAGGGCATGAGGTGAGGTGACGCGGTGGCCACACGGGTGAAGTTTTCACTGTCGTGCGCTGTTCATTTTCTATCGCAGCAGTAAACACACTTCGCGCAGACAGAGACGGATTTCGCAGGCTAAGTTTCTCTATTTGAGTTCTTACGCCAAGGCAATACAGCACGAAGAATGTGGTGAATCAATTCTCAAATGTGTTAAAAATTGCAAAACTGAAAATATTATACTTCATAGATAACCAAAAAGGTAAAGGTAAAATTGCCTCCGTGCTTACCTAATTAAGCACTATGCAATGAAGGCGTATGGGAAAGTGGATGAATAGATCCACATTTTCTTGACCTCGGCATTAGTTGGAGGTGAGGTGGTAAACTGGGAAATGTTTCCGAGTTCTACCGAATGTCTGTGTCCTATCATCATTTCTCTGGCTATAAATTTCTCTACATGAAATAAATTATCCAAACGGCCAACTTCATTATTGACGCTACAACCCCGCGTGGGTGTTGGCGTCCTCCGTGTTCCTTCCTGCCCAGTTCCTTTGTTTTCCATCTTTGTACACCAGGGATTCTGAGATCCTTCTCCAGCCACCTTCGGTCGGGTCTTCCAGTCCTCCTTGAGCCTTCGAGTTTGGAAAGAGTTTCCTGCAAGGAGATTCTCGTTTGCCTGGTTATGTGTTCTATCCACCTGAGCCTCCCCAGTTTGACAGTCTATACTATTTCAGGGAGCGTTATATTTTTTATTATTATTCTAAGTGAGGTGAGACTGAGTCCACTTGGTACTGAGGCCACTACTGGCCTATTGTACCAGCCCCAGATGATAGATTATTGTGATTGTGAAGCAATTTGTGGAATGCAGATAAGCAGGGGTAACCGAAGTACTCGAAGAAAACTTGCCCCAGTGCCACTCTGTCCACCACAAATCGCACATGATCTGAGCGGGGCTCGAACCCGGGCCGTTCGGGGGGGAAGCCAGCGGCTAACCGCCTGAGCTATGGGACGTTACATAAATCGTATAACTCATGACTGTACTTTACTTTCCTTCCAAAAGGCCAACAGAATTCAAAACCGGATGTAAAATTGTAGGAACGGTAGGGATTATTGTCGCGTTAGTTCGGAAAGAAGACCCAACGGAAATGAAGCATCGACTGAAGAAGGCTTTGAGAACGTTGCAAGGTTAGAAACGCGTCAGACATTACCTTTCATGTCCATCTGGCCACTCGCATTGTTTTTAGTTGCATTTCCTATCTCTTTTCACGTCCAAGTACGGATGTTGAAGCAAAGCTAATGTATCCATACTCTAAGACACGGGATGCGAAATGAAGCAATTGCAGAGTAACTTTGTGTAGCGAACACAAGATATTGAGAAAGAAATATAATCTTGAGACTACGTGGAAATTAGGTGGAAAATAGACGGCCTAAGTAAGCATTATGTCAGGATGGAGATCTCGGGGAAGAAGAAATGTTGGGAGACCTAAATGAGGATGGTTGGAATAGCAGTGAATCTTTAAACAGGACCTAGAAGAGCGAACCCTGAAGAAACAGAAAAATGAGTAGGAAAAGAGGAACACAGTTCGTTTTATTCTTGTCTGTGTATGCTCTTTACATGACATGAAATATATACAGCACACTGTATTCCTAACTTCGGCAAGAGACGGAGATGAGTTGTCAGTTTCACGTTCCGACTGGTTTATCTCCTAGTTACCCATTCGTTAGCGGTATGGGTAAATCCCAGAACCTACTTGTATATGGAGTAATAATAATAATTGCTACCCTTACCGGGAATTGAAACCACTTTATCCAGCCAGTGCTTAGTTCAACTACCGACGCTAAAGGTTTGCGGATTACAAATTTGTAAACAATTTCCTTGACAAATATTTCGTATAAGATCGTTCGAATAATAGCTATGCTACATGCCAGAAAGTATATTTCACTCGAAAAATTTCCTTCCTGAGAAATGCGGTAAATACATTCATCTATCCTACAATTTGTTCAAAAGTAACGGTTTCTTTCTCAGTCAGTCTTGAGACCCATGATTCGTAACACACACTACACCTACTTCATTTTTATTGTGTTGTTTTCGTGAGTCCTTATACTTTATTTTCATTTTGAGGGTTGATGTAAAAAGGTAGCCCAAATATACCAAATATGTCACTCATCTGGTTCGTTTACCTGTCACATCTGTAAAGGAAAGAACCGTGAGTGCCCATTTGTTCTTATTCTTTTTTATTATATTTACAACATATACGAAATTAGCGACGCGAACATGATAGTGTTGGTGATGAGTTTATTTGCAAGGAGTATGGTTGCAAATTTCCGAACTCTGTTGAGACCGAATTCCTTCTAAATAATATATAAACATTTAATTCGTACCTCACAGGAAATACACTGCCCCTCCGCTACAGATATCAATCGGCTATTGCCTTTTAGGGAACGAATCGCTGTTTATTGTCAGAACTATACGAAATACACAAACACACTCTATGGACAGAATGCATAGTTTTAGTATGTTACATGAAATGGTTGTTGGTGTTCTTGTTATTGGAGAGGGTGGGTTTCCCCATGCACGTAGACCAACTGTTGGTCCATTTTTCGTCCCCTGTGATATTCTACCAGTCTCTATATATCCTACCGGTGCTGGTGCGTGCCATCAGTCCCGACTCAGCCAGCGAGTTCGGCCTCTACTGGCTCAGCGGTATCTCGATGCTTCCCCCATCTACCAGAGGCGTTAGAGACTACTGTTGGGCGGGAAATGTCCTGAATTTGGCTCAGAGGTCCCCTTGGGACATGAGGTTCTTTTACGTTTCTCTTGTTCCCTGAATATTTCCGCCCTTAAAAATTCCACGACCTCCGCCGGATTTGAACCCGCGTACCTTAAGTCACGAGGTGGGAACGTTACCCCTAGACTACGGAGGCCGCTTACAGCAAGTGGTACTTATAGAACTACTTTACCATGAATGGTTAATAGAGAGATTTGTCTCTTTCAGAGTTCCTAAGCCGAATAAATCTCAGTCACAAGCAGCTCTACAGTATTAATTAAAATAAAACTTGGTCAGTGAGGTTCATTGTCATAACACGCCGTTATACATATATGAACTTGTGTGAAACACAGCAACAGAAAATATAAGTGAAGGTAGGTAATGGTATGATACAGTAGGTGTGTTATTGGAAAGTTTCCACGAATTTAATTTAACCAGTGAACGTAATTCTCGTGATAGGACGAGTGAAATAGCGTAACGCAACTACGACACCAGACAACTGTGTTAATGATAGCCATCTCTACAGTCATGGTCTGAATTGTATTATCTCAGCTCCAATGCCCGGCGTAGCACCTAGCCACATCATAGGGTATCCAATCTGGGAGCGCTGCGCTGTGTGTAAAGTGCTTGCTCCTTCTGTCTACACTTAATGCGGCTCTAGGTGTCTGTTTATTACTCATAGCTGCTCCTCCTGGAGCGAAATAACACAAATCCCTCTCCAGATCAGATGGTCTTTACCGCACAGTTTCAAATTCTTCTCATTGGAACATCGTTTGTGAGTGACTATAGACGGGGTTTGGATTGGTAGTTGGATTTATTAATTCTTTTTCAATGGCTCTTCCAGCCCATTCAGAGCCCTGGCCTCTTATTCAGTTCCGTAATCATTTTTCACAGTCGGTAGGACTCCTTGGACAAGTGATCAGCCCGTCGCAAGGCCGCTACCTGAACACAGGGTAATAAAAAAAAATTAAAAAGTGGAATACAAAATACTTCAGAAAATTAGAAAACCACACAAATGCACTAGCAGTGAACCTACTAGACAATAGTGAAACTACACATAGACTGAAAAAATACTCCGTCCTAACTCTACTGGATATGCCTGAGTAAAAGCCCAATACAAGAATTAAAATGATAACTAAGTGATAAAAAACAGTATATGAGTTACACAACTAGACATAACTCATACACGAGCCAGTACTTATTGAACATATATATTTATTAGAGATTCTGCAGATTATGTGTAATAAATGTGTGAAAAAATTACATCAGTAAATTTTAATTTCTTACTTAGAATATCATTTCTTCTTTAAAGTTCTGCCATCTCTGTATAGTATAAGAGTGACAAAGAAAGGAACAGTATCTCTAGTTGAAGAACGGGTGTTTTGCTTGTTGCATATACAATTTAAATTATGTTGTTAGCATAACTAATTAGGAATTAAAATATTAACAGAGCGTGCAGAGAAATAAATAATTTTCTTTTATTTCATTAAATATGTACGTCATGACAAAAATATTTCAAACAATAGCTACGTTTCTGATGATAAGTATATTACTTACTTCAGTCTTTTTTTTTCCTTGGCACTAAACCCCAGGGGGCCTAGGCCTACCTCTATGAACTTCTCCGTTCACTTCGGTTTTTCTAGATTTACACATTCGGTAGGGCTCCTTGGGCGGGTGATCAGCTCGTCGCAAGGCCTCTACCTGTACACAAACACAGAAAAACGCACACACATAAACTAAACATCCATGCCCTGAGTGGGATTCGAACCCTCGAAACCACGATCCCGGTTTCCAAGCGAGCGAAGACAGTACATGTTCACTTCATTCTTACCGAATAATATTACTGAAGTTTAATTAAGAACCGAACTAAGTGGAATATTGATGCTTGCAAGAGAGAATGGCAGTTTGGTTTGTCTGCAATGCTCATAATTATCATGACATCCTCTTCAGGACGTCTGGAAACAAAGTTGTCTCAGAAAACATTTCCGTCTGTTTTATTTAGTTTTCAAGGAAATGTCAGGAAATACATACCATTCTCTACACTTTCCCTTGTTGGTCATTCTAGACTCTTCGACTGAATTCAAGTTAGTATGAAACAGAGATATATATCACTTTAATGACAATTTCATAATTAGAATAATTGTTTCCACAGTACAGGACTTTGAAATGTCATACTGTGGTGAAATGGGATTTCCGAAATATAGCGATGGCGTCTTATCTCAGCCAGTCGTGTTTTGACGTATCCGCCAGTTCAGGTCTCTAGACGTGACGCTAGAAGGGAGAGGAAGGGGAAACGGAGAGAGACAGGCAACCAATTCAACTAATTGTTCAGTCAAGTAACTGGTACAGACATGCCAGTCCCACAACTCGTGCCCAAAGACGAACAAATATTCAAAACTGGTAAAGTTCAAAGTTCATTTTCCGTAATGGTTGGAAAATACATTGTTTATACGAGAACCAATTTTGTTTCTTTAAAAGAAAGGCATGACCGTCACGGTAGCCGCATGAATTGGCTTCGTCTGATCGAACACTGGGGTCATGGGTTCAACAACACTCGAGACATGGATATATGTTTGCATCTATTCTGTGTTTGTGCTGTCGCGTTTGTAGGTAGTGGCCTTGCGATGGGCTGAGCCCCCATCCAAGGAGTCCTACCGAGTGTGTATAGATTAACAAACTGAAAAAGCGGCCATGGTCCAACAAAAGGGCTGTAGACGAAAACTTTTATTTACATTTTACTTTTAATGTAAGACAAACATGGTTTACACAGAGATTCTGCCTTCACTCAATCCTATCATGAAACAACGTCTAGTACTGAAAAAAATGTAAAATAAACGTTTCGAAAAGCATTTCTAAAGAAATATTTTTCATGAAAACGACGACAGTTTGACAGACTTGTTGGCAGATCCATTTAGCGACATACGTAGTACTTTTCGTAGCCAACGTTTGCAGCGCTCTTTCGGCTCACTGTGTCACGATAATCTCACTAGCATCATAATGAATGCATTGTTAAGAGAAATAACTAATTGTATGGTAAAGTCTTTATTCAAAAGCTTATAGTATATAAACTGGCGACGGGAGTCTGAGTACTGGACATAATACGCTCAGTTACAGAATATTTCACCATGATTTCATGTTCATGTAAGTATGAAACTCTTCTACACGCTACACGTGGGTAACAAATTTAATGTTAAATTTCAAGTATACTAATACTAATACTAATACTAATAATAATAATAATAATAATAATAATAATAATAATAATAATAATAATAATTATAATAATAATAATTGTACTCTCTTTCAAAATTATCATCATGAAGAATTTCATGATTCCTCACCTCAGAACATTCATGAAATCGTCATGTTGGTACCTTCTTTCTCCGACAAAAAGACATAGATAATGTCCCACTATATCAGCAGAATAGAGCGAAAGAATTCACTAGAATGGATGATGTTTTCATGACCAGTAATTCAAAGAGTCAATGATTTCAGCACTAACAACTTGTCATTAATAATGCGCAGCACTCTTTACTGATGCCGTCTTACACTTGGGTTATTCCTCGATCCTGAAGATGGAAGCAATATTGTCACGATTATTAGAAGGGGTTTTGATTGGATGACTGGATTTACTGACACACGCCACTCAGAACTAAAACAAATTACAGCGCTGTCGCTGTTCTACACATCTAGCCGTTCACCGTTGTACACGCACTGGTGTTCTCAGTCTTTATTAGTCGTATCCTGGCAACGGAGTTATAAATGTCTCACAATAATTACAGTACAAATGAAATCTTCTTCTCACAGCCAAGTTCCTTTCTGGCCATTTCTTCTTAAGCATTCGACTGTCATCTCTAGAGGCTCACTCAATTCTAATTCTAGTTCAAGACAAAGTCAAAGTCAGTCACATTGCGACTGTCGGTCAGTCAGTCATTAGGTCTTGGTGTCGAGCCCCATCTGGGTCTCATGACCAGACATTTATTACTGTTTTACAGTTACGGTCTTATTTTTGTGGGGCGCCTTCTCTGACGAGAGGACGAGTCTGTCTTTTGTACATGCTGCTGGTACTTTCCAGCGCAGTCTTTCTCGGCTCCGAGTCCCTTGGAACTCACGACCATATTTTACTTTCTCAGATTTGACTTTTCACTTTTCGTCTCCTACGACTCGCAGTGTCACGGTTGAGGTATTCGACCCCGCCTCCCTAGCTGGCCTGTAATCCTCGTTATATAGCCTCGGGCTGTCCACAGATAACACAGTCTCTCAATAATAGTTCAATTGTTGGGCGTTGTCGTGGAAACGTGTTTACCGAGCAGTTGCCTAGCAATGGGCGTCTTCTCCGGCTCCACTATTCCGGCTTTAGGGCATCATGTCACAATACGTTCCCCTGAAACGCTACAAACTTCTACCAGACTAGAAGGTGTTACTTCCCAGAAGAGAGCATTCTTAATGGACACCGCCATGGCAACCTCAAATCTAGCAAGTTTCAGAAATGATTGTAGCTCAATTAATACGTAATAATCATTAAAATTTATATCATCCAGAAATAAGTATAAATATCCTAACATAAGGATTACGTAAAATCTTTGAAGCAAATTGTGAACAGTAAGCAAAAAACTGTAGCCCGATTTTCAATTACAGGAGGCAGCTGTTCTCTGAAAGAAATCCTCAGATGAGAATACCTTTAACACTTCGCATTTAAATTTCCATCTCAACTCTCAGTTCTCTTTTGTGTGATGTGACATTCGATTCAGCAGCTGTTCTGATCACAAATCCTCTTCAGCCCTCTCCAAAAGCCTGCACCGCTGTCAAAAGCGTGATTCTACCTTGGATCATCCCCTTTTAGTTAATCTCAATGAATTCCATTCCTGGGGTCTCCTGTGCTTTCTCCGTCACCGGTTGGCTGTATTAACTTCCAGTGTTGTAATCTCATCTACTTCTAGTTCTTCCAAGTCGACTTTTTCTTTCTTATTCTGAAGGGGTCTGAAGAAAGCGTATAACATTAGGAATTTCGGGGGATTTGTACCATGGCCACCGTCCATATTATAAAAAAACACTAAAGAACATAATGTTTCGGAAACTGGTTTTGTTTCCGTCCTCAGGTGAGGTGTGTGGGATATTTACCCTGTTGGGTCCGTTAGAAAGAGCCCGGTGATTGAGGTTAGATCTTTCTAACGGACCCAGCAGTGCAGATACCTCCCACTCTCACGTGAGGACGGAAACGGAACCAGTTTCCGAAATGTGACGTTCTTTTTGTTCTTTAGAATGCAGGACTATGGACAAAGTCCAAAATCCCAGCGATTACGAGCTTTTCTCTCTGTTTTTGCGGCTTCTCCCTCACTCTACTTATATACTTCTCAGTTCCATTTTCATTGAGCTAACCTTCGTGATAACAGCATAATAACTTAGGCTAATGATTTCGTACATCCGTTTGGTTTCCAAACCGACCAACCGCAAAATTGAAGTAACACGGAGAAGAACATGGAAACTTGAAGCTATGAAAGTGGAAAGTTTTTATTTTATTTGCCACCGTGAAGCTTGATGAAATGTATTTGACAGGATTCGCCTTCAGCTCGCCTGTTCCTCTTTTCTTACCTTAGATTAAACGTTTTTGTGATAAGGCTGTAGGAAGCGACGAGTGGATAGAAGAATCCGGTTTCCTTTCCTTTAACATGAAGGCGAGCGTCTTTTTCTTTTTTTTTTTATTTTCAGGATTGGAACCAAAATTTCCTTTTTGCTCCCTTCTTCACTTTTTGTGAAATCAATCCGTTATTGATTTTCTTTTATTGGTGGCTGCATTCTATAAGAATATCCAGCAAATATTAACTTCCGTAAAATATCCATTTCTTTAAAAATATGCTTAGTATTAATTTCGGTTTCCGATCCCAGTGGCTGCTTGATCAAGTGTATGAATTTTATTCACCCGTTCAAACACTGGGATAGTGGGTTCGAATCCCACTCGAGGCATGGATGTCTATGTCTCTTTATTCTGTGTCTGTGTTGTCCTGTGTGTAGGTAGTGGCCTTGCGACATGCTGATCCCTCATCAAAGGAATCCTACCGACTGTGTACAGATTAAGAACCTGAAAGAGCGGCCAAGGCCCAAAAAGAGGGCTGCAGAGTCACAATAGAATTTAATTTGGCTTGTCCCCTTCCATATTCGTTAAGCCCTGCTTATAATTTTCGAAATATTTAACAGGGTTACCAAAATGCCGGAACCGGGATAGCGCAGTCGTTATAGCAATCAACTAAGCGCTGCACAACGGAGGGCTAGGAGTTTGAATCCTGGTAGGGGGGAGATTTTTTTTTTCTCTGCGCCGTCCAGACCGGATCTGAGGCCCTTCCAGCCTCCTGTCCGATGGATACTACAAGCTGTTTCCTCAGGAGGTAAGGCGGTCTAGTCGTGGAGCTCACCACTCACCTCCAACTGGTGCCGATGTCAAAAATACATGGGCCTATACATCACTTTCTCATACGTCTTATGGTGTACTGCTTAATTAGTTAAGAAGAGCTACGAAGTTAAATTTTTCATATAAAATACCATTAATTGACAGTTCTCTGACTAACTATACCGGCCACATGCCCTGAACTTTATTGTCGTAAAAAAGAAAATCTCTTATCAGATAGTAATCTTACAAGGCGCAGACATGTATATTTAAATAAATCACCAAATCTTCAAAATGGATAATAAAAATTAATTGTACTTCCCGTTAACTGGTTTTCTATTCCTCTATTTGGAGATAACCGCCAGGGAAAAGAAAGTTCTCTCCACAGCGTCCAGACCGACTCTGAGGTCCACATAACCTCCTAGCCTACGGGTACAGTGGACTATTTCCCCGGGGGTAAAGCGGCTAGGGCGTGAAGCTGACCACTCACCTCCACCTAGTGACGAGGTCAAGAAAATATGGATCTATACATCAACTCCCCCATACACCTTCATGGCGTAGTGCTTAATTAGTTAAGCACAGAGAGAACTTCATATTTTTTGCCCTTAACTATTAGGAGATAGCGCCCACCATACAACACGGTCTGTATTTGTTTCTGTTACTAACAAAGTTCCATACACAGACACACGCAATTTGACAAAGTGAGCATCTCTGTTTGTTGTTCAGTTTCCTTACTTCGCTGTTGGCTATGCGTTTCAGTTCCGCTTGGATCTGTTCTACTTAGCAAACCAAGAAATCACAGTCGGCCAAGGCCGCGACCTCAAATAACTGAGACGCGTCTTCTTTCTTACGCTAAAAAGATCAGTAGACGTCTTACGAGCCACACGCTTAAACCTATAACACGTGTTCGTCAGCTGTTACTTCAGCGACGCTGTCAGTACAGAGACTACATGGCGTCTTGTCAACTATTACAAGCGTCGTATTTTAAATTTATCTCATGGCATTCTGTGGGGCAATAAGTGAGATTTACGTAGTTTATGTATGTCATATATTTATGATCATACGTAAGATGATACACATTAGCGTAACTACATTTATGCGCATTCCTATCGGCCCATTCAAACCGTCGTTAGATTCCGTCTCAACAAATTTCTGATGGTTTGTCGTCAGATAGTGACGTCAATCATTACGTCATTAATAGAAGGCAACTGGAAAATGTGCCGATCACAGTGGCCGCGTGGTCTAAGGCATGAACTGTCTTCGCGCGCTTAAACACTGGGATCGTGGGTTCGGATCCCACTCAAGGCATGTATGTCTGTGTGCGTTTACTCTGTGTTTGCGTTGTTCTGTGTGTAGGTAGTGGCCTTGCGACGTACTGATCCTGCGTCCAAGGAGCCTTACCGTCTGTGTATAAGGTATAATGTACTCTCAGAAATGTTTGAGACAAATTTTGGTGCATACTTCCACTATATCATAATATCTACTCACCTAATGCTTTTCGAGAACTAACATTTGAATCCCTTCAGAGAATTCCTTTAATGATGAGAATGTTAAAGGTACAAATTTTGAAGGATTATCTTCATATCACTGAATTTCAGCACAGAATTTCAGGTCAGATTTCCTAAATGGGTTAGTTCTGGAATACACTTCTTTTCTTACGTCAGAAATATTTTGATGAGATTCGACGTACCTAAAAAAAATGTACTGACTTAGAAATAAAATAAAAGTAGCTACAGTACAGTCGCGATTTATGCGAATTGAAATTATTTGATCTAAAAATACTAATAAAATATCATTTTATGTGTACGTTTAAAATAGAAAACGGCAAGAATCATATATATGTTTCAAAACTTGTCTTGAAGTATGCGAGATCTTCAGGAACAAATCTTAGTATAAAATGAGACTGCGCTGCACCTTGAAATGCAACTGATATTCATAATTCTGTAAATTGTATTGTTATGAGTTCTTTCACACTGCAATAACAATATCTGTAATACAGGCGAATAAGATCCTTTGAACCAAAACCTGGTGTCAAGTTGCATCTAATTACTTGTCTGGCAGAAGTACACATTTCCTTATCTCTCTACTTGCAGCTTATATGAAACATACGTGTAATTACGTGTACACTTCACAGAAAAGCGTAGGTAGCGTCACCTTGCCTCATAAGAGTGTAGATTTGAAAACGAAATATTTTGGAATTTTATATTTGTAAACCATCATAAATTGTATTTATCGAGTTTATTTTTTACGTATTCAAATTTAATACCTTGTATTGCATCATGCATAAGTAAAGAATTCCAGCAAGTGTAATGAATTTACTAACCACCATAAGAATTTCTAGCGAACACTGTAAAGAAATAAATTTACGTATGATGAACAAAGATTTTCTGACTTCTGCTATGATAATGGGAGTCCAGATGTGAGAAATATCCAAACTGGGTTGATTGATCGGATGGTCTACCAAGGACAATTGGGCGGGTTCCTTGTAATTCCTGTATGTGCATGCTAGTTTGTGTGCCATGGTGAATTACCACGTCATACGAATGTGTACATCAATTAATTTAAATTATGGACCATGTTTGCATTATATTGTTTTAATTAAAAGTAATTCAAGTATTCATAGATTGCTAGGCTTGAAGTTATCACAGAGGTAGCTACGAAGTGTACTATATTTAGGGATATGACAGCAGCTTATATGGCGCCACACGCCAGAAGGTAATTCTTTTCATCCATAGCGCCTAGAGATATTTTATGGTATACAGACCTGTATTTTCTGCAACTTTCTTCATAAGACACATACGAGTAATATAATCTTTATGTAAGATGTGGTTCCCCGCTCGCGGATTTTTCTACCCTGAAGATGGAGGCTAATTATAGGGGCATGCGGTAGCGTAGTTGTTTGAGACACTATGCTACAATCTGGAAGATCGTGGGTTCGAGTCCCGATGAGGTGGATTTTTTCAATGTATCTAATCATTCCAGCTGCATTATGGCCCTGGGGTCATCTCAGCCTCTAACAGAAATGAGTACGAGGAAGATTCCTGGGGGTAAAGGGTGACCGGCGTGTAAGGTGACAACCTCACCGCCATCTGTGAGAGAATTATGTAGAAAATGTGGGAGCCTCGACGTCTCAAAACCATATGGGCCTTCACGGTCTGTTACAGGAATAACTTTAAATTTTTTACCTTTCCATGTTCTAGAAGACAGAACCCTTCATTATACGGTGCCGTATCTCTAAGGTCTACTTGTTCCTCAGTGCACAGGATTTCCTTAGACAATGACCCTGAAGTACTGACAAGTTGGAGCCGAGCGGTATCGAGCTCTGCGCAATGGCTATCTTGTTAGACCTGTTACATCTGTGTGTACTGCCGTTCCAGTGGCCTGTGTAAACACGGTTGCAGATATCTACCCTAGGCTACCAGACTCCATTGCCATTACGCTGCAATATGCAAACTTGTCATGACACAGCGTCATTAGCCTTGTAGCGATCCACGTGACAATAAAATCAACAGACATGAAATTAAATACTGTGTACTTTGAAATATCAGCACTGAACATGAATTAAAATTTTATTTTTAAAGTAACGCGACATATTTCTAATTATCTGACTACATGGATTAAAACACATCTCCAGAAGCTGATAATCGTTTAGTTAATCAGGAGATGGCATAAACCGAATGTTCGTTATTTGGGTTCGGAAGAACCCGCCACTGATCTATCGGAAGCCAGATGAACCAAGTTCACACCCTTACAGCCCACAGTCAAGAAGAAATTTCCAGCACCTGACATGTAATGGATCTGAAAGAGACTTTCATCAATTTCTTCGGATGAATGAATAGTGCCCCCGTGTGAGGCGGGTTAGAGTACCTCCACCGTGGGCCTGCGAATCGTAGAAAGCGACAGAAAGGGAACCCAGTGCTCTGGGGTATAACTGGGCCACCCTGTGACGGGAGGACATAAATACAGGAACGTGGGCCTCCAAGTTGGTGACTGCCTTGCTCTGTAAAAAATATTACTTCTGATTTTGTCTTGCTTCTGTTTGTCTTCTATTGTATTCTGTCTTCTGTTGGTCAGTTCTCTCCCTGCGGGAGGTTCTGGTAGAACCGTATTGAGATCTCCTCCTTCAACAGTAGAGCTACCATATTTTTCGCTGTTACTGTGCTTTGTAGGTTCGTTGTCGTATGAACGGAAACGTTTCTGTATGCGTGCCCAGGATCGACGTGACTTTTGTGCAATGCATTGCTTCTTCAGTCGTGTTCGTTGCTGTGGAAACGTTTTCCAACAATTCGTTGTCCAGCAGCGGCGCCTTCCGTTTCGCTAATTGCAGCTTTCAGGCGTCATGTCATAATATGTTGACTTCTTGTACTCAAATTTGCACTGTATATTAATACCTTGTTTCACAAAGTAATATATACATATACATATATTATGTTTCGATATGTTTCTAACGAAGATTCATAAGAAAGAGTTTTAATACCTTGGTCAAATCCATAGTCTACGTTTTATATTTAAAATTAACGTTTCGATAAATTGTTCTGTTTCTGTCTTCAGATGAAATAAGCGACTTAATTTGATGAATCCTTTCGAAAGAACTGTTCTCAATAACAGGATCTGTAGTACAGCCTTCTCTTATGAATGATAGTGGAAGCTTCAGAAATATTACATTCTTGAAGTATTGTTACAGGTATTAATCTTTTTGTACGCCTAATACCTTGACCTGAGTTCAGGAACAACACAAAGTAACGTGATATGTTGCTGACTTGTGACCTAAATTTCAAACTGACACAGGTATCACTCACTCATCATCAGTGTGACGTTGTGACCGTCCATGGAAAGTTACAAGCTTGTCCAGATTAACTTGTACTGTAATGATTTAAGCAAAGCCTTACACAGTGTCCCAAGTTTCGTGAAAACAAATATGTTCTTTCTTTCACATTTTTCAGTTGGATTCAGTTGATTGGTGGAGGTTCATGTTGAATTAAAATATCCGCAAAATTTCCGAGTTACTTAGGTACATCCGACGTAGGCACATTGCTATATACGAAAAAAAAATATTATTATTATTTACCATTATTTTTATTTATTTGGCTATAAGAAACCGGTACTTCATAACTCTTCTCCAAATATAATTAGAATGATCAAATCAAAGAGAATGAGATTAGCAGAGCATGTAGCACGATATATATGTAGGATATTGGTTGGAAAGCCAGAAGTAAATTCGACTCGAACTCAAATTCGAATTCAACTCGAATATACATTAAATAGGGTGTAATAGGTGAGGCTGGGTGTTTAATTACGATTTATAGGTTGGAAAATTGAGTTTAGAATTCCAAACCAAAGATTTCTCTATTGCAGAAATGCAATTCACGTCTTGCGATCTTCCTTTACGGAAGGGGTTTTCCAGATAAGGTCTTCCAAGGGGAAATGGATACACAAGGCTTTGCGAGCCGGGAAGCTTGTAATATCTTAAGGATTGAAGTGGAGCTAAGAAGAGAAAATGCAGACACAAGATAAACGTATACAGGAAGGGGAAAGAGTGACTAAGCTTTCAAGTTTCAGCGGGGAGCAATATTGCTGTTAGAGCTCAATCTTATGATTCCCAACATGTATTACGTTGCGTATATATTAAACAGAAAAATTATGTGAAAATACCAAACATACATAATTATTAGTTGGTACTCGGAGGTAATATCATTAGCAATAACATCGAAAACGGCCGCGGTGGGCCGGGTTCGAACCCGGGTCTGGTCAAGTGGAATTTGTGGTGGACAAAGTGACGCTGGGGCGGGTTCTCTCCTAGTACTTCGGTTTCCTCTACCAATCTTCATTCCACCAAATTCTCCATCATTATAATCACCCGGGGCAGGCTGCAATAGGCCAAACAGTGGCCGCCGTGCCGAGTGGACCCAGTTGGACTCCACCCCACACTAAGCGAATTAAAAAAAAAACATCGAAAATGATTTTTTTTTAACATCTCGCATTCATATGGTCGCATAATTCCCATGTTCTGCGTATGTGCTCCAGATTTCACCTGTTTCGTCTACTCCCTTCATCAATTTAGCTAAGCTAGTTCCGACTTCAAATTTCTAGTTATCATTTTCTGGGCCGACCAATGGCTCTGTGGGGCACGCGGTAGCGCAGTTGGTTGAGGCACTATGCTATAAGCTGGAAGGTTGCGGGTTCGTGTCCCGTTGAGGTTACTGAATTTTTTCAATTGACCTAATCCTTCCAGCCGCACATTGGCCCAGGGGTCGACTCGGCCTCTAACAGAAATGAATACCAGGAACATTCCTGGGGGCTAAATGGTGGCGGGAGCTTAAGGCTGAAAACCTTACCGCCATCTGTGAGCCGATTGTCTAGAAGTTGTGGGATCCTCGACGTCTCATACACCTATGGGCTTCCACAGCCTATTACAGTGATAACTTTACTTTTTTTATAACAATGGCTCTGTATATCTTCAGCTGTTGTTTCATTATATTCTTTGATATATGTAGTACTCTCGTTCGGTTTCCTTTCTGTATGTAGTTTCCAGTTTTCGCTGTAGTTTAATGCTTTTTGTCATTGATTCCAATCTTTCTTTGCAACGACTTCGTTTTTTTAAAGGTCATATATTTTACGTCCTACGGCTGCTCTCAAAATATTTATTCTTTGTTGTCTATATTCAGCGGACTTCAGATGGTTTAGTTGCCAAAATTAATCCGAGCAATATGAAATACTAATTCTTTTAAGAGTCCTAGAGGCGAGAAAATTCTCTCGAGCCCTGCCGCCAATCACAGAAAATGTCCGTTTTTGGAGCTGTCTAATATCTATTTTGTCCAACACTTCGAGCACACAAACCACGTGACATTTCGGAAAAGTTAGCTGATTCAGTAGAGCGTAAAATACCACCCAGTTTTATGTTCCTCCTATGCGGAAACCCCACAAAAAGAAGAGAGTATTACACGGGAAAGGGATGTCGCCATAAAGAAATATGCTGAGACAAATGCTGCTACTACTGCTGCTAATACTACTACCATTAATACTATCTCTATCTTGCTGACAGGTCAGGTCAGGTCAGGTCAGGTCGGAAGCTACTAGAGCGTTAATTGGATCGTCACTTCATTATAAACAGTGGTGAATATGATCGACTGAACCAGCGATGCAAGTGTGAAGATAAATGCATGTGGAGTAATTACATTTCCTCAAATCAAATGGCGCCCTACCTGTTCATACAAGACTAATCCGATAGCAGACATACATGTGGCCAATCAGAATTTGAAGCATCAAATTGAATTATAATTAATTTGTAATTCGCAAGTCATTTTCGAACTCTGTAACTATTTAAAGTTATTTAGACATTTCAGCTAAGCTTTTATTGAACAAATATAGCTGGAATTGTTTCAGATCCATAATTCCAAGCGTACTACTGAAACTTAAACACTGTTCTGTGTAGTTTCTTTCTTGTTCTCCTTCAGACACAAAACACACATCGGTCTTAGTACTTTCTGAATATCCGTGCCATTGGAGTTATTTCATTGTTCAACAAAAATGCCCTTGTTTCTAGCAATGATTATAGTTCCAAGTAAATACAATTTCTGAAATTACTCTGAGCGTAATAACATTTTCTTTGTAATTTCGTAGAGCACAATTCTCCTAGAGAAGTTAATATATGGTCAACCACTCAATAAATTGCCGATCACAGTGGCCGCGCGGTCTAAGACATGAAATACCTTCCCCGTTCGAACCCCGGGGTCGTGGATTCGAATGTCACTCAAGGCGTGCATGTTTGCGTTTATCCTATGTTTTTGTATTGTCCTGTGTAGGTAGGAGCCTTGAGACGGGCTGATCTCCCGTCCAAGGAGTCCTACTGACTGGCCTAGATTAAGAAACTGAAGTGAAACAAAGCGTGTCATGGATGCCCTACGCTCCAAAATGGCAGAAACAGAAATGGAGAGAGAGAGAGAGAGAGAGAGTCAATAAATTCCTCGCCCGCTTATGAACCAGAAACTTTATTATAGTTACTACAAGATCTCGACTTTACTCCCTGTCCTAATCCAAATGAATCCAATGCGCATTGTCACATTCTGTTACCTTACGAAGGGGCACGCGGTAGCGTAGTTGGTTGAGGCACTACGCTACAAGCCGGAAGGTCGCGGTTTCGATTTCCAATGAGGTAATTGAATTTAATTGACCCAATCCATCCGGTCGCACTATAGCCCTGGGGTCGACTCAGCCTCTAACAGAAATGAGTACCTCGAATCTTCCTGAGGGTAAAGGGCAGCTGACAACCTCACCGCCATCTGTGGGCTGATTGTCTGGAAAATGTCAGAGCCTAGATGTCTCACAACATTATGGGCCTCCACGTCCTGTTACAGGAATATTTTAATCTTTTTATTACCTTACGATACATTTTAATATTATCTTCTCATGCGGTCCTATGTACTAGAAGTGATCCCTTCCGTTCACATTTTCCGACTAAATTCAGGAATGTAGATTTCTCACATCAGTAGTCCTGGAGAGTTCTGTCTTCTGGAATGTAACACCATTAAGTCGACCAGCGTTTGAAGGAGCGTGTCGCCTTCATATACAAGGTTTATGCGTAAGCCAAGTGAGAAACCAACATGAAGCAGGCAGCAAATATTTCTCACCCGGTCATGGTCATTGCAGTCCCCCCCCCCCCCAGTACTAAACTCTTCTACCTCGCCTCCTCCATATAAACAGTCAACGAGCGGAGAAGGAAGTGGAGGAGTGTGTGAAGAGTTGATGACCTTGACCGGTATGAAGGAATGTCCCTGACTAGAAATTTGTGTATGCATTTCTCAACTCTCTCATGTATACAAGTGCGTGTTGACATTTTATACATCCTATATTAGTCAATATGAATAAGGTAACGTAAAAGTAAAAAAAGTAAAGCTATCCCTGTAACAGGCCATGAAGGCCCATAGGGTTGTGAGACGTTTAGGGTCCCACATTATCTAGACAATCGGCTCACAGATGGAGGTAATGTCAGCCTTACGCGCCGGCCGCGCTTCACTCCACAGGAAAATTATTATAATTCCTAGTACTCATTTCTGTTAGAGGCCGAGTGAACACCAGGGCCTAGTGCGGCCGGAAGGATTAGTTCAATTGAAGAAAATCCAATGACCTCCTCGGTATTTGAACCCGTGACCTTCCGACTTGTAACATAGTGCCTTAACCACTACATTCTTTTAAATTTATTCTGACAGGGCTTCTTGTTGGTTAGAAGAATAGTGGTCAACATGGAAACGTAAATTACGTGAGAAGCTTCTGTCATAGTGTGGCAGTATCAATTGCAATCTGCAGTTTCCCAGGATCAAACCCGAGTCTCCTTTGTAACATGTAGCTGGTTACTTTTTTTATAACCATTCACGCTAGTGACATATGTGAGAGGTAATATTACGCTTGTGCTTAATTAATTAAGCATCACATCAAGAAGACGTATAGGGGAGTGCAGGTATACTCATAGCTCCATTCTTCTTCACCTCGACACTAGATGGATGTGAATAGTCAGTTTCACTCTCCTGCTGCATTAGGTACAAATAAAGTTGTTCCAGTATTTAACTAATTAAGCACTAAAGCTTGAAGGTGTTTTGGGGAGTGGATGTATAGTTCCACATTTTCCTGACCTCGGTGTAAGCTGGAGGTGAGTGGTCAGATTCACGCCCCTGCCGCTTTACCCCAGGGGAAAAAATCTCCTGGTACCCATTCGATAGGAGGCTGGGTGGGCCCCAGAGTCTGTCTCGACAACGTGGAGAAGATCCTTGACCCTACCGGGACTCAAACTCCGATCCCTTGGTCGCCAAGCCTGTGGGCAATGGATATTCTTACTGCGTTACGCCTGCTACTGCCTGCTTTACCACCGGGGACATAGCCGCCGATACCCATTGGTTAAGAGGCTGGTTGAACCCACAGGACTGGCCAGGATGCAAACTGACTGATCTATGATATTGGCAGTAAATACCCTACATAATTGTTGCAGTATAATTAAATGAGCAACAAAACATATAAATGAAATATTTTTCATTGTGAAGTCATGAAACACGGAATTTACGAAGAGCACGTTGTTAACGTGTGGATGCGGACTAAGGATGTCAGGTAGACAGGGAGGTCAGTGTTTGTGAGCAGGATCAATACAGCACACGGCACATACAGCCCCTCCACGCACGCAATCTCCGTGCGTGAGAAACCCGTACTGTCACAGCGACAGGATCCGTGCACTGCCACCTCAGCAAGGCTCTCTCGAACTCCACGGATCACAGTCCCCCTTGAGAAACTGAGACATTCGCTCACGAAGTTCCTCGCATTTCATGGAACGTTGGGGTTCATTACAATTTACTACGCAGATTTTGAGAGTCTTAGACGTAGAACTAATTTCATGAAAACCGAGTTCTTGAGAAGCTACCAGTCGCCCAACAAATCAAGAATATCTCAATATTTTATGGAACCAGATGGATAATTATGATGTTCATAAAAACCCGTCAGTGTTCCCTATCCGGTGTCAGACGGATGCAATCCACACACCCATATCTTACATAAGCCTTATCTTAATAACAATTCTCCATTTATGTCATGGGCAGACTTGAAGGCAGGTCGGAATGTAATGTTAAAAGTGATCTTAAGGAAATTGAATGGGATGGTAGTGAATGGATTAATCTTGCTCAGGATAGGAACTAGTGGCGGGCTTTAGTAAATAATGAAAAGACACGTGCAGTTATAGAACATTTTGAGAAACTGAGGAGATGAGAAAACCGCTTCTGTGGTCTAGTGGTCAGAGTTCCTGCCTACGGATCCAGAGATCCGGGTTCGATTCCCGGCGCTACCAGATTTTCTGAGAAGTTGCAGGTCTTGAACGGGGTCCACTCAACCTCGTGAGTATAACTGAGTAGCTATTTCAAGGAAATAACGAACAGTTCCGGTCTAGAAAATCGAAATTAACGGTCATGGGGACCCGTTGTGCTGACCACGTGACACTCTCTCTCCGCGAAAGTTGGCACTAACTTTGCTGACAAGTGGCGATCACAGTGGGCGCGCGCGGTCCAAGACAGGAACCGTTTTCTCTCGCTCGATCACTGGGATCGTGGGTAAGTACGTAAGTAAAGTAAGGTATCCCTGTAACAGGCCGTGGAGGCCCATAAGATTCTGAGTTGTTGAGGGTCCCACATTTTCTACACAATCGGCTCATAGATGGTGGTAAGGTTGTCAGCTTTACGCGCCGGCCACCCTTTACCCCCAGGAAGATTCCTGGTACTCATTTCTGTTAGAGGCTGAGTCGACCCCAGGGCCATAGTGCGGCTGGAAGGATTAGGTAAACTGAGAAAAAATCCAATGACCTCATCGGGACTTGAACCCGAGACCTTCCGGCTTATAGCATAGTGTCTCAACCAACTACGCTACAGCGTGCCCCCCTGGGATCGTGGGTTCGAATCCTATTCGAGGCACTGATAACTGTGTATGTTTATTCGGTATTTGTGTTGTTATGTGTGTCGGTAGCGGCCTTGTTACGGGCTCATCCCGCATCCAGGGCGTCCTACCGACTGTGTCATCATCATCATCAGTAATCTGTCAAGACGACAGGTCCACAGTCTCTTCCAAAACAATTCCTCCACTTAATGCGATCTAGAGCTTTCTCCTTCAAATGACAGTATCCTCTTCTGTCCCCAAGGTCATCCAGCATCTTCTTACGTCTTCTTCCTCGTCTTCTTGTCACTTCTATCCGCCCATCTATCTTTCCTTCGATAGCTTCTTTTAGAAGGCAGTTTCTGCGTAAAACATGACCAATCCAATTAGCCTTCCGTTTTCTTANCTGGGATCGTGGGTTCGAATCCTATTCGAGGCACGTTTATTCGGTATTTATATTGTTATGTGTGTCGGTAGCGGCCTTGTTACGGGCTGATCCCGCATCCAGGGCGTCCTACCGACTGTGTATAGGATTAAGAAACTGAAAACGCAGCCAAGGCCCAACAAAAAGCTGTATAGCCTTAATAAAAATATATTAGGTTCGTTTGACAAGGAGTTAGTTCATTAGAAAAAAATTATGCAATCTTAGGCTTACTGTTTTGCAAAAAAATGACCACAACAAGTTTAAATATATCCTGGACATTAAAAGGAACTTTTACAGTGAATTAGAACTCCTCTTTACAGAATCCTCTGAACGCAACGCACGTACCTCTCATTGTCTTGTCAAATAAACAGTAACCCTCGGATGTCAAATTTGAATTGATGCAACCACGGACTCCCTGCAGGGATTGTGAATGTCCACAGCCAATGCACAACGATGACACATTCAGCATTCACTGTACAGATGACTGACCCTCGAAAGAGCATACTGTCCTCTCGTGATAAGGCAAACAGACCAGTATGACGTCACACATCGTAACCTAACTAAAATCCTCTATCTTTGAAATATGACAGGTCAGGAATTCAACCCTCAAAGTCAGTTTAATGTCCTTGGTAGTACATCATGTGTTTTCCAGTTCCTGCTGAAACAATGAGGCAATGCTTCCAAGTGCATTACAAACACTGCAAATCACCAAATGATAGTTTTTTATTGCTAGTGGGGTGGGACTAAGTCCCTTGTACTGCGGCCACTTCTGGCCTATTGTACCAGCCCCAGATGATAGATGAGGGTGATTGTGGAGTAATTGGTGGAATGAACATTGGCAGGGGAAACCGAAGTACTCGGAGAAACCTGCCCCAGCGCCACTTTGTTCACCACAGATCCAACCTGACCAGAACCGGGATCGAACCCAGGCCGCCGCGATGGGAAGCCAGCGACTAACCGCTTGAGCTATGGAGCGGCCAAATGATAGTTTATTATTTCAGAATCGTATGTGAACTTAATTCTGAAGACGGATCTTTGAAATATTAACTGAACTGGAAAAGATTAACCTCATGCAGATAAGCCCGTCTTGAGAAGCCGCCAATTGTGCAGGTACTCAAGAACTTCACGGCATTTTATGTAACCCAAAAGTTTATTACCGTGTTCACAACAGCCCTCCAGCGGTCCCTATCCTGAGCCAGATCGATCCAGTCCGTACCACCCCATCCTATCTCTCTAAGATCCATTCTAATATTGACAACCCACCTACGTCTTGGTCATCATAGTGGTCTCTTTCCTTCTGGATTTCCCACNTTACAGCTGTCCCTGCAACAGGCCGTGAAGGCCCATAAGGTTGTGAGACATCGAGGCTTCTATATCTTCTAGGCACTTGGCTCACAGATGTCGGCGAGGTTGTCAGCCTTACGCGCCGGCCGCCCTTTACCCCCAAGAATATTCCTGGTACTCATTTCTGTTAAGAGGCTCAGTCGACCCCAGGGCCATAGTGCGGCTGGAAAGATTAGGCAATTTAAAAGAAAAATCAATAACCTCATCGGGAATCGAAAACGCTGCCTTCTGCTCGAAACGATGTCTGAACGAACTACGCTACAGCGTGCCCCCGTCGAATATTAGGGCAATTCATAAATTGGAAATGGCTTAGAATGAAGCGCCAGTGACATAATTGCAGGGCTACTCAGATTTCTGTCAGGAGGACTTAGGAAAACCACGAAAACCTTGGTCAGGATAGCGAGTGTCACATACAGAATCCAAACTGAGTATCTCCATGATAGAAGGCTGGAGCAATATCGCTAAACTGCCAACGCCGTGGCGATAACCTACGGTCTTTTCTGTCCCTAATTTCCTCATTTCGAACGTCTTTAGCCTGGTTGCTAGGTGAATGAAGACGCGACCTGAGTGCTCAAGACGCCCACCGTTCCTTCGCTGCGACAACTGTTTAATGCATAAAGCAATCAATATGCAACGTCACAGCGGGAAATAGAAAATATATGCGAGATCACAACCTTTACTTATTAGAACAGTCCGTTTTAAGAAGACGTAGATTGAAGAACTCACATTCTGCTAATGGTGTCTAGGACACAATATTTGAGACAATAACCACGTATTTTTGTCTCACCGAATTTTCATTTCAAATGTTGTTATCAGCTGCATTACAAGGGCACCTCTTCCTCTTTCTTCTTCTTCTTCTTCTTCTTCTCCTTCTTCTTCTTCTTCCATGACGGATTAGCTTCTATGGCTTGTTTCCATAAAAAAAGTAAGTAAAGCTATCCCCGTACCAGGCCGTGAAGGCCCATAGTGTTGTGAGACATTGAGGATCCCACATTATCTAGACCAGGGGTCTCCAAACTTTTCGAAACGCGGGCCACATTAGGTAATTCAGCACTTTCAACGGGCCTGATAAAATGAGAAATTAATAACTCTAGGCATATGAGTTTTATTGAAAGCACAGAATTTCATAAACTAAATACAAAGTACGTGAGAATAAATTATCGTATATTAATTACAACAGACAGCAGCAGCAAATACTCATATTTTCATCACAAATTATATTAAAACAATTAATGTGAATGATGGAACTCTTTTTGCATTCTTAATATCTGATTAAACTGAGGTTCAAATTTTGAAACGCTAATCACAAGTAGCGACTTTAAATGTTCATGGGATAAATTGGCCCTGTATTTCGACTTGATGTACTTCATCTGGGAAAAAGTTTGTTCACACAGATACGTCGTCCCAAAAATGGAGATAAATTTACAAGCAAATTTCTTTAAATTTGGAAATTGCTCAGAGTTCAGAAATTTATAAAATTCGATCAAATTTCCTTCCTTGTATTTGTCTTTAATATGATAATTTTCCTGAAGTTCAATAATTTTCATTTGAATTTGACTTGGGATATCTGCAGCATCACAGTCAAACGGATTTTGAAACAATCTAATTTCCTGAGCACTGGAATCCAAATCAGCAAATCGCTTCCGAAATTGTTCTTTCAAATCTAAAATGGCTAAATTTTCAAACGAGGAAGGAAATTCTGCTTCACCCCTTTTATGCAACTCTGCACAGTACAGCATATGAACAAAGTTACAATTTTTCACTTGGCTTTCCAGAAGTACCAACTTTGCTCTGAATGCCTTCATAAATGCAAATAAATTACAGACTAAGTTATTTTCACCCTGCAACTTTAAATTCAAATGGTTCATATGGTTTACCAGATCAGCAAAACTGCTAATTTCCAAAGCCATTTGGTTTCTGATAAAAGTGGTTCGTGGTGGTTTTTCTCATTAAGAAATATATCAATTTTATTCCTGAGCTGAAGGAAGCGCGAAATAACCTTTTCACAGCTAAGCCATCGAACTGCAGTATATGTCAGGTCAATAAGCTCGGAATCACATTTACCAGTACTCACTGGAAAATTAGTTCAACTGGCGCATTTCTGCACAATTCTTTCGCGAGCCGGATAAAATCACATCGCGGACGGCATGTGGCCCGCGGGTCGTAGTTTGGATCCCCTTGATCTAGACAATCGGCTCAAAGATGGCGGTAAGGTTGTCAGCCTTACGCGCTGACCGCGCTCTACTCCCCAGAAAAATTATTTAATTAATTTCTGGTACTCGTTTCTGTTAGAGCCTGAGTCTGATCCCAGGGCCATAGTGCGGCTGGAAGGATTAGGTCAACTAAAAAAAATCCAGTGACCAAATCGGGACTTGAACCCGCGATCTTTCGGCTTGTAGCATAGTCCCTCAACCAACTACGCTTCCATTCAGAATTAATTATGAAAGTATGAACTATAGACAGTAGGACACCTCAGAAAGGGGATCAGCCGGCCACAAAGCCGCTACCTACAGAGGACAACCCAAAAATACTAGAAACGCAGACAGACATCCTTGCTTCGAGCAGGATTCGAAGCCATGATTGTAGTGTTTGAGCGAGGGAAAACATTTCGTATCTTAGATGGTTCTCCCACTGTGGTCGGCTCAGCAGATTTACACAAAATTAAATTCAAAGTCAAACATGAACTTCTCCAACTGAATAGATGTATATGTGTTTTGTAACCGCAAAATATTTACCTTGTACGTGTAGTTCCCAAGAAAATACACCCTCTGATGTCTGGATACATAAACCAGATTTGGGTATCAAACGGTTCAGATAATCCTATGTAAATAACATTTGATAAAGTTCGAAAAATCAAAAGGTCCTAATGTCAAATTTAGGCGCCTTGCATGGTGAAGCAGTTTCTATTAGAAGTAATATTACTTGAAAAAAAAATTAAACGTAAGATTTGAGCTTAATAGTGTGCATCCTGTTGTGTGTATGTAGGCTATATAGTGTGTATAATGGGAGCAGTCTACACAACAATACTGCCACTGTTGTATCACAATTTGGTTTTTTTTTTTTTGCTGTTGGTGCTACGTGTTTCGGCCCTTATACTGGACCATTATCAGGCGTACACTGATACTAGTCTTAGTTCTTGAAATGCATCTAATTTCAATATGGATCCATATTGCTTTCCTGTCAGTTTTAAATGCATAAATTGGATTTCCAGTTAAAACACAAATACTTAGACAGTAAAACTTAGAATTAAAAATTAAAACTTAAAAATTGACATTAAAATTGTACAGCAATGAGGTATTTCGTAATAAATCACTTCAAAACTTTGTAACCGCTTCGTGCTGATATGCTTATCCGGCATCAGAAGTAATTAGAATGTGGGGCAGGTGGCTCCTCAAGCTGGTTCCTCGCTCGCTGGTTTTTCTACCCAGAAGATGGAGGCGATGCTTTCTTCCGAAACGTCGGTTCCCACATCCCAGAAGACGGCATTCTTCAAAATTCTAAAACATTCTCGAATATTGAGATTTTATATTTTGACAAGTATGGTTATGAAAACTTCTACTTTGTGTGATACAGAGGCGTGTAGTCCCTTGAAAATCGATTGAAGCTTCGTAAGAACATTTTGCCCCTATTTTTAGGGCCGAAGAATAAGCCAAGAAAGAAACCAAAACGACACAGGGCTTGATCCTGAAGATGGAGGCGAAAAGTTCCTCCGAAGTGTCGGTTGACTTTCAACGGTCTGTATGGCGTTATATTCACTTTCAATTTCGATCACCTACGGAACAGGAAGCTTCCAGATAGTTATGTATGGTAGAGAGTGTCACGTTAATTAAAGGGTCACTTGGATCCAGCTACCAGTCTGTTTTCAACGGCTTTCCAAACCGAAATTTTATCCTGAATGATAACAGCAGCTGCGTTTCAGATGTTTACTAGTATCACCTTATTTCATCTTCACATACGTAGATAAAACGCAAGGCCGCGCCATAGCTCAAGCGGTTAGTCGCTGGCTTCCCATCGCGGCTGCCCGGGTTCGATACCGGGTCTGGTCAAGTGGGATTTGTGGTCAACAAAGTGGCGCTGGGGCTGGTTTTCTCCGAGTACTTCGGTTTCCCCTGCAAATCTTCTGTCCAGCAATTGATCCACAATCACCCTCACCTATCATCTGGGGCTGGTACAATAGGCCAGAAGTGGCTGCAGTGCAAGGGACTTAGTCCCACCCCTCTAGCAATAAAAAAAAATTAAAAAAAAGTGTAAAACGCATGGAACTTGGTCTCTGACGTTAAGGAAAGAACAAATACTGAAGGTGTTGAAACACAGAAGCGTGTGCTAAGGAGAATGTTTGGACCAACGAGGAATAAAATGGTAGGAGGTTGGAGAAAATTAGATACTGAAGAGCTTCATAACTTGCACACTTCTCCAACTAAAATCAGAATGATCAAGCAGAGGAGGAAGAAACAGGCAGGACATGTAGCGTGCATATAGGATATTTTGGGAAAGTCAGAGAAAAACGAACACTAGGGTACCTACACGTAGGTGGGAGGATAATATTAGAATGTATAATAGAAAATAGGATTGTGTGTTATGGACCGGATTCATCTGGCTCAGGATAGTGACAGGTGGAAGGCTGTTGTGAGCACGGTAATGAGCATTCGGGTTCCATAAAATGTTCTGAAATTCTTGAGTAGTTGAGCGACTAGAGGTTATCCAAGAAAGACTGAACTCCATGGAGTCAGTCAGTCAGTCAGTCAGTCAGTTTGTTTGCTAATTTGATAGTTACAGATAAAAAGTATTATTTAGTTTTGTGTCATACGCAGTGTTAATACACTTGTACATCCATGCTTTATAAGTGCGTCAGCTTTAAGGCTAGAAAACACAAGCAGACTCTGCCAGTCTGAAGTGGTTTGGGCACTTGAGCCAAACGAGTGCGTCTGGACATGACTTGGAGGATGCAACTTATTGGGTGGTCGGTCGAATTCAGTTTCAAGAGAGATTGTTACTAATGTTGTTCGAACAATCTCCTCTAAAGTGGATCCTATTATACGACTGAAAATAATTTAAAGCACTTACCGTTCTCATGTACCGTCGAATGAAATATATGAAGATATTGTCACGTTTAGGGGTGACTATAAAAAAATTGAATATACAAATTATAATTTTGCCTGTGGTTGTGTATGGGTGGGAAACTTGGTCTCTGACATTAAGGGAGAAACATAGACTGAGGGTGTTTGAGAACAGGGTGTTGAGGAGAATATTTGGACTGAAAAGTGACGAAGTGACAGGGGGTTAGAGAAAACTGCATAATGAGGAGCTTCATAACTTGTGCTCTTCTCCAAGTATAATTAGAATGATCAAGTCAAGGAGGATGAGGTGGACATGGTATGTAGCACGAATGGGGGAGATGACGAATGCGTATATGATATTGGTGGGAAAGCCAGAAGGAAAGAGACCACTGGGAAGACCAAAGCGTAGGTTTGTGGACAATATTAAATTGGATCTTAGATAGATAGTATGGGATAGTATTGATAGGATTGATCTGGCTCAGGATAGAGACCAGTGGAGTGCTCTTGTGAACACGGCAATGAACCTTCGGGTTCCATAAGATGCTGGGAAATTCTTGAGTAGCTGTAGAATTGGCTGCTCCGCTAGAAGGGCTCAGCTCCTTGAGTAAGTAAGTAAGTAAGTAAGTAAGTGTGACTATACAGACGGGTTTTGGAATAGATGATTGGGATTCTTGACACTTTATAGACACACCCCGAGACTACAGACAATACAGCGTTATTGCCGATTTATACACTTTACAGTTCACCGTTACACACGCCTAGGGTTCTCAGTCTCCACTAGTAGTGTCCTGGCAACGGATTTATAAGAGTCTCACTGTCATGTCAAATCAGATATGAAGTTTTCTTTACACTGCTTATTTCCTTTCTTGCCTTTACTCTGCCACTGCCATTTCTGAAGACTCAACTCAGTTCTCGAAAGAAACTGACTCAAATTAACTATTCTTCAACTGAATTCTCTTAATTTCTGACAATACCTGACTGCTCCTTTGGAATTTCTTGTTATATAGCCTCGGGGGCGGACCTCACGGCAAAAACCGTCTTCTATTGTGGCGTATTATTTTAGGTGTGTTTACTGATCCGTTCCCTAGCAAAAACGTGGTATTGTTGAGCGTTGACTCCCGCAGGAGTATGTTTTTTTATTGCTAGTGAGGTGGGACTAAGTCCCTTTACTGCGGCCACTTCTGGCCTATTGTACCAGCCCCAGATGATAGGTGAGGGTGATTGTGGAGCAATTAGTGGAATGAAGATTGGCAGGGGAAACCGAAGTACTCGGAGAAAACCTGCCCCAGCGCCACTTTGTCCACCACAAATCTTACTTGACGAGACCCGGGATCGAACCCGGGCCGCCGCGCTGGGAAGCCAGCGACTAACCGCTTGAGCTATGGCGCAGGAGTATGTTTACCGAGCCGTTGTCTAGCAATGAGTGTATAAGTCACACTACAAATAGCTATTGATCACAGTGAGAAAAATTGTAAATAAATACAAACCTCCCATAAAATAAAAAAATATCTTCCTCTAAGAACAACAAGCAGTAAAAGTTATAATTTCCAGTCGGGAATCAAACCCGATACCTTCAGGTGTAGGAAGGGAGACAATCGTCCCGTTTATGCGGGGACAATACCACTTTTTATACGACTTTGAATCTTGCCCCAGTCTGTTAATTAATAATTGAAAAAATGTCCTCTATCTCAATTTTAAATCATCCCTGTAATCTTACAACAAAATCTAGTGCCCGAGGGGGGCATTTGTTTTGTAACAGCCTGTCAACAACATAGATATGTCATTGCCCTTTGCCCTCCTGCAAAATCCCGTAAAATCCTACAGAGGAGCCGCAATGTGGATCTCAGTTAAGAAACAAAACAATATTTCTATGTCCGCGTAAATTGTATACGGTTAGTTGGGTATTACTTCCCAGTAAACGTAGGGTAACATGGCGTGTAGTAGACCTGGCCTGTACCAATGGTACTTCAGACACATAAACACAATTATTGTTTGTAGCGACATGTTTTGATGTGTTTCCAACTGTACAGTATACTGTAATTATTTATTACATGGCTAGGCCTTTCAGCCGTCGTCACGTATGGACATTCACTGTTGACTGCAACTGCCAACCCTCGCATTCCTCAATATTTACAGTGGTTATACTTTTTTCTATGAAACACGGTCCCTAAACTAAACCATAAATAAAATTTAAGGGGCGTTTGACTGCAACGAAATAATCGGTTCGGATAGTCGAAGTGCTATTACGAGTATATTAACATATGTGTACCAGTATAAGTGAATCTGTATACAGAGTGTCCAAGAGGAAATGTCAATATTCTGGGAGGCCATATTATCGGCCATCCTAAACAAATTATATATACAGAGTGTCCCAGGAGGAATGGACCAAACTTCGGGAGGCTGTTCCTTATGCCGATATAACCCAAAACACCTATGTCCAAAGTTGAACGGTTACGGAGATAATGGCCCGAGAAAAGTGTGGTCTTCTAGCGGGTCCACGCACTATACCTGTGAGCTGTGACTGTTATCTGTTTGTCCTTGAGTGCTGTGAGTCACACTAGCCGTAATCTCATGCCTACTTACAGAGCCTACAGTGTATGTTGTGTCAGCGTCGTGAATGGTTAGTAAATTACGTGTAGTTGTACGGTTTTGCTGAAATGCCTCTTGTGTTTTCACACGTTTAATATTGTGATATGCATTTTGTGTATGGATTTTGCGGTGGCAATGCACGTGCTGCTGTTGAAGAGTACCAAAGGCGTTTTCCCGATCGAAGGATTCCATCTCGAAGTGTATTTACGCGAATTCACCAGACATTGCGTGAGACTGGTTTTCTTCCGAGCGTTTCTGTTCAGTCGGAAAGGGAGGATATACAAATGAGAAACACACGAGAGAACGTTCTTGAGATGGTTGAGAGAAGTCTGCGTCTGTCCACTCGTAGAATGGCCTCTCGCAACGGCGTATCACGTATGCAAGTGTGGCGAACTTTACATGATGAAGAGCTGTATCCTTACCATGAACAAATGGTACAACATCTGGAACCAGGCGACCATGTTCAGCGTATGGATTTCTGCCACTGGATAAAAGCTCATCCCGAACTGTTAAGCGTCATTTTATTCAGTGATGAGGCGTCGTTTACCCGGGACGGTGTAAATAATTTACGAAATATTCATACGTGGTCCCATAATAATCCACATGAGATAATGGAAACGAAATTCCAAAAGAGATTTCCTGTGAATGTACGTTTACAGTTATGTGGTCGGGTTATAGCGCAGCCATATTACGTCATCGCTCGCCAGTCATGTGTCATGTATAGTGCTTGGAAACCCTAAGGACAATTATGACATGGCGAGCGAGTATTTTGTACTTCAATTTTATGGCTTCACGTCACTCACAAGTTAGTTTGATGTTAGGTACATTATTAACATTACAGAATCCACATATTCCTGCCAGTTTTAATATGTATTTTGTAATCAACAAGTGTGCAACGCCGGTCAAAGTTTGACACTTCTCTGGCCATTATCTCCGTAACTGTTCAACTTTGGACATAGGTGTTTTGGGTTATATCGGCATACTTTAACATAAGGAACACCCTCCCGAAGTTTGGTCCATTCCTCCTGGGACACCCTGTATATATGTACATGTGTCCTATTCCGAACGGTTTCCGAGATAGAGTTATTTCACTGTACAGTTCCAAAATTGTTGATAAGAAAGAGATATTGCATACTGTTTGTAACACCAGTATTTATTTTTCAGGTGACAAAGTTGGTACAATTTACCTAGTATAGTACATTTTCGAAAATTCCACCGTCAACAACAATAAACATTGAAAATGGTGCTAGGACACGGCGTGTTGTTCGTTTGTATAGTGTACAGTGTGCTGTACACTGAAACCATTCGGAATAGAACACATATACATATACATTTTTCTGCTTAGAATGACCGTTACTATGGCCTCTCAGAATATTGACCTTTCCTCCCGAGATACTCTGTATACTAAGAGTCTGTTTATGAATACGCATGCGTCTTGTTGACTTCGTGTTATGTTATCCTCAAGCCATATTATTTTTCACTTCCTTACATAGATGGTAGTTATATTTCGAAACTGTGCTCTCCGAAGGATATAAATGTAGCTTAATTCATTGTTGTAACGAAGGAAAGTGGGAAAGAAAATGATGAAGGAAATAAAATGGAGGATTAGACGAGAAAGAAATTATTCCATTTCAGTTTCAATCGAGCTTTTCTATCAGAAAGGTAGACTTCTTTGAATGAAAACTTATATTGAAAGGGTCAGCTTCCGTTCACAGGAAGCGAGATTTGACCTTCACAGGCGAATACATTAACACTCTAAGGCCAAAAAAAAATGTTCCGTTTCATAGTTACAAGCTCTAAACGTAGAATGTCATACTAACACTGAGGAGGCTGGTGAAGCGCCAAGGCTCTAGAGTTGTATTAGGGAGGTACTTGGTTCGAATTTCGGTGGAGACACCGACCTCCTGAGGTTCTTTGTGCTTTTTCTTAGTCTGGCATGCCAAATGTGGTGATAATAACTCGAATAAGCTATGGCCAATTCCTTCCGAATTGTTTTCAATTCAGCATTCATAGTCATCATATTCTTCGGCGTTATAAATTGTTAACCACCCTCAAAGGTGTCTCCACCCTGTCGTGGTGGTGGGGCTTGCGTGACTCTGTGACCTGGAGAGCTATGTAGGCGGTAGCTTAACTATCGGTAGGGTCACTCATGCCAGAAAGGTCAAAAGGTAGAGTCCAGACTAAGAGAGATACCCTGGTCCTGCAGGTTGGGGGGGGGTT
>NW_019744406.1:521008-641869 GCF_002891405.2 Cryptotermes secundus
GGGGGTTGGGCATGAGGCTAACAGCCTCATCCTATAAGAAAAAATTGTTCAGGAACCTAACAAACCAGCTTCGGATAAGTGAAAAATATGGGAAACGGACACAGAAAAGGAAAAGGAACGATGATATTGCGATGGCAACTTGGAATGTACGGACAAGGCTAAAAGGAAGGCCCAGGAAGAGATGGCTAGACGTTACTGAGAACTACCTGAAGAAGAAGAAAGTGAAAGAACGGATAGAGAAGTGAGAAATAGAGAGCAGTGGAGACTGACTGTAGAGGAGACCAAGGCTCACCCAGGGCTGTAGCGCCGAGTGGTAGGTAGGTATTTCTTTTTATTGCCAGTGGGGTGGGACTAAGTCCCTTTTACTGCGGCCACTTCTGGCCTATTGTACCAGCCCCAGATGATAGGAGAGGGTGACTGTGGAACAATTGGTGGAATGAAGATTGGCAAGGGAAACCGAAGTACTCGGAGAAAACCTACCCCAGCGCCACTTCTCCAACACAAATCCCACTTGATCAGACCCGGGATCGAACCCGGCCCGCCGCGTTGGGAAGCCAGTGACTAACCGCTTGAGCTCTGGCGCGGCCCATATTAACTCTTACTACAGGTTTGTCCAAAAGTCAGTTAACTTGTTAATAAAACGCACATTAAAACACGTTAGAAATTTCTTTACTGCTTACTGAATTCACAAAGCCTTTTCGAAACGAACTGCTCCATGTTGAATACACAACTCACGACGCTGGGATAACGTTCTATAAATCGACTGGCAAATTTAAATCCGAACATTCCCTTTAATACGAGAGAATATTTTAGAATGATATGGGATATAATGACGTGTACTCCGCTGACAAATCAACCTTGTCAGAAGATAAAACTCTTCATAACTACCGCTGTGAGAACTTGGAAATCTGACACATTTTAGATTAACAGACTTTTGGGTCACGTTGTATTAATTTCTCCTACTTACTTGCTTACTTACTAAGGCCGCACCATAGCTCAAGCGCTTAGCCGCTGCCTTCCCACAGCGGCGGGCCGGATTCGATCCCGGGTCTGGTCAAGTGGGATTTGTGGTGGACAAAGTGGCGCTGGTGCAGGTTTTGTCCGAGTTTCGGTTTCCCCTGCCATCTTCATTCCACCAATTGTTCCATAATCACACTCACCTATCATCTGGGGCTGGTACAGTAGGCCAGAAGTGGCCGCAGTACAATGAACTTAGTCCCACCCCACCAGCAATAAAAATATTTAGTTGCTTACTTACTCATGGAACTGAGACCTTCTGGGGGAGCCGCCAATTCTGCAGCTACTCAAGAATTTCCCAGCATTTTATGGAACCCGAATGTTCATTATTGTGTAAACAAGAGCCCTCCACTGGTCAATATCCTGAGCCAGATCAGTCCAAACCATACCATCCCATCCTATTTCTCTAAGATCTATTTTAATATTGTCCACCCACCTACGCCTTGGTCTTCCCAGTGGTCTCTTTCCTTCTGGCTTTCCCACCAATACACTCTATGCATTCCTCGTCTCCCCCATTCGTGCTACATGCCCTGCCCACCTCACCCTCCTTGACTTGATCATTCTAATTATACTTGGAGAGGAGTACAAGATATGAAGCTCCTCATTGTGCACTTTTATTAATTTCTCCTAACACAAAAAAATGTAACAATTTAATCGTGTTACAAACTTCGTTTATGCCAATCCCAGCACATGAGAGCTATTACCACAAGAGTAAGCTCCGTGAAGAGCCCTAAATATTACTAAAGACCATGTGGTCACACATTTTATATTTGACACGGGTCTTGTAGCACGTGAATGTCTCTATAATCCTTTCTAAATAGAGAGTCCAGCGCCACTCTTGCTTCAGGACGACCTACAGCGTAATTAACCGTCCTCGGGAACGTTTGTCGATCGTATAACGGCTCAACCATTAACAAAAACAACATAAAAATGTGTCGCTGTTTATACAAGCCTGTAGCGCGTTTGGCCTACATTCCAATCCGTACACCTCAAATTGAATGACACAGGGCAGTGTGAAGTTGTTCCTGTACTTAATTAAACACTACACCATAAAGAAATATGGAAAAGTGGAAGCATAACTCCACAATGTTTGACCTCTACAATAGATGGAGGTGAGTGGTGAGTTCTATTGTTGCGCAGCGCACACCACACAGGAAACAAGTAACGTGATAACTATCTCGCCAGTCCATTGGCGCGCTCACTCTTGCCCAGTTTTTTTTCCTTGGCACTACAGCCCCAGTGGGCCTAGGCCTACCTCCATGAACTTCTCCGTTTTAGTTTTTCTTGATCTTACACATTCGGTAGGACTCCTTGAGCGGGTGATCAGCTCGTCGCAAGGCCTCTACCTGTACACAAACACAGAAAGACGCACACCCACAAACTAAACATCCATGCCCTGAGTGGGATTAGAACCCATGATCCTGGTTTCCAAGCGAGCGAAGACAGTACGTGCCTTAGACCGTTCGGCTACGGTGACCGGCCTTGCCCAGTGACGAGCTATAAATATTCGTCCTATTGTTGCGTGACCTTAAGCGAGGTGTTTATCGTACTGTTGCCTAACTACACACGTTACATTATAGTGCATATATAAATTACGCACATATACTGCGTAATTTGTTCAAATTTGCTCTAAAAATAAGCTTTAACTGTAATGGACACGAGGAAAGAAAAGCTAATAATACAAAAAGAGCAAAACCGAGAAGGTTTTGATCGTGTCATCATCTTCCCAGAACTTTGGCGTAAATTTCGTTTAACTGCTTGATAATAAAATTGCATTGTCTAATACGGCATTGAAAATTCAGGATTTGGAGGGGTGACATATTGTGCAGCAGGAAACCAGACTTCTGTCCTTCTCGAGAACTTCTCCTTTATTCATAGGAATCTTGAGTTAGCCTCTTCCTGGAATTCCTCATTTAATCTTTAAAATTCTGATTTAACCGAGTGTTCTGCGCCTGAAACTCGAATTGAAAACCTTTCTTGTTTCATTCTGCCTTCGAAGTCTACTTCTTGTTTTCTCCAACAAAACTTTGTCTGCATTTTCCATCTCTCCAAATTAGATTCCTGCTTAAATAATTCCAGCACAAAGACATTTCTTTGTTTATAGCATCGAAGGTTCCTAGCTTATTTAACTAAGGCCCTTCTTTATAAATTTAACTTCCTAGAATTTACTATTTCAAGAAGTTCTCGGAAGAACTAACGGACTACTTCCCTTCAACACGACAGCGCCCTCATAGGAAACGACGCGTCCAACGATTCTACCATGGTTGGGCATGTATCTTTTGCTGCGGTAATGTTTTTACTGAGCCGTTGTCTAGCAACAATAGCGGGACCCATATAGATATATGCGCTAATGTGAAGTACGCCATTGAGATGGGTTCAGGTCCATGATTCATTAAAATTTGTTCAGCCATTCAAGAGGTGATGGGGGAGGATACACAGACACATCAACAAAATGGTGATTGCATAAACCTACTTTTATTTGTTTCAAAATAAAGAAAGTACGCTAACAATACCATTTCCACATAAGTGTCTCAAAAGAATTATGCATTTATTTTTCTGTGTGTTCGATGCTATTTTTTTTTTTTATTTCTAACTGTCACTCTGTGCACATTTCCACAAATCGTGTCCTAAAGCTGTGACGCCAGTTATAAGATACATTATGAAGAAGTCCATTATTTACGCGATAAATGAAGATGGACTGTAAAAATAATTCCGTCCGTCACTTCATAGCCTCTTGATTAATGAAACGGCAGTCGAAGCGGTAAATCTCCGAAGCCAAGTTGTTTTACCTCTCTTCTAATACAAGATAAATTTCTGCTACACTTAACAGGGAATTGAGCATCTTTGCCGAACTCATTACTCGTTCGCCTGTTACACTACCTGTGATTGGCTCATTTCTCACGGGAGATGAGGCGATAGCCAATTCCTTTTAACTTCAGTTGATCTCACGTTTGGTTCTCTGATATTTTACGTGTGTAGTCATTCCCTAGAGAATCACAGTAGCCGCACGGTCTAAGGCATAAACTGTTTTCGCCTGCTCGGACGCTGGGATCGTGGGTTCGAATCCCATTTTAAAATGTCTGTTTATTCTGTGTTTATGTTGTCCTGTGTTTAGGTTGCGGCATTGAGACGGGCTGATCACTCGTCCAAGGTGTCATACTGTCTACGAAACACGATTACGGATCTGAATAAGAAGAGGCCGGCGACTTGAATTAGCTGGAGGAGCCATTGAAAAAAAAAATCCGTAACGAATTACAGTGGCCGCTCAGTCTAAGGCATACCGTTTTCGCCCGCTCGAACATGGTATCATGGACTCGAATCCCTCTTGAAGCATGGATGTCTGTGTGCTTTTATTCTGTTTGTGTTGCCCTGTGTTTAGGTAGCGGCCTTGCGATGGGATTAGCCCCATCCAAGGTGTACTACCCACTGTGTATACATTAAGAAGCTTAAAAAGCTGCCAAGGTCCAACAAAGGGCTGTACACCCATAGATAGATTGTAATTTCGTACAATCCACTTAGCTTGGAACGTAGCAAAAGAAATTGTATAACTGATTATTACCTTCAGCAGGTCTTTGCCTATGTAAATCGATATTCTGTACAGTGTGTGTTTACGTTTCGGTATTAGCGTTTATATACTAGTCACTAGGTTATTCGAGTTACTACAGAACTGGAAAAGTTTAAGAGAACCAAACGCTCCTGCAATTTCACAGCACAACTTTAATACATTCAAATTATAACAGTATAGAAACATTCTCAACGAAGGTAAAGTAAGACCAAGCTATCCCTGTAACAGGCCGTAGAAGCCTGTAGAGTTGTATGACTTGAGGCTTCCACATTTCCTAGACAAGGCTCACAGATTGTGACGCCTTACGCGTCGGCCGCCCTTAACCCCAGGAAGATTCCAGGTATTCATTTCTGTTAGAGTCTGAGTGAACCCCAGGAATATAGTGCTGCTGGAAGGATTAGGTCAATTGAAAAATCCAGTGACCTCATTGGAAATCGAACCCGCAACCATCCGGCCTGTAGCATAATGTCTCCATCAACTACGCTACCGCGTGCCCCCACATTCTCAACGAACGGACGAAAAAGTAATTTTCTTAGGGCTTTAATTGCTATCATTTGGATTCCCTGTTAATTGACAGAAAGGACAATTTACAGTGCGCTTTCTGGAGACTGCGACACATCTGACTCTTACAGTGTACAATACAGCAACAATCCACAATTGTACGTACATGTAGCAATATTATAACACAGAAAGTAATGGAGAAAACTAGTCGCATAATTTCCTTTTATATGACACAGACCGCATAGAAAATGACGCGTCAAAAACAGCAGTCTCTTCTGTCTCCACTATTCCAGCTTTCAGGAATTCGAGGGTTAGACACACAGGCAGCAAGGTGGTTTCATAAGTCTTCTTTTATTTCTTCAGAATAAGTAATGTTATTTATTTTAATTTATCAACTACCGTCAATCACAGGTTTCTAATGTGCTTGGCGCTGTGCTTAATTAGTTAAGCACAAGGATAACTTCATGGACTACAAGGTACGCAACTTGGCCTTAGAATAGGTGAAGTATGCTAAAGATGAATGCCGCTGTATGACACGAAAATCGAACAGAAGTTGTGAGGGCCCACACAGAATATTTGGAACAAAAACTATACAATTATGAATGAAGATCTAGTCGTACAAAAATAATTTCTCCTTCAGTTGTGGTTTAATACGCCAAAATATAAGGCTTACTATAGTTTTCAGGCTGCTCATTGGCCACGGTATAGGGACTGAGAAGCGGATGTCCAGGTATATTTAAAATGTGTTCAAGTACATTACAGAAAATCTAAAACTGCAGGTAACCCTTTGTTTTGCAGTGGGACATTCAGCAAAGCATAATAAACGTGGGGTACTATGATTCGTGAACTAAATTATTTAATTAAGCACTCCGCTATCTAGATGTAACGAGAGTGAAATATATATATGTAGGTGAGTGGGCAGTTTCACGCCCCAGCCGCTTTACCCCCGGTACCCATTGGGTAGGAGGCTGGGTGAACCGCCGAACCGGACTATACATTATGAAGAAGAGGGAATCGAGCCCCGGCTATTCAGCTCGTAGACTGTCGCTAATCTTTTCTGGCTCTTAGTAAAGCATATCAAAAGTTTTATGTTCTAACATTTAGGTTCGACTAAATATGAAGATTTTCACAACGAATCGAGATTTTCGTGAAGAATTCGAATAAATTTAGCGAATTAGTTATGGCTGCTACTTAAGTTTATGGTGTTCCGAGGCTCTTAAGGATACTCACAAACTTCTGGGGTGTTAGTAGATGGAATATTTATAATGCAGAAACTTCTGTTCCTCCAGGCTTCAGCCGCTGGGTAACAGCCCATGCATAACGCAAGACAGCAGCAGTCAGAGAGGGAAACCGGGTTATACAACGGCCCACTGCACAACGCAACTGGTCCGAACCTCCTAGGTGCTGTTGCGTAGTTCTCGATTCGATTTCAGTTGTTATAAAATGTTTGGATAGTGCCACAGCCGAACTTACTTGTTCAAAGTATCAGGAGTAGCCAAAGTGTACATAGAAATGAGTTTTTTCTGTGATATCAAATTTATTAATAAGCACAACATAATCATTGGGGTTTATGATAATGAAATTTCATCCTATTTAACTGTTTAAGAAATTAGTACTTTGTGATACGTACAAAACGTATTGTTGAGAGCGTGAATTATGAAATTCCTGACTATGCAATTTTCTGTAGCCTCTGTAACTTCTTCGCTTTTAGGTCCAATCATTCTGCTTAACGCCACGTCCTCAAACACTCTCCGTCTTTGATATTCGCTTAATCAGAGAAACCAGGTTTTACACGCATATAGTCGTAGAGTCAAGGAAAATTCTCCACATTTAATTTGCTTCTATTTTGTTCATGAACGAAATTTTGATTTGCTGCTATCGCTCCGAAACAAGTATTTGCGATCGACACTGACAACTCAAAATTGCACTCTACAACATTTTCAACGAGTTTTTCGTTAAAAGCAAAGAAGCCCAACTGTAATGGTTATAGCACCCAAGCCTAGTAAATGGCGATAATGTTGTCACGTGTTTACGGCTCCGTGACTAATAATAACGGGGTTTGGATGGGATCATTTGATATATTAACACATTCTTTACAATCGGGGCACGCGGTAGAGTAGATGGTTGAGACACTATGCTACAATCCAGAAAGGTTCCGGGATCGAATCCCGATGAGGTGGTGTAATGCCGCTAAGGTTACATACATGTAGATATAGTTTTGGGGGAAAAATTGGAATAATAGTAGCTAGACTGTAAGATTAAGAAATAGCCATGATGAAACGAACCAGGAAGCTTAGGTCTACAAAGAATTGTAACAGGGAATGCCTGAGTCATTAGAATGCTAACCCGGCAGTGTAATAGCGCTGACATTGAGGAACGAGCTATATGAAGTGGGTCATAAACACTATGGCAGGAGGAAAACGCTGAGTCGGAGGAGGCGGTAGACCCGAAAGAGTCAACCCCTTCTCGAGGGGCAACCAATGAGGGAGGCCAAAATCACGTCAGAATGGGCAGGCAACCTACCCGGAACTCAAAGAATCAGCAAAGAGAGGTTATATAAACCCTAGAAAACTTAATCAAAAAACCTTTTGCCTTTAGACTTTTGATTGATATTAAGTAACTTAGAGTTCAGGGGAGGCTATCGCCGAGAGAGCGATGGCCGTGAGTGTGCGCTGGTTGCTGATGACGAGCATCTTCTTCCTCATCTCAAGTAAGTGAAACCATCTTCATATAGCCATGAACATTAAGTGTAACAGTGATAATTTTAAAGTGTAAAACCACAGGGAAAGATAGGCTAGATTGATTAGGTTCATCAGTGATCCCAAGGCGTAGAATACCCGCCAGTAGGGTGACAGGAGGTAGAACCAACGATGACTGCAGGTTCATTATCCAGTGTAATACAACCGACAAACGTCGGCACAGTGTGTGTATAGTGTATATAACGACGTAGGTAAATAGAATAGGATAGGAATGTGTAAGAGTTTAATTCAACCCAACATTTCCTTAAGTGTTACCCTCTTCCTTGACGACTCCAGGACCTCCCAACGCTCCGGCGAATTACGAGTTAAGCCAGGACAGGGACGCAAGCTATGATAAGTTTACGAGATTTCTTGAAATAACAAGATGGTGGCAGCATACTAAACGGGGTGACAGAGCGGGATGTTTCCACGCCCTCTGTCATCACGGCAGAAGATAGGTGTAGCGGCGGCTTAAGAGAGGTACAGCGGCGGAAGCGGTGGAGGTACCTCCACGCCCCCTCTTCACGCCATAACAGGTGGATTTTTTCAATTTACCTAATCCTTCCGGCCGCACTATGGCTCTGGTGTCGACTCAGCCTCTAACAGAAATGAGTACCAGGAATGTTCTGTGGGGTAAAGGACGGCCGGCGCGTAGGGCTGACAACCTTACCACCATCTATGAGCCGATTGTCTAGAAAATGTGGGAACCTCAACATCTCACAACCCTATGGGCCTTCACGGCCTGTTACAGGGATAGCTTTACTTTACTTTTTTTACAAATCTCACGTAATCACAATAACTCACAACAAATGCCTGCCTAGGACTGACTGCAGACCAGTGCAGAAATCAGAAGCGAGACGAGAAGCGAGAAGTGAGAGGAGAAACGAGAAGCGAGAGGAGAAGCGAGAAGCGAGAGGAGAAGCGAGAAGCGAGAGGAGAAGCGAGAAGCGAGAGGAGAAGCGAGAGGAGAAGCGAGAAGAGAAGCGAGAAGCGAAAAGTGTGCCACAGAAGTCAAGCACAGAAGATGCAAATATCAATGAGGGATTCGGCATTCAGAAACAGTTGAATGTGTGAAGTATTTAATAGAGTGTAATTGTGTTAGTAACATCAGATAAACCTGATCGTGAAATGCAGAACCCACAATTATTTGTCACGGAACTCCGGACACGTGACACTACATTACATTAACAAGAAGAAGCACCGGTTTGACAAACTGGTATATATACGTATCAGCGACACGTGGTCATTCACCACATCGACCCTGATGATTGTGACCGAGGAGATCTCTGAAAAGTTTCTTTATAGTTCTACACTGACAGACATGATCGTCCGAGAAGGAATTTTAGCCAATTTATTCGCCTTGAAAGCTTCAAAACTTATACAAAATTAATTAGGTTACACGGCGTACGTATAACCTCAGAAGTTTTATAATTTATACACTTCCTTCTTTTGCCTAAAACAACGAAAACTTAGTTTAAATTATTTTTTCCTCATTTCACAAATTTACTTTAAGCAAAGGATTAAAAATTATAATTTTTTTTAAATAGGATTAGTAAATTCTGTTAAAATTTTCAGAAAAGGATTTAGAAGGATAATTTAAGATATCTTATTAAATCTCTTTTGAAGTCTTCAGAGCGTGAGCAGAAAAACAAAGAGTTCTTCGTGTTTGCCTTAAAGGCTGGGGCCACACGAGCGTACGCACAAAATGCGTCCGTTGTAACTAACGTACTTTATGACGGACGTTACTGAGGACACCACACAGTTGCAGAATGCGGTGCGTAGTTTTTTTGTCTGCAATGGAGCCGGAAGAAAGCGTAGCATTCGCCCTTCTTGTTTATTTCTACAAGGGACGTCACGAAGTTCGTTACAACGGACGCATTTTGTGCGCTCGTGTAGCCTTAACCTTATTCTCAGTAGAATTCTTCTGTTCCTGTCGCACGAAGAGGAACGCTAAACACACACGCCTCTATTCATAACGGGAGGTTAATGTGAGCGAATGCTCACAGCATAGATAATATAACGTTATAATGAATGCAGACGCTGATAGCGAAACCGATATATTACTAATCAAAACACACAGAGTAAAGAGACGCCACGAATATATTCATTCAACCATGTATTTGTGCAAGATGAATCAGGAGGGAGGTAATAGAAGTGAAACATCTCATTTCAACCAGTTTTTACAGAAGCCAAAACAGCTTGGTTTCATTTTGGTCTTCATTAAGTCAAGAGACAAGGGGAAGAGGATACACGTATGTCTCTACAAGGAGTTGGGGTAGCGTAGTCGGTGTAGCGACTGGCTACGGGCTGGGAGATAAAGGGGTCAGAGTTTGAGTCCCGGTAGGGGCAAGAATTTTCTCTCCTCCATGTCATCCAGATAGTCTCTGGGGCCCACTAACCGGGGAAAATTTCCCCGGATGTAAAGCGGCCGGGGCGCGAAGCTGACCATTCACCACCAATTAGTGCCGAAGTCAAGAAAATGTGGATCTATACATCCACTCCCACATACGCCTTCATGGCATAGTGCTTAATTAGTTAAGCAGAGGGACAACTTTAAATTTATTTGCCTGCACACTGCAGTATTAAGGAACTACGTGAAATGAATCATTTGCGTTCATTGGAAATACCAAATAAATGGAAATCTGTGACTCGGAAATGTAAGGAAGGCACTTTGCTTTTCTCAAGGCTTTCCGTTATCGCCTGAAAGCTCCTTGAAATGCTTACACGGGATTTTAAGAAACGGGTGAAGACAAGATAAGCTGAGTGCGCAGGCGTGCTTACGCCCGTCACCCTTGCTTGCTTGCTTGTGTCTGGCTCTACGGACTTATCCCAAAATAGCACCCCAGGTGGCGTATTTGTGCTCTGTAGGCCTCCCGGAACTGAGCGCTAGCTCGAGATGTACACTCACTGCATATCGCATGGAACATGACGCAGAGAGATGACGAAAGCGAACGATAAAGAAATTGTAAATAAAATAAAGAGAAAAGTGGAGTCATGAAGGTTTTGCGCTGGGGTTCGCCGAGTAGGTCCCGGATTCATGTACGTGACAAATTGCTGAGCGAATGATAAAGTGTGAATGGTACACGTTCTGGGGGAGAAGTCTGCAATCCATGTGAAATAACGCACGCGTCAGTGATTATAAGAAAGAATGCTACAGGGCTCAGAAAAATGAAGTAGAGAGAACGTATTTGTATAGCGATGACGCTCTAAGCTCGTATTTTGTTGGTGTTTTTTTTTCCGAATTCCGGCACAGACAATGGCTAACCTGAGGATTATCGTAGTTATCCTCAGTTCCTCCAGACAAATAACGGGAGGGAAGCTCGATTAGCCACAACCGCATATTTCCATATGCTTACAAATTTGTCATTCATCAGTTATTCTATCATTCAGCGGCATATTGGCTGCTAATTATGCAATGCTGCAGTTTGCGCATGTGCGAGAGAATATGACTGATCACAGTCTTACGAGATGTGACGTATTCTGTCTGGTACATGCTCACCGAAATTTCGGAGAAATCTCTGTCCCAGTCTTCAGACTGTTAGTATCTACCTGCCAGACTATATACGCATTGTCACGGAATATTTCGGTCTAGATGAGGCTGAATTCGGGTGATGCTTGCTGCCATTCTGTTCTGAAGCTTTCGTTTTCTCATCTGCTGTCCAAAAACATAAAAATTAGAATATACAAAACTATAATTTTGTCTATGGTTCTGTATGAGTGCGAAATTTGGTCTCTTGACATTGAGGGAGGAACACAGACTGAGGGTGTTTGAGATCAGGGTGTTGAGAATATTTGGGCCGAAGATAGATGAAGAGACAGAAGGTTGGAGAAAAGTGCATAACGAGGAGCTTCATAGCTTGTACTCTTCTCCAAGTATAATTAGAATGATCAAGTCAAGGAGGATGAGGTGGGCAGGGCATGTAGCACGAATGGGTGAGACGAGGAATGCGTATAGGATATTGGTGGGAAGCCAGAAGGAAAGAGGCCACTAAGAAGACCAAGACGTAGGTTAGTGGACAAAATTAAAATGGATTTTAGAGAAATAGGACGTGGTGGTATGGGCTGGATATTTTATTTTAGCTTTATCTTTATGTTTTAATCACAATCACAATAATTAATTGTACACTAAATCGTAGATATATACCTAATATATAAATATTTGTTATATTCACTAGCAACGCAGCCATCGGTTGCAAGAATATGGATCCATATTACAGATAATATTTTTAATCGTTTGAGTTATGTTCATGAGTGCCTGATGATGAGATAATTACACGGTCGAAACATGTAGCACAGTTACGTTTATGTTAAACACGTAAGATATATACCAACACCTATTGTCTTATGATATTCCCATATTAATTGTTGTGTCGACGGTCGTAATATCAGCTATTAAATCTTCAACGTCTGTTTATTAGTCGTTGCTTGGTAATGAATGTTATCTGGTTAACACTTCACAGTTAATACTCAACTACTGAACTGCCTTCTGAATTTCTGACTAATCTCTCTCTGCCTTGAACGACGTCTGAATCCTTGAAGAGTTTGAGTTGAGTTTTATGTTACGACCGACGCTCAGTCGACCAGTCTCTCTTGGAATAAAGCACCCATCTAGGGCTCATGACCAGATTTTTATTGTAAGATTTGAGGCTTTCACGGCGGTGACTATGAAGAAAGCAGTCTTCTGGGATTTGGCACCGTGTATATGTGGTGTTAACCGACGTTTCGGAGGAATGTATCGCCTCCATCTTCAGGGTAGAAGAAAAATATAAGAAATATGCAAGCGAAGAGACCGTGAGAACCGGTTCTCACGGTCTCTTCGCTTGCATATTTCTTATATTTTTCTTCTACCCTGAAGATGGAGGCGATACATTCCTCCGAAACATCGGTTAACACCACATATACACGGTGCCAAATCCCAGAAGACTGCTTTCTTCAGATTTTTATTACTGTCAGGCTGTTTGCGGGTTTGATGATATGGGGCGCTCTCTCTGACGAGAGGACGAGTCTGTCGTTTACAAGTGCTGCTTGTCCTCGCCAGCGCAGTCATTCTCAAGTCCAAGTCCCGTTGAACTCTCAGCCATGTTTCGCTCTCTCAGATTCGAGACTTCCTTTTCATCGCTTCCTACGACTCGCAAGGCTCCTTACATAGGCTAGTTCGTATCCATGGAAGTCCATGTAGATGGTTCGTCGTCATGAAAATGTGTTTATCAGCTCGTAGCCCAATAATGGATGCAAACGTTGCAATATAATAATGTAGAATTACGAAGTAACTAACCAGACGGAAGGCGTTATAACCCTTCTTTTCAATCTAAAGGACTCTCTCCACATAACGAACTTCAGTGCCGTGATGATGCTGAAGCGCTCAGAGACTAAAGCTCCACGTATGTTTAAGTTAACTCTACATCAAAACGAAAACTTAATGCAGTTTTCTGTATGGACGCGAGAGCACGGAGAGGTTCCTGACTTAGAAACAGCAGCACACGAGCACATAGCCCTTTGCTGGTACTGCTGCACTTAAGCAGTGGACAGTAAACTCTGAGTAATTAACTGGTCAGCAAGTAGAAATGGGACGAATATCTGTATAACGGCGATGGAGTCTGTGTAATAAGTTTACACACAGACTTACAGACTCCGTGGCTTTAGTTCGCAAGCGAACTATACCGACCGAGTTACCATCTCTTGTCGGCGAAGTTAGTGCCAACTTTAGCGGATAGAGGGTGTCGCGTGGTCAGAGCAACGAATCCCCACGGCCGTTAATTTAGGGTTCCTAGACCGGAGCCGCTACTTTTCCATTCAAGTAGCTCTTCAGTTATCCTCATGACCCATCACTTCTCAGAAAATCTGGTAGCGCCGGGAATCGAACCCGAGACCTCAGGATCTGTAGCCAGGAACCCTGACCCCCAGACCACAGAAGCGGTCCATGTTTACACACAGATTGCCGTAATTCAGAATGAGGTACGTTTATAATAACTGCCATTCTGTATCTTTAATCTAAACCATCAGTTGAGACTCTCCTCTCCCATCTTGAATTACTGGTTTCGTTGATAGGGGTTCACAACCCTTGATTTAACTGCTCACTAAGAAAAGCTAAAGTTGTGCCTGTACTTAACTAAATAAGCACTACGCCATGAAGGCGTATGGGGGAGTGAATGTATAGGTCCATATTTTCTTCACCTCGGCACTATCTCGAGTTGAGTGGTCAACATCATGCCCTGGCCTCTTTACCCCGGGGAGGAAATCCTCGTTTCCCATTAGAGAGGAGGTTGGATGGGCCCCAGAGACGGTCTGGACGACTTGAAGAGAAAATTTTTTATTCTATCGCGACTCAAACTCCAACTCTTCTGTCGTCCAGTCCGTAACCAGTCGCTATATCGACTGAACTATCCCGGATCATTACTAACAACAACTGAAAGAAATGTATTACTATTATCAATTTAGTATTTAGCAGAACAAACATGACAATGACCCTTATTTTAATATCTGTAATTCGCAATGGTTCGCGAACCACTGAATTACGACCACGGCCAAGGGAAGTAAGTACCATAAAATACGTAAGTCAATAACTGAAGATTGAATATTGCAGCTTCTCCCACTTCACCTTTAAATGTCTAATATTCGTTGCTCAAGGCAGTGAAACGAGACTAAACCACCATCACTATGCAACACAATGAGGTATGAAGTTATTTCCTTTTGAGAACGCCTGTACTGCATTCCCCGCCCCACTTGTCGGCATGCTGGAGCTCTCCCCGCCACTACCAGCACTTCTCCTACTCCGCGTCGGAGGACTGTCAACTCTAAGTAGTACAACTTTACGTTGGTTACTCGTTTGAGTGACCATTACTGTATTTCCTTTCAATTGAGATATGCAAGTGGAAGTGGTTCGGTTTAACAGCCTTCTTCAGGGCCAATCAACTCGCCGTTCTTAACCACTGCCATTTATATGATTAGCGTCATCATGCACCGCACCCACGTTAAAGCTTATCTCTTATTTGCAGCGAGCTACAGAAGTATGCTGTTCATTTACGGCTAATCCTTCCTTATTAAAATTGTATGTGACATATTGTTTCCAGGTGTCTACCTTTTGACGTAGTCTTCAAAGTGTATTGTGTTCAGTTTATCCGTTATCATATTGTGTGTTCAGGCTCATTGTGATAGCCACTTGCGAGAAGAAAAATTCGCCACGCACGCACGCACGCACCCTCACACACACACACAGAGTATGGATACGAATTCACGAATTCAAACACGAAAATTAGGCTGGTGTAGCAGGAACTTCTATTCCTGAAGTATCCGGTTTGAATCTCGAACTGGTTTGCCACCTACCTTGACCGCCTGAGATTTTCCGTAGTTTTCTTCAGTCCTCTCACTAAAACACAGAGAGTTGTTATAATGTCATCAACGTTTCCTTTGCGATCTAATTTAATGATCAAGTCCGTCCGTTCACCAATATCATCGTTGTCACAGAAAAAAAGCTCTCCCTGTAACAGGCCGTGGAGGCTCATAGGGTTGTGAAATGTCGAGGCTCCCAATTTTTTTTTTACAATCGGCTCACAGATGGCGGTGAGATTTTCAGCCTTGCGCGCCGGTCGCCTTTTACTCCCAGGAAGATTCCTGGCACTCATTTCTGTTAGAGGCTGGGGAAATTATCTTAATACATAAGAATTATACTTATGTCCTTTAAACCCCACATCATGAAGAAGTATAGGCAGTGGAGGTACTGTTCCACTAATTCGTAACTTCGACGTTACGCGGAAGTTTTGTGATCAGTTTCACATCCTAGTCTTTTTAACTTCGAGGAAAGAGCCACCAATACACAGTTGGTGAAAGGATTTTTGTGTCTTAATGAAGTATTCAACATCTGGTAAATGTAAAAATTCATTTCCTGTCGGATATTGAAATCAGTTCATCCAGGTTGTTACTGCTCTGTGAGAGCTGTAGTAGTCCACTGTTAGTACTGATGAATTAACAGAATGAACTCTGACATTAACAAGATGGCTTACTTAGAATCTCTAAAGAGGTATACTAATGGTATTTTTCTATTTACTTAGCTAGCCACTGGATAATTCAGTCCGTTTATACATTAGAGAAGTTACAAGAAGGCAGGCGGGCAGTATAGTCAGCTGATCACGATTCTTGAATAAAACATTTTGCTAGTTTTCCTTCCCTCTCTACTGACTTCACGTTGGTCACGCCAAGTTCGAATGTATCTGCAGAGCAAATAAACGGTAATATTCCGCCATTTTGTGTCGTAATTATAATGATTAATATCTTCCAAATGGTAAAGATCAGCCCAGTCCCACGCACAACACGAATATCTTGCTCTGAGCTATGGTGTTGTTGAGGTGAAACTCTCTGAAGCCACTTTATTGTGTTGTTTCGACAAGGGCATTAAAACTATATTTAACTGGTCCCATTAATGCACTCACATTCATAAACTTAGTTCTACGTCTTTATTCTAATTTACTTGATGCATGATGAGTGTGACAGATGGCAGAACTTCAGCACATGGGTCTCCCAAAATGTCTCAAAGTATCTTTAAAATTAAACTCATATTCAATTTATTTTAGAGTAACATTTTTAATCCGGTCTAGTAAAACCGAAATTAACGGCCGTGGGTATTTGTTACGCTGACCAAGCAACGCCCTCTATCCGCTAAAATTGGCACTAACTTCGCCGACAAGCGGCGGTCGCTTGATCGGTGTAGTTCGCTTGCGGACTAAAACCGAGGATTTTTTTGTAAAATTTTTAAAAATGATTTCTGTGCAGTTTTATTTCATCTTATTGCCTGTCTGATAGATCTCTGATGACATTTCATACATTGAGTACATAACCAAGCATCCAAGAGACCTTTTCTGATCTCTATCCTGAGCCAGATGAATCCAGTCCATACCCCCTACTCTATAGCGTAACACCTTCAGCAATATATCAGATTTGAAGTGCTTGTGGCGGTGACTATATAGATTGCAGCCTTCTTTGATGTGACGTCATGTAGTCTGGTAGAAATTTATTGATTTTTCGGACGAAAGTTCTATCTCAATCTTCAGAGTCGAATACTAAGTCAAGCAAAGCAAATATCGGACTCGCTCACTTACTTGGCTTATTTTGCTACCGTGAAGATAGCGGTAGTATCGTCCTACGAATCTCAAGTTTCTACCAGACCAGGCGGAGTCACGTCCCAGAAGCCAATACCTTAACTCAGCATCTCGATGACTGCTTCTTGTTGGTTGGTTGTATAGCTTAAACTTCGACCCTGAAGATGGAGGCAGTACCCAAGTCCGAAACATCGGTACATTTATACCAGTCTAAAAGGCGTCATGTTCCAGAGGACAGTAAGCTTCGGGATAGCCATAATTATATTTGGGGACTATTATTTGTACTGTACGGTGTGAGACAGATAAGGGACAAGGTTTCATAACCCCTGCTTTTGTTTCCGCTCCTTGAACCAGAACAGTTTGAGACCGCTGTGCTAGATGATATTGCAACACGTTATCTACAAATGCAGCCGGAGCTCTGCCACTCTAACCAGACGTATGTAGTGACAGTAGAGGTGGCAGGTTAAGTTAGGTCCCAAGACTACATAAACTAATTTCAGTTGTTCACAGGGAACAAAATATGCATGAGCATTAGCAAACTGATTCATGCCATAAGCACCTCAAGGGGCGGAAAATGGACATTAACAGTCGGCATTGTAGTGAGCCCCATATCCGGAAGATTTAAGTTTAATCTTGCATGAGCCAGTGCATTTGCAAAGCAGAGCTCCTTGCCACTAACGCGTGAGATACAGACTAATTCGAAATAATGGATTTATATTTCCGACTGCTTCTAAAACTGTGGTTTCTAACCAGGGAAGGGGTCCCCTGGAAAGGTGTGATGCCTTGAGATAATGTAAAATCCTGATATCAAATTCGGCTGAGATATCTAATATTAACCGCATTTAATCATAAAAGACAAATTCCGTGGTTTTAGTCCGCTAGCGTACTGTACTTACCGAGCTACCGCCCTTTGTCGGTGAAGTTAGTGCGAACTCTAGCGGATAGAGGGTGTTGCGTGGTCAGTGCAAAGACATCCCCACTGCTGTTAAGTTCGGCTTTTTAGACCGGAGCCGCTATTTCCTTGAAATAGTTCCACAATTATCCTCACGAGGCTGAGTGGACCCCGTTCTAGACCCACTACTTCTCAGAAAATCTGGTAGCGCCGAGAATCGAACACGGGGCCTCTGGATCTGTAGCTAGGAACTCTGATCACTAGACCACAGAGGCATTTAATCATCTCCCTCAAAAACTCGTCAGAATTTTTAATCCTGCAGTTAAACTTACAGCGATTAAAGTTCGACGTGTGTTGGTATGACGTCGTGCAGCAGTTTAATTTGAAGATTTTCAAATTTTATTCACAGTTCTTGTAAGATAATAACTGTGAAGAATTTGATCATAAACTCTAACATATATATATATATATATTCGTACATACATACAAGTCAAAATGGTTACATTTATTTCGGTGAAAGAAAATCGGACACCAATGTTCCGTGAATACCAAATTTTGGGCGTTGTTTAAAAGAAATTTTGGATACTACTTCCGTGAAGAATATTCTGCACTACAATCCAGAGTAACCGCGCTCTTCAAAGGTTTCAAACACGGAGACCTGAACTTTCCTACATGAAAAACATTTTTAATGGAGTTTCCTTATGTCTAACGGCTGCTCGGGTTCTGACAGTGTAAACTCAGTCACTCGGAAAGAGTACGGTCATGTGGGATGTGATTCATTTCAGTCTGATAGAGAAGTATAAACGTTTCGGAGGAACCTGATGCCTCCTGCTTCACCTCCATACGCATTCCGCTAGCGCCATAATAAAATGGCATTTCCTCATTTCACCGTCATATGTTCTCTTTGGCGGTATTAGCGAACTCTTACTGGGACTAGAAATATGTATTTTAATTCTGTTAGTTAAAATCCATGAATAATTAGCTTAGAGACTCTAGAAATGCTGGGATATATTTCTCTCACTGGCCAATACGAGATACTTCCTGCTTAGCATGAACAGGGTTAAGAATGTGTGGAGTTTTGCTTCCACTCTCACTATACACCTTCATACGTTTATTGTGTGCAGCTTAGATGTAGGGACATATTTTTATCTGTCTTCATAAATCGACTGCGAGTGATATTTCTGGGCGTTGAACGGTTTGTGTTCACACAGTTCTGAAACGAACTCAGTCTGTTTGATGCGGCACAGAGAATGCATTCAGACATTGCTTCGTCTGTTACTAGATTGTGCAAGTTGTTTGGAAGCAGCTGGATATTTGGCACACGCAACTGACTGTGCCAATGAATATATTAGGAATTCTGAAATGGCGAGAAAAAAAATATGTATATATACATTTTAGAATTCTTTAAATGGTGAGATATTATTTTCAGAAATTATTTTACCTGGAATAAAATAACATAATTAAATAAAAAGTTGCATATACTCTCGAACAGAAGATAGTTCTTGTGGAATATATTTTTACAGTCCAGATTCCAACACCTCCTGAGAAAAACGTAATTAAATACAACTAATTTAAATTTAGAAATTTGAAGTGGCTCTTGCCCCCTTAGAAGATCTTTTGCAACTGTTCAGTTCGGCAGTAGAGCTCGTAGGAAGTTATGTACAGGCCTGTGGGTGACATGTGAGAACCACCCAGCTGTCTGGTCTCAGCACCACAAAGCTACAGACAGAAATTCTTCCACTTCCTCTCCACAGGGAAAAAAGATCGGCATTTGTAAAGACGGGTGGTCTCAGATCACACAAAAGTAAACATTTCTGTCTGAATTCTGATAGTTAAGAAAATGACTGCTACAACAGACATAAGAATCTTAGCTTTGGGTTTGTAAACAAACATCGGGAAGACAATAGCAGCAGAACCTCTTGCCGCATGTTCGCCAGATTTACAGGAACTACAACATGGACAAGATTTCATGTTAAGAATGTGAAGGTCACTCAACTACTCAAGGAATTCCCCTTAATTTATGCAATCAGAGGGCTATGATCACAAGTGTCTATGAACAGTCCGTATTCTGATCCAAATGCAGTCCACGCAGGCCCAAACCTTTCTAAAAGGTGAAGTTGTCCGTGTACTTAACTAATTAAGCACCACACTAATAAGGCGTATGGGGGAGTGGATGTATCGATCCACATTTTCTTGAACTCGGCACTAGCTGGAAGTGTGTGGTCAGCTTCACGCCCCGGACGCTTTACGCCCGGGGAAAGAGCCCCCGGTACCCATTGGGCAGGTGACTGGGTGGGCCCCAGAGTCGATCTAGACTTGGAGAAAGGAAAATTTTTGACCTTACCGGGATTCGAACTCCGACCCCTCGGTCGTACAGCCCGTAACCAGTCTCTATACCGACTACGCTATCCCAACGCCAATAATAATAATAATAATAATAATAATAATAGGATTATATTTGATTTTATTTTGTACCTACATAACAGTCTTCTATGATGTGACACCATGTAGTTTGGTACTTATCAACAAGTCTACTTGGCGTCTCATCTCAGAAGACCGTAATATTGATGATTACAACGATGATGATGAAGATAATAGTAATAATAATAATAATAATAATAATAATAATAATAATAACAGGAAGAAGATTCTAATATAGCCTTTAAAATTGCAAGCAATAGAAAATCCTGACCCGACTACGACTTTATCACGTGATCATTCACACATGAGCAACATGTAACTACGAACACGTGTGCCCAGGAACAAGCACCGAAGCATACACACGGTGTCACGTGGATCTGAATGGATAATACAAAAGAAAATGCAACGTTCTGTTAAGTGGACGCTAGAGTAACAATGTTCATACTTCTTAAAATATGCGGTATATGTTTATAATCGTGTAACGCCATTCTGTGGGGCCGGGATGCGGTGTCTTCATGGTCTGTTCACGGCGGCGGCCCTCATTATTTATAGCCCACCGATCATCTCCCCCTCTCTACACCGGACAAAGCACGGTAAAGGTGACTAATGCCACTGATGCATGGATCCTCTTATGAGGAGGCCGAGTCATTGAAGTTGCATTGCATAGCGAAAGCAACGTGAAATGTAAGGTGTTCAGTGCTTCTGGGATATAACGCCGTATATTCCGTAGAAAGTCAACCGACATTTCGGATCAACATATCGCCTCCATCTTCAGAATTGAAGAATAAGCCTAGCAAGACACCACGTATGGGGGAATCACTAGATTTGAACACAGGTTTTGGATAACTGCATACGTACAGAGAGATCTGTTCCTTTCTTTTTGTCTTTCCTTCCACGTCTCTTTCTACGTCCTTATTTATTTCACAACTTATATTTATTTGTTCCTTTGATATTTATTTATATCCGAGATTTTGTTCAATATGCTACAACGTTCAGTAGAATATACATCAAAATAACTCAGTTCGACAGAGTTTTCAAAATATCGTCACGTGATTGAGTTATTAGAGACGGGGTTAAATTGATAAGTCCATTTATTGCTAACTTTAACACACAATCCGTGACTACACTTTACAGTTCACTGTCACATATACACTAGTGTTCTCAGTCTGTTACAGTCTCTACTAGTCGTTGCCTTGGAACGGCTTCCAACAACGGACGTTCCCATTACTCTAGGTTCCCGAATTATCCCCATGTCTCAGCTAGCAGCTTCTAATAGCAACGGTTAACAAGGACCGAATTGGAGTTCTCTAACTCACTGACATATCAGCCAAACTTCACTTCCATGCATTGCGCTGCACTAATATTAATTATTAAATATGTAGTTCGTTGTTTTTTATTTGATACCATTTCACTACATGTTTCGGCCTAAATGGTCATCTTCAGATGTACAAGTTGTAGTTCAAGAGCCCTTTTTGGTTATGTGGGTTTCTTTCGATTTTGTTCGAATTACTGTCTGTGGCCCCCTTGAATGTTCTTGTTTCGGCGGGAGTCCTGCTGTATGCTGGTGGCCATCCTAGTCGTGCACTGTGGGTGTTTTAGGCCGAAACATGTAGTGAAATTGTGTCCAATAAAGGAACAGTAAACGACGTTTCACTTAGACGGCGCAGAAACCCCTAAGTCAGATCTACACAGTGCAACAGGATGCTGAAATATATAATGTTATATAATTAATAAATTTGGATTTCGGTTTCATATTGTGTAGTCACTGTGAGATCTTTGCGTCTGTGACTACAAAGATTAGTGCTTTCTGGAATATGACGCCGTGTAGTTTGATACATCATTGTTGATATTTCGAAGAAATAAACATGCTAATTCCATTTTCAGGGTTTAAAGTGTGTAGATGATGTATGCCGAACGTTTTTTCTTCGAAACGTCTATAATTATCTATAAAACTACATGATATGAAGTCCAGAAGACAGCAATCTTCGTATAGTGAGTGGTTGTCGACTCAGAACTCCGAACACTGAAAAGCATTTGGGGGCGGTAATGTCACATTAATAAGACGGCGAATCTGTTACCTTCGGTTGACGTCATTTCCAGCGATGTGGTACACAACCCATTCCATCACATTTTATAGCCTCACATTATCCAGTTAAGTCTGTCTACCTGCAGGAGGCCTATGGTTATAAATAAACAAACCCACCTACATGTGAGGACGTCAATGAAAACATAAACGCCACACAAAGAAGAGTTACTGTCGGTAACTTTTATACGCAGAAAACGTACGCGCAGGCACATTAACGGATGGAAAATAATCTATCAGAAACTTGCCACTAAATAAATTTACAATCCAAATTTTACCCTGAACGAATAACAGACTAATGTTACTGCTGCTACGTCCTAGCATGTAAATTGGTTCTTCCAGCAGACAGATATATTATCATTATTATTATTATTGTTGTTATTATTATGTATGATTTAAGGTTTCTGCTACAAGCCTAAAGGTCGTGCGTTCATTAGAGTTTTTTTCCAATTGAACTAATCCTTCCAGCCGCACTACGGCCCTGGTATCGACTCAGCCTCTAACAGAAATGAGTACTAGGAACCTTCCTGGGGGGTAAATGGCGGCCGACTCGTGGGGCTCACAAATTCTCCGCCATCTGCGAGCCGATAGACTGGAAAATATGGGATCCTCGACGTCTCAAAACCTGATGGGTCTCCGCGGCCTGTTACAGAGATAGCTTTATCTCTTTTACGTCATGATTTGAGGTTCTCACAGCGGTAGTTATTAAGAGTTCTTATCTTCTGGGATATGACGCCGTGTAATCTGTTGACAATTATCGTGCTACGTGCTTCGCGCTGGTTCCTTGCTTGGGGTATTCTTCGGCGCTAGAGAGGGAGCTACACGTTTTTCTGAAACGTTGGTTCAATTTCAACAGACTACACTGCCTTATATCCCAGAAGCTAGTATTCTTCACAGGCACTGCTTTGAAAGCATCAGGCCTTACTGTATTTACTTAATATGTTCCTCTTATAACTTTACGGTGTCGTGGTTGTTCTTTTCTTTTGTTCATTTCACAGACGGTAGGACTCCTTGGAGAGTGACCAGCTCGTCGCAAGGCCTCTACCTAAACACAAGACAAAACAAACAGAATAAACATATACACATACCAAATATCCATGTCTTGTGTGGGATTCGAATCAAAGATCCGGCTTCCGAGCGAGCGAAGACAATTAGATTAAGTCACTTATCAGCAGCTCAGAGATCCGTGAATACATCATGCATACATGTTCGTCAGAAGAGTTATAGAGCTAGTATGTAATAAATAGTTGCTGGTTAATCGTGACACCTCTAACAATTATCAGGCTCTGTTAAGTAGTGTTTAATTACGCATTTAGAATACAAATATTGTGTTTCTGGACACCATTCTTAGTCACAAAGTTTTAGATGTTATATTTAGAGTAGTTACAAGTATGTATGCCCTTGGACACGGGCCGCGCAATAGCTCAAGCGGCTAGTCGCTGGCTTCCCACTGCGGCGGCCCGGGTTCGACCCCGGGGTCTGGTCAAGTGGGATTTGTGGTGGACAAAGTGGCGCTGTGGCAGGTTTTCTACGAGTACTTCGGTTTCCTCTGCCAATCTTCATTCCACCAATTGCTCCACAATCACCCTCACCTATCATCTGGGGCTGGTACAATAGGCCAGAAGTGGCCGCAGCACAAGGGGCCCCACCCCACTAGCAATAAAAAAAACTCTTGGACACTGAATTGGCAAATTTCTGTCCATATCAGTAAAATATTACGCCTCTTCAGACATGTTTGACACATCTGTGACCGACCACGTGATATTTCGATTGTAAGATCGCTGCGATAGAATTATTTGGAACAGCTGTTACCTGTTTCTTCATTTGCTGTGATTTGTCATAATTATTCACAACTCGTGACTTAGAAGTTAAGAAGTTACATCTCTCGCCTCTGTACAGGGTTTCATGGAGCAGATGGAGGTTATGGTCTTATCTAAGGTGAAAATAATATTTGAAGTTATTAGTTTATCCCATACATGGACTTCATATGTCAGTTATTCCCATGCCAATATATGATCCAAGACGTACATATTTGACCACAGGAAAAAATTCCGGTTACTGAGTGTACTTACGGCCTCTAATTCTACAGCGTCCTATTTAGGTGAATATAAACTAATTCCCTTGATTCTACATCCGTAATACAGAGTGACTCTAAATTATTGTCGGGGTTTTCGTGGCCTATAATTTTCAAAAGGGAAGAAATAAAATAAAACTGGTCATGGAATATGAAACTATAACTCAGAAAGTGTTACTCATTATAGAATCAATTCTACAGAATGCAACACAGCTTCAACATGCCCGCCTTTCGTGGCACATAAGATGTCCGAATTATATGCCACGGAAATCGCAGCACTAATTGAGAATCACATTGGACATCTAATTAGGAACCAATTGTTGTAATGTCATTCACGTTACATTTTTTCTGTGGCGCTACAGCCCCAGTTTGGGCCTAGGCCTACCTCCATGAAACTCTCCGTTTCACTTCGTTTATTTTACTAGATCTTAGACATACGGTAGGACTCCTTGGGCGGGTGATCAGCTCGTCACAAGGCCTCTACCTGTAGACAAACACAGAAAAACGCACACAGACATCCATGCCCTGAGTGGGATTCGAACCCACGATCCCGGCTTCCGAGCGAGCGAAAACAGTGCATGCATTAGACCGCTCGGCTACCGTGACCGGCCACGTTACATTTTAGTTAATTTGTATTTCTGAATGCCTTCCGTTTTGAAACTGAATACAGCCTGAATATTTCTAGAACTCTGGTGATGCAGCGCGGCCACTGCCAATGTATAACTGACACGCACCATTCTTCACGTGCTTTCTTTACACCTCATTGAGTTTTGTGTTTACTTGGCTCAACCGTAATGCAAATAAAGAAAACGAAGGTTTATATTCATTTCTTACAAGGTTATTCGTTGATGGTTAATTGTTTCTCAGCATTCTGAATCATTCATGTACAGCACCAGAGTAAAGACAATTATTTCTGGTCTTATTATTAATGTATTTCTGTGAATCTGTGACAATAGATTTAGTTCCAGATAAAACGTAAGGATATGTTCATCTCAATTTAAAACTTCCCTTTCTATTTCTACTTTTCCTGTTGCAACTGATTCATTGGTGTTTTGTAGATGTGTGAATAATACTCTATATACAAACTATCAAGAAGAAAGGTATCCAAAATAAAATCATTATATCTCAGAAAGAATTCATTATACACATTAATGGGTTACACCATTACAAAAGGAAACTATCGAAGTTTCTTCTGAGTACATAACTTTCTCACTAAATTTAAATGTGGGCTCCCTTTGTGGCAAGACAAATATACCGGCTTCAAGCATGTTTGGTGTTACCGTAGCCACAGCGTCCCTTATGCGCGCTTCCAGGTGTTGCAGCTCGTTGATCGGAACCTGGAAGACAACGCTCTTCACATAACCCCACAAGAAGAAATCCACTGGGGTTAAATCTGGCGACCTAGGAGGCCCAGCGATTGGTCCACCTCGTATGGATATAAGGAAACCCTGTGGACCTCATTTCACCCTGCGTCCTGTTGGTGTCGATCATTCACAAAGCGTGCTGCTGCTTGAGTCACAGTTATTAATGTATTTAATATCGTAAGACTTGAGGTTCGTGGTTGTGAACAGATAGAGAGCCTTGTAGTCTCTTGGATGTCAATAGATGTTTCGGAGGAATATTTCGCCTTCATCTCCTGCTTGGTACCTGTTTCGTGCTGGTTTCTTGCTTCGCTTTATTTTGGACCCTAAAAATGGAGGCGAAATGTTCCTCTGAATCGCTGGTCGACTTCCACCAGACTGTATGGCGCTATAATATAATTCTTTTTGCACAGTTTAGCAGAAATAGAGATTTGTGAGTACGAATAATTGACATATATCTATGCAGACATGATACAGAAGTTCTTTCCGAAAGTTTTCTTTCCTTCTGTTCCTCCGATACTGCCTGATCCAACCCTCGAACACAAATAATTTCCTCGCAGTGCATTCTCAAAGGAACAGAAACTTTCGAGGGCGTAAATCATTGCACTGTGACGCAACATGGATCAACAGAACACGATACAATACCCGTATATTCACCTACAGACGTTGTACGCAATCTTGCGCAAAGGAACGAGATGATGATATTGTGACATGAATACCCGTTGTAGTAAACGACGGCGAAATTAGCAGGTATATAAGTCACTGTTAGGTAATGGCTCTGCAAACACGTCCACAGCTAGGCAACAAATTCGTAACATGCAGCAATGAAGTAACTGGGAAGAGGTGTTCTTTATGCGATCCGCGCAATAGCTATGTGATGGAATAATAGAATAACTATTCGGGTTAGTGAGGAGAAGAGGAAGTTGGTGTGAGATGGCCAGCAGCATAGGAGTTAGTGTAGAGGAGCGAGTTGGTTTGTGAGTCAGTCAGTGAGTTAGAGGACTGCTGCAGTTAAGTCCTTGTGAACTGTTTCTTTTATAAGCTGTTAGCTGAGGCACGGGGACAATTGGCGAACCCAGAGGAAGGGGAACGTCCGCCATTGAAGCCGTTACCAGACAACGTCTAATAAAGACACAGCAGATTTAAGAGACTTAGTGCGTGCTGTAGTGAATTGTGCAGCGTGTGAATTAGCGATAGCGCTCTAATTACTAACTAAAAGTGTTCAGTAAATCCAATTACCAATCCAAACCCCATCTACAGTCACTTAATACAATCATGACAGTATTTAAGAAGCCTAAGTGAATATGATAAGGGCTCTTGTGAACACGGTAATGAACTAACGGGTTCCATAAAATATTGGGAAATTCTTGAGTAGCTGCACAACTGGGGGCTTCTCAAGAAGAGCTCATCTCCGTGAAGTTAGTTAGTTAAACTGAAGATGATGTGATCTAATTACAAATACAGTAACTGTCCCTATCATAATAAAGTGGAGATTAATTTGGAAAAAGTAAAGTGTTTTTTTTTTTAATTCAATACGACTCGCCAAATTTACTGCATTCTGATCGCAAGGATTCTACAAGATACAACTGAAATAGAATGGGTATCAGGGACAGCCGAACAATGTTGGAAACGATGGAAAAATTATGAGACATGACACGAACGAAATTCAAGATGCTTCAAGACACTTGACTGCAGATACTGCAATCTAGTCACAATAACAGGGCGGGTTCCCTTAGACCAAGGCGGAACCTAAAAAGTGCCCAACACAGAATTACTGAGTTTCTTTTTTTTCTTTTTTGGGCTTTTCCATCGTCCGGAATTCTAGGTAATAGAGGACCTAGGATTCCGGACGATGAGAAAGTCCAGAGACCCAGTAATTCTGTGTGACATTCACCATCGTCAGAACCCTTTAGAATCTACCTAAGACATTAATAACTTCGACAACACTTTTCGAAGGCACGTTATCTAGTTCTGAAGGCGCCGCACTGAAGATATCGCGCTGTAATTACGAATATGGAGTTGCGATTCCTCAGAACAAGACTGGCGTTTCAATTGTCGCAGTGGGCAGGTGATGAGGAGCATCACCACAAGCAAGACAGCACTTTCTGAGCCACGGCCTTCCTTACAAACTTACACAGATTGCATCTGGTTTTTGCAGCTTTTGAGTTGACAAAAAGAAATATGTATATCAAATTTTTTCACAGAACAATGTCGTCAACCTTGCGTCCAACCTCCAACACGGAGGACCAAGTCCCTGTATTTATGTTCGACCCAGTGACAGTGTAACCTACTAGTTATACCCCCAGGGACTGGATTCCCTTTACGAACGTGTTCTGCGACTTGCAGGGCTATTCTGGAGGTATTCTAACCCGCCTCTATACGAGATTAGAAATTTGGTTCCAGTAATTATGTGTAGCCGTTAGACTCATGTTGCTACGAAGAATGTAGACCCGACAAAGTCGATAACGTTCTAGAACTAGCAGCAGAGGTGTGTTAAATAACACACCTGGCTGAAGACATGCGCACTCTTCTCTAGTTACAAAAATAATTGGAAGCCTTCTGAGAAAAAAAGCGATCTTATGAGCTGTCTGGCCTAAGCTGATAATGTTGGCGAAACTGTGTGTGCAGATGTCGAGCTGTTATGATGTTAGTGCCATATGCATAGATGTCGCACTGTCCTTGTGTCCTAATCACACCGATCCTGTTTACGTCAATGAACATCAAACGTACCCTGCCAAGTTCTTTTTTTGCACTCACCTGTTTTAAACCCGCCCGCTCCTAATCTGACGTAATGTCTCCAGCTGTACCAGAGGTAAAAGTGCAGTTCAGATCATGCGTGTGACGTCAGTGTCCGTGAAAACCTGAAATATGTTACTACAAAACGAAACGTAAACTGACCTAATTGCTGTGTTCCGTCTATGCAACTCATAAAAATATATACCCATTCAACTGTTTATTAAAAATCACTACATATTTCGACCATCAAACTGGTAATCATCAGGTGATACAATTCTGTAACATGGATGGCAAGAGCATTGCTAGATAACGGACCGGTAAACATACGCGATACACGCTTGTAACAATGGAACAACGAAAACCCGCTTCTAGGCACTGGTTCAATAAAAAGACTTCCGCGCAGGTGCAATGACGTCGCACCGCAACAGTGGTAGCTATCACGTAACTGGTTTTCCTTGGAGTCCGTGTCGCGGCCGTTGCTATGCAATCGCTCGGTAAACATGTTCCAACAATAGAGGCTGTTTTCTGCGTGGTCAGTGCGGAAGCTATATGACGAGAGTTACAGACAGAACAGATTTCAGTATCTGAGAGTGTTTGAGTGTTTAAGTGACAGTGAAGGAGTTCTCGGTGGAAGACGACTAATGGGACACAGAGAATCCTAGTACGTGTGCAACGGTGGACTGGAAAGTGTGTAATTCAGCGATAGCGCTGTATTGCATATATTTAATTATAATAAGAGAGATTGTGTAACCAAGCTCCTAATAAATCCAATCATCCGAACTAGAACCCGTCATTTCGTCACACGTACCCCCCCCCCCATACACTTGACAATACTTACAAGTGTTTCTGAATTACAACAATTTTAACTAAAATATGGGCCAATAATTACAATAATTTGTCTACTATCTGTGCTGGATTTATTGATATAGATCATAAAATCATAACATTATAAAGTTGCTACATTATAATGTAAATTAGGTAAAATTTATCGCAAAATACTGACGTAAAATTAAGTAAAATATAGTCTGAGTCAAAATCGCTTTAAGGGTAAATTTTGAGAGCTTGAATACTGGCATTTGCCTGGAAGTGCCGGGGAAGACAGCGGCAAATTTCGAAAATGACATCCATTCTGTAGGATAAGTTTTGAACCCGAGACCTTATGAAGGAAGAGTGTTAACTATTGTACCATGGCGATCAGTGCTGTCCCATAATAACGAAACTCACAATCCAATATTTCGAAAAATCTAACGCTGTAACTATTTGATAAAACAGTTTAAGTCGGAACATAACACTCGACATTAACATTATGGACTCTTGAGTCGTAACGCCGTGTAGTCTGACAGACGGTGTCACATTCCAGAATATTTAATCTCAATGTTCACCGCTGTGAGAACCCTAATTTTCATTTAATGTTGAACGTGTTACAAAATCTCGAGTCACTATTGTCTCAAATGGAACACAGACAGAACAAATATGGACATCTTCGAAACGATAAAAATTCTCCACGCGAATTTTTGCGATTAAGTTTCAGCTTCGCTTCATGTAAATTATGGCATATATTTCGTCATTAAGAAACATAACTAATTTCATATTAATGTATCCTTTGAATGTCAAACGTAATTTAGAAAACGATACAAACACTAGTGACAGACAAGCAATATCTCCCGATCATGTTTTATTTTAGATTACTTTTATTCTCATTAAAATGTATTTTACTAAAAAAATAAGTTCAACTACAATAAAAAACCTCTAAAAGTTTAATGATTATTCAAACAAACAAAGAAAATAACAACTTCAATGTGTGGGGAAAACAGTGAGCTAAATAATTAGATACCGAAAGAAAATATATTCTGAAACGATTTGTATCAGCACATGAACAATAATATTTATTGAAATGAGTTTGAAAGTAACCTGAACACAATGGATTCCTGGTTTACGACGTTTTGATATACGCCGAATTGAGAATGTTCTAGCAGTTTCCTTTGTTTCTCCACCCAAATTCTGGAGAATTCTATTGCGCACTTCCGCTATCAAGAGAGGTATCTGCGCAGCGCTACTGAGCATGTATTCGTGGCAACGCCGCTGTGAGCACACACTGTACATGTTCATCCTCTGTAGAGTCATTCTACACTGTGGCGCTTTATCACGTATATTAATGTTGTGCCTTAAATTTTTTGTAAATTCGTGTTTAAAATAAAAAAATAAAAGCGGAACCATGTCCAGTCGTGAGAGTGTGAGTGTAACTGCCAATGCAAGTGTGACTAAAAGACTGGGCAAATCTAGCATTGGAATAAGTGATGGGAGCCATTAGAAAAATGGACGGTGGGAATCAGCTCCTGCTCTTTGTAGGCATTTAAACATCGACTCATACGACCTGCAGTCAGGACATTCCTGTTGTTAGTCACGCCGACGTATTTATATTATATTATACAATAAATGTGATACAAATATATGTACTTAATAATTATGTTTTAAATATATAATTAAAAAGTATTAGGATCTCAAATACTTTCAACCAACAAAATTAACAATTATTTTATTGATTAATTTAAAATAAACTACATGTTTCGACCCTTAAAGAATCATCTTCAGGTGTTTGTTAAATACACAATTTAATTATTTACTTTTTAACGCGTGATTTTATATCATATCTATAAATTTATCACTTTGATTTTTAACTGTAATACATACAACAGAATGCAGACAACAAAAATAAAATACCTAATTATTTCTTCATTATTTTATGAAAGACGGTCTCAATTTTTGTAGTATCAGGAACACATCCCATTTTAATACATTAGAATTCGTCTTTCATTTACGCTGATTCCATATACTCCGGGTCTACTCTAGTTCATAGTGTCTGACTGAGTGATGAAGGTGGATGGTGGTGAAAAGTAGGTGGAATGACGGTACAGACATCGGCGGTAGATAAAGTGGGGGGGGGGAACTCGAGACTAAACCAGACAGCAGCGAAGTACTACATTTGCATAATTGTTTTCTCACTACTTGTTTAGAACTGCGCTGTGTGTGACACCTCCCTCTCGCCTTTGACAGGCACCAGAAACATTTTCCGTTCAACAGGCAGTATCGACTGCAGGACGGAGAAACGGTCCAGTTGAGGCCGCCACTTCAGTCAGCATTATGTTAGCTTAATCTCGACTCCAATTCCAGTGTCATGAGCAGATGATGGCTGTACGTCAGTCCATTCCGCTTCGAAGCCGATTCTCATTAATCCGGTTTCATTACTTTCCCTTCGCATTACGTAGTAATATTCGTCCGTCTCTACAACATCTGAACTTTCATTAATTCTACACTTATGCACACCGTTTCTGAATGGATACACAGAATAAATCCCCCAAGTCAATTATTTAAAAGTTTATTTGCCCTTGCTCTATCACAGCTGGTTTTGGCACTATAGTACAAGCCGTAAGGTGGCGGGTTCTATTCCTGAGGAGGTAATTTGATTTTTCAATGGACCTAATCCTTTCACCCATAATATGGCCCTGGGGTCCACTCAGTCTCTAAGATAAATGAGCACCAGGAATCTTCCTGGGGGGTAAAGGGCGGCCGGTGCGTGACGCTGAGAACCTTACCCCCATCTGTGAGTCGATTGTCTAGAAAAAATGTGGGAGTCTCGACGTCTTACAACGCTATGAGCCTTCATGGCCTGTTACAGAGATAACTTTACGTTTACCTTGCTATATACCATAAAGAAAGTTTACTTCAAAGTAAAAACCACATGAACTCTTTTACATAAGTCCTCATCGTCCATTCACATTAAATTTCGAATAACATGTGGCTTTTCTAACAGTGATTCTGAGCACATAAACATATATATTATTTTTTTTGTACTGTTATCAACTCCTCATACTGAGGGCCTTGTGTAGTGTGGCTAAGTATTTTGATATAAAAATATAACAATTCGGTACAAATTAAAATAACCTAAAACAAAGTGTTTAATTAAGAGATAGCGTCTGTCACTTCATATTAACTACTTGCGACCTGCTACAATAGGCCAGAAGTGACCGCAGTACAAGGGACTTAGTCCCACCCCACTGGCAATAAAAAAATCTACTTGCGAAACAACAGAACGGATTACGATTAAATTTTGTATTCGGAAGTTACGAAAATATCACGTGGAATTTGGGTTCGTGTCTACAAAACATCTTAATTTGCATGAAGCTCAGATTTATCTCTTGATTTCCTCAGAAACCGCTTATCTTATGAAGAATCCTTACCAATTTAAAATACGAATAGTACTAGGCTCTACGTCTGCTCTAAAAACGGCTGTACAGAGGGAGTATTGAACGAAATAAAGCAACACACCATTTGTGGCTTAATGAGAATAGTTTTGGAATTGTACTGCGTATTTGTCCTTACAACGTAGCTGAACTACTGTCCACTTTTATCCTGCTTTCCTTATTTCGAAAAAATAAAAAGAAGCTTATGACATCACCTCGCTGTCTGTTTGTCTGTGTATCTCCCTCTCTTTTTCTAGACAACGGCTTGGTAAACACGTAATGGCGGCAACGAATACACACGCAACAATAGAGGACTGGATGGAGGCGTGGTTTTATTCGCGGTCCTTGCCGTATCAGAGGAAATTATGTTTTGGAACGAACAAAAATTCGGTTACAGGTAACGACGGGACTGGAAACCAAGAGCGACTGTGCTGGCGAGGACCAGCAGAAATTTACTGGAACTGTGTCTAGTTACTCGTAGAACTTCTTTTTTTTTTCTGTTGTCGAAAGTAGAAAATCACGTACTAAAATAGGCTTAAATTCTAAGAATGAATATATTTTACTGAAATGATAATTGAAATTAATATGAATTATTACCTACAAAATATTCATTAGTATCTGAAGCCTAGGGACACTAGGCCAGCAGGATCTTACACTTATATTCTTGCTTGGAGAAAGCAGCCAGAATTTCAAGGGACAGTTCAGTTACGTCAGATCCTGTTGAGGCTTGTGTTGGCTTGTGGCCTGTGGCATGACTCCTCAAGTCCTAACGGCGCCAGAAAACCAAGGAAATTGCACTACAAGCTCTGAGTTCTGATATACTGACTGTATGTCCATTATTTGGTGTCACCTATGTCTAAAGCCAAGCAGGTTGTTAAGGACACTGGACCGTGAGTTGCCGAGGATTGACCACCAGCCGAGTTGCATGACGGGACGTGATTAACGAGGCCTGCGGGGTGGTACTACATTCATACACGTACCAACTTATGTTATTAATAGGGTATAACAATGCATGTTCTATGTACCTCCCCCGATGTTAGGGGGGTAACCCCAAGCCTGATATTTCAGCAAGGTCATAAGCTAATCCATAACAAGACGTTAGAATGGGCTATGCCTGTTCGTCCATTAAAATGACTTGTTTAACGAAGTTTCATTTACTCAGGTTCGGTTCTCCGCCATTGATTAAAGGGTGGGCTATTACATAACGAAGTCTTGAGGACAGAAGGACTAATGTAACCTACATTTCTCTTCTCTTCATTTTAATTATCCAATTTAGAAACGGTTAAATTTCTGCTTGGTTCTACTTGCTTGCATTACGGCCTTTATCAGTTGAGACTGAATTACTAACACTCTACGAGGAGAACCCAAATGTGTAACACTGCTAACACACAAACTCGCCATTGCGCAGAATCAGTATCCGGTTCCGCCCACCTCCCATAATCATAACCTAAACTCCAGACATCTGTACTATGATTAGTCTTTTTTATTGCTAGTGGGGTGGGACTAAGTCCCTTGTACTGCGGCCACTTCTGGCCTATTGTACCAGCCCCAGATGATAGGTGAGGGTGACTGTGGAGCAATTGGTGGAAGGAAGACTGACAGGGGAAACCGAAGTACTCGTAGGAAACCTGCCCCAGCGCCACTTTGTCCACCACAAATCCCACTTGACCAGACACGAGATCGAACCCGGGCCGCCGCGGTGGGACACCAGCGATTAACCGCTTGGGCTATGGCGCGGCCTTAAGGCAGGATACATGAAATATAAGTCTACAAATGCAAAAGTTTGAAACTGAAAGCACAGGAACTGCATAAAGCAGATGGATACGTATCATAATAACATTAGAATTTAAGACTTTGTGTTGTACCTTCAGTATAGAATTAATGTCGTCATGAAAATGAAGGCGCTAGTTTTCTCCTAGAGTTGGCATACACTCTATAATCTCTCATATTTTGTTTCACCCTGTTGTGTAAATCACTACAGATCAGTGGCGTGCCGTGCATGGAAGCAAGGGAAGCATTGCTTCCGTAATTAAGAAAGGAAAAGAAGTAATATATAAATAATTCAATTTGTATAATGATATGAATATTGTCATTTAACGCGTTCCTGCTCAAGGCCACATCCCTCCCTTACCCTGCTTGGTGGGACGGACCAAGCTTCCTTCGTTATCTCCGTACGAATTCGTCCCATGCGAAGTGGGCAACGGAAGCAAATTTCGGTTTGCTGGCTAGACCAGCTAAGGAATTTGTTCTTTCGATGGTTATGTGAACATTAACTGTTTATGTGTGATTTCATTCTTGTTAGGTGTTATAGGTAACATTAAGTTTTATTAAAATATTGTAAGTGTATATTTAGATGGCGTAAGATTGAATTTGTGATCGTATTTTATGCATCAGAAGGAAGTTGTCCGCGTTTAAGGGAAGCAAATCTCTTACTGCTGTACACGGGCAGGGGCGTGAATAGACTACACGCACAGGCCACAGCTAAAATGAATGCTGGTAGACAACGCGACTGCGACTGTGCAATCGAAAGTCTTTTAAAACGGGGGTATACCAGGGACTTTTATGAGAAGGAAATAATTATAGAACGAGGACGACCGACATGAGAGGTGCCAGAACTTAAAGCACAAACCAAATTATGTGTGAGGAAATTTAATTTGGAACTGTATTCTAAAACAGAGTGGCTATCCGGTTGCTGTAATGTAGGAGAATTGTTTTGTTGGTCATGCCTATTATTTCTCAATGGAAAAAAATGTATGGAACAAGACTGGGTTTGGTGATATCAGCAACCTCCATAAAGCATTGAAACGACATGAGAACTCTCAGACTCACATTATTTCAACAGTGCAACTTGTTATGTTCGGGAAATCTCGAATTGACTGTCAACTTGACAATCAAAAGCGCCTGACGATACTTCATAGAGAAATAATGAAACGCTTGATTGATATAATCTGCCATTTAGGAAAGTGGCAACTTGGCCTCCGTGGTCATGACGAAAGCGTGGATTCTATCGACCGAGGTAATTATGTGGAATTACTTCACTTGTTGAGGAAATATGGTCATAAACTCAATGTTCACCTTGAGAACAGTATGGTATTTACAGGTTTATCGAACAGAATACAAAACGACTTTATTGACTCAATAAGTGACGCGAATTTTGGTGAGCTGATTGCTATCAGTTGGTTTATTAGATACCACTGCTTCCCTTACCAAAAATAGTACTGCACGCCACTGCTACAGATAATATTTATTATATTCCTGCCAACACAACACAAGAACAGTAGAACAAGGAAACGCGTGAAGTGAACAAGGTGAACCAGTAGTTAAGGACCCAACCCACTATAATATCTGCCTTTGTGTTCCACTTCTTGCAGTCTATGTGCAACGTCGGTTAATACTCTCTCGTCTTCCTCTCTTTATTGTCACTGCATGTTTCGGCCTAACTGCCATCATCAGATGCACATGTTATATGTAATCGCCTTGGACTCTTCTAGGTTATATGAGTCATCGTCCTGTCGTCATGCACGTGTTTTGTTTTTCTGTCATATGTGATAGGTTATATCAGAGTTTCATTTTAAGCTACATAAAGGTAAAAAGTAAAGCTATCCCTGTAACNCGAATTCGGACGAACAGATTCGCACAGATTCGGCCGAATCCCAGTTCGCAGGTTTCCGCTTCCAATGGACGACTAGCCTTACCAAAAATAGTACCGCACGCCACTGCTACAGATAATATTTATTATATTCCTGCCAACACAACACAAGAACAGTAGAACAAGGAAACGCGTGAAGTGAACAAGGTGAACCAGTAGTTAAGGACCCAACCCACTATAATATCTGCCTTTGTGTTCCACTTCTTGCAGTCTATGTGCAACGTCGGTTAATACTCTCTCGTCTTCCTCTCTTTATTGTCACTGCATGTTTCGGCCTAACTGCCATCATCAGGTGTACATGTTATATGTAATCGCCTTGGACTCTTCTAGGTTATATGAGTCATCGTCCTGTCGTCATGCACGTGTTTTGTTTTTCTGTCATATGTGATAGGTTATATCAGAGTTTCATTTTAAGCTGCATAAAGGTAAAAAGTAAAGCTATCCCTGTAACCGGCCGTGGAGGCCCATAGGGTTATGAGACGTCGAGGCTCCCAGACTTTCTCTAGACAATCTGCTAACAGATGGCGGTAAGGTTATCAGCCTTACGCACCGGTCGCCTTTAATCCAGGAAGATTCCTGGTACTCATTTTTGTTTGAGGCTAAGTCAACCCCAGGACCATAGTGCTGTTGGAAGGGTCAGGTAAATTGAAAAAAAAATCCACCTCATCCTTACTCGAACTCGCGACCTTCCAACTTGTAGCATAGTGCCTAGACGAACTGTGCCTCCCATCTTAAGGTACATATTTATGTATATTATCTCCTTGCATATCTGATGTTTCTTACGCTGTTATTGATACGTTGATCATTATAATATATATATATATATACTAGCTGTACCCGGCCACGCGTTGCTGTGGCTCAGTCTAACGAAATATTTCAATTCAAACGCAGATCAATCGACACAGCTCACTCCCATCGCCAATTGCACTGAAAAATAAAGAGAACAGTTAAGAAAACGAAATGAAAAACAATGAAAAATTAACTATACTCACGAAATGAACGACGTATAACACGTTACAGTATATTAATACTGAGTACAATGAATATTTTAACAACCAACCAACCTGTCACAGGTGTGACATATGTCACACATGATTTTAACATCATAAAGTCTTAAAATACATTTGTAATGAGTGACATATTCTTGATGTCTTTTAAATTGTTGCATTATTTACGTGTACTTTGATAATAAGAATATGTCGCGTGTTACCTATGTAACGTTGTTGTGGTCACGTGTCTCCTATTCAGTGCGACAAATAACTTCCACGTACGTCTCGGATTCAGCGAATAAGTTATTGAACGCTCACTTTTACACCAGCGAGTACAATTATTATCACGTCCAGTATCACCGAAAACTCTTCGGAGCCGGACTGTTATAACCTGGTTTCGGACGCAATAGAGGGCACTTTCGCCCAGGGTTCGATTTCACGTGTTCTGTGCTCGTTGCCGCGGTTATTCCTAGGCAACGATCTGTTGGTATTCGATGGACGACAGAACACCTTGTAGAAGTGTTTGGTTTCATCCGTTGTCACGCAACGGAACCTCTTATCCTCTCATCTCTGGGGAAACGCGTTTCTTGTTTCGGCAATTCCTATGCAACGGCCCACTGATATTGCGTTTCCATGGAAGTATACTATCCGGTTTCATCCGTTGTTACGCAACGGAACCTCTTATCCTATGCAACTGTTCTAGCGTTACTATGGAAACGACTGCTGGATTCGGAACATGTGACATGTTTTTACATGTTTTTACCTGTCACGGGTGTGACATCTATATAATAGATATACAAAAAACGCGCATATTCGAATGCAACGTTGTGTTAACATTTCAAAGCAATCGGTGAAGAACTTTCGGAGATCTTCGATCAGAGACAAACGAACATTTACATTTTTATTTATATAAAGATAGTATACAGTATGATGTACAACACACCAATGTATCCACTTGGTTCACATGAAAATTTAAGCTAAGTACGTGACTGAATTATTGTAACTAAGGACACCTGAACTGGAGATGGCACACATGTGCCGAAACATGGGGTTCTAGACAGCAGCTCCGTCTGCTGACTATAGTGTTGTGTTGACAATATAACAAATGTTATCTACATCCTATACTGCTCCGCGACGTCATGCCGTGAAGATCCCGACGCTAAGTCTGGCGTGATAACCTCAGAGACTACCAGAAGGCTGAACACAATTCGAATCTCTTCGTGGAATTTTAATTCGTAACAGCACAGCATGTGCCCCACGTTGTACTTCCCACTTTACTTACTTACTTACTTGGGCCGCGCTATACCTCAAGCGGTTAGTCTCTGGCTTCCCACTGCGGCGGCCCAGGTTCGATCCAAGGTCTGGTCAAGTGGGATTTGTGGTGGACAACGTGGCGCTGGGGCAGGTTTTCTCCGAGTACTTCGGTTTCCCCTGCCAATCTTCCTTCCACCAATTGCTCCACAATCACCTTCACCTATCATCTGGGGCTGGTACAATAGGCCAGAAGTGGCCGCAGTACAAGGGACTTAGTCCCACCCCGCTAGCAATAAAAATACTTATTTACTTAATCCGTTCCGCTTGTACCTTACGGTGTCGAGGTTGTTGTTTTTTTTTTCATTTTGATCATTTTACGGACGGTAGGACTCCTTGGACGAGTGATCAGCCCGTCGCAAGGCCTCTATCTAAACACAAGATAATACAAACACGGAATAAGCACATATACAAATCAAACATCCATGCCGTGTGTGGGGTTCGAACCGAAGATCCCGGTTTGCGAGAGAGCGAAGGCAGTACATGCCCAAGACCGCTCGGCTAGCGTGACCGGCTGTACTTTCCACATGACGTGTAATTGTTCGACCAGCAGCAAGTCGTTATTTCTTTTTGAATGATTCCGCTAGGTACTAGAGACTGGAGTGCAATGGTTTCGCCGTGGTCTCGAATTCCATTTGCGTCAATCAAAGCGCTTCCAATAACGCAATCAGCACTTGTGTGAATGTGTGAGAGCGAGGAGCCCTTGATTGCCGAGTGGTGCCTGCCATTGCAGGTGAACCAATACAACGAGATCACAGAGATGAAGAGGAAATCATTTCTTCTACACTGCAGTAGCTTGCCTAACATTCTGTACATCATCAATAGAAACAGCCAACAAGGAACTAGAACACCCTCTTTAATCCACTTACCTTACTTGAAAAAATAAAAGTAAAGTTATGAGACCGCCATTTTGTCTGTATATCTGTCAATACCCCATTATCAACTATTGAATGCCTGAACCAATCTTAATATAATTTGGTATGTATATAATGGCACCTGAGCCCCTTCTAGTTGTTTACTGCATAAATTCCTCCCATCAGTCTCTGTGTCTGCAAGTTTATACCTCTATCATTGCTAGGCAACGGCTCGGTAAAGACATCGCAGCAACAGATACAGAAGCAACAGAAGAATTTTTGTACAAGCAGTTTCATGTGTGGTCCTAATCATAACGAAGGATAACATGCGATTAGTTCTTTCCAGAATTTCTTGTTCATTTCTTCATTCCGCGATGGCTTATCAACTGCTAATGTCTTACACAAAATGAAATTCTTCTTGTGAGATTTGAGTTTTTTGCGACGTTGGCTAGGACGAATAGTATCTTCAGTGATGTAACGCTGTGTATCCTGGTAGAAGTTTACCGAGGAGTATCTGCCTCAGTCTTCAGTGTCGAAGAGAAAGCAGACCAAGCAACATGCAACGAACAAGCTGATTGACTGCTTCCTAGGGAGAAGGTCCGGTCTGCCACATTTGACACCTCGTCTCCAATATCAGGACTTTATCTCGGGCAGTTGCAATGTGCATTTGCCTTCCCTGACACCTTTACAGTGTATCTCCACAGTGTGTTTCAGAGGCGTCCTACTTAGCCACACAGTTTACCTTCATTTCCATGCTCTGCATAGCCATTTCAGAAGTTGATCACCGATACATTTAATATAGGGTGTCCGGATGAAATGTATACAAAAAAGAATATATATATATATTTATATATATATCGAAAATAATTGTTATACACGTATCCGGTTTATGTCATTGGAAAGGAAAACTCTAAAAACAATTTTTTATAACAGGCTTACGCGCATATGCCGCCATATTAGGAATCGTCTTGACAGACAGATGGCTGGGATATGAATTGGCAGAGGTGGACCAATCGCTTGGCCTCCTAGGTCGCCAGATTTAACAACAGTGGATTTTTTCTTGTTGGGTTATGTGAAGAACATTGTCTACCAGGTTAAGATCAATCACCTTCAACACCTGAAAGCCTGCATAAGGGACGATGTGGCCATGGTAACACCAAACATGCTTCAAGCCTGGATATTTGTCGTGCCACCAAGGGAGCCCACATTTAAATTTATTGAGAAAGTTATATATGCAGAAAATCTTTGTTAGTTTCCTTTTGTAATGGTGTAACCCATTAATGTGCATAAAAATTCTTTCTGAGATATAATGATTTTATTTCGGATACCTTTCATCCGGACACCCTGTACTTTGCGGCACGTGCTCCATTCAGTTAACCACGCCCATATTTCAAATATTGATACTGTATTAGCTGTGGAGCTACAGCCCTCATTTGGGCCTAGGCCTACCTCCATGAAACTCTCCGTTTCACTTCGTTTTTTTTTACTAGATCTTAGACATACGGTAGGACTCCTTGGGCGGGTGATCAGCTCGTCGCAAGGCCTCTACCTGTACACACACAGAAAAACGCACACAAACATCCATGCTCTGAGTGGGATACGAACCCACAATCCCGGCTTCCGAGCGAGCGAAGACAGTGCATGCCTTAGGCCGCTCGGCTACCGTGACCGGCGCTGTGTAGTCTTAGGCGCTTAAATCTCGGACACTGTGATCGCGGGTTCGAACACCGCTTCAAGCGTGGATATACATATTTTCTCTAAACGTAGGGGACTTTACTGCATAACTAAAAAAAGCATCTGAAGAAAATAATTTTAGTCGATCACGGAAGTTCATAATATTGTTAGGTGTAGGGGGTACGCGCGACAAATATGTCGGATTCTATTGGATTGATTGGCACTCCGGTTACGGGTTTTCTCCTCATACTTAAACACAGCGCTATCGCTGACATGTAAGAAGCATAGGAGAAATGAGAAATGCACATAGAACTTCAGTCGGAAACCCTGAATACTTGGAAGCTTATGCTCATTTGGTAAAGTAATATTAATAGGACTGCAATACAGTGTATACACTGTGCACTTCTTTTTAATTCGTTTAGTTGGGGGGTGGAGTGCAGTTGGGTCCACTCGGCACGGCGGCCACTGATTGGCCTATTGTACCTGCCCCGGGTGATTATGATGATGGAGAATTGGGTGGAATGAAGATTGGCAGGGGAAACCCAAGTACTCGGAGGAAAGCAGCCCCAGCACCACATTGTCGACCATAAATTCCACTTAACCAGACGCGGGATCGAGCCCGGGCCGCAGCGGTGGGAAGCCAGTGACTAACCACTTGAGCTATGGCGCGGCCTCACTGTACACTTAATTGCCGACCTCGGCAAAACGAATTACAAATAAAAAATACTTTGATGATATCTTTCGTTATAATAAACAAATATTAAATTCAGGTATATGGAGGAGTGGCTGTATTGACCCATGACTTCTTGACCTTAGTACTAGTTGGAGGTGAGTGGTCAGCTTCACGCCCCGGCCGCTTTACCCCCAGTACCCATGCTTCTGGGTGTTTGATTTNAATAAATATTTATTGTAATTCTGTTCAGAATGAGAGGGTCATTAACATATTTTTAGCCTGACGAATAATGAGAATCTTGTTTTACTGCCCAGATGTGCAAAAATGTGCCTCATTCTCGTTCTGTAACTATATTTAAGTTGTATACTCGGGATTATCTGTTTTTTTTTTGTGGGGGGCCTCCGAAGAAAATAAACGATCAGTTCTGTTTTTCTGTACGTCTGTCGTGGTTATAAATTAGCAGCGGCGAGAAATATTTCTTTGTTGTTGTGTCATTCTGCTGACTTTAATTTGACAGGAAATTCAATTAACGTCAAAAAGATCGGACACAGTTTTACTGAATATTCCGTTAGTGACAACTGACATAGAGACATGCACATAGATTTCAGAACTCTTACAAGACATTTATACTCCTACAACTCCAAGCCATATAAATCCTGACTTCACGCCTGTTTCAAAGATTTTTCCACTACGCCTACCACGGGGAAATCTCCTCTGGCTAGAAGTTAATTAACTTCGCACGTCTGGAACAGAACTCTTATGAATCTAGGCTTTATAAACCCGCGGCGACATGGAATATAAGAGAATGTCAAGAGTCTATCTCTTCTAGCGCTACACGAGGAGAGAGATGCTAGACCCTAGCGTGCAATTAGGTACAACCCCATTCCCCGAAAACAATAAATTCTTGGTAAGGTACATGATATCTGATTTTCTTAAAATTTTAAAATCTTCTTAGTGATGCCAGCGACAATTAAAAAATAATAATTATACAATATAGTGATACATTTCTGTAAGAGTCAGGATAGCTCAGTCGGTATAGCAACGAGTAAAGGACTAGAAGCCGGTCACAGTAGCCGAGCGGTCTAAGGCATATACTGTCTTCGCTCGCTTGGAAACCGGGATCGTGTGTTTGAATCCCACTCAGGGCATGGATGTTTGTGTGCGTTTTTCTGTGTTTGTCTACAGGTAGAGGCCTTGCGACTAGCTGATCACCCGCCCAAGGAGTCCTACCGAATGTGTAAGATCTAGAGAAACCGAAGAGAACGGAGAAGTTCATGGAGGTAGGCCTAGGCCCACTGGGGCTGTAGTGCCAAAAGAAAAAAATTAACACAGAGACAGACAATAAACATATTAACATCTGTAAGTAAGCTGACTCCATGTTTATACTACACGACAGTTTATTTTCAAGCGTCTTCATAAATTTCTCCTCCATCTCAGTGTATAAACATCGTATTTAATAGTACAATAATTACCGTAAGAGGCTTAATTCAACGCTTGAAGCCCTGTAGTCGTTGCCATAGCAACAGGTCGCCACGTCTTGTTCTCAACGCAAGATGGGCTTAAGAAACTAATCTCATAATTAAGAAATGAGGTCTTACGTAAAATTTTGGATCCCTACTTTACAGATTACCGTGCCCGCTGAACTGAATAAAAATTGGGGGGCTGTTGCCACACTGACAAACATGTTTCGGCCTAGATGGGTCATTATCAGCTGGTTCTTGATTAAACACACAAATGGGGAAAGAATACATACACACAGAATTGTAAATTATGTCACATGTCACCATATGTGTGTTTCCTCAAGAATGGGTTTATGAAGTCCTATCTAAGCCGAAACATGTTGTGAACTGATAAATAAAAAACATTTGTTTCTGAGGATCATCTTTGAGACAGTTACAAGTCGGTAAATATGTGAACACGGAAACTGAAGAATTTACATTGTTGGGAGCCGTAACCTAACAAAGGCTAGTGAAAACAAATTCAGGATTAATGTTTATTTTTGTGTTCGCAGTGTGTGTGAGAATTATTGAGACTGTTATAATTACTTGTAGTTACGATTTATAGGATTTCACGGAATCCAATTAGCAATATCAACCTCATGTTTATTCAAAAACAAATTACGATTTTTGTTTTAGTTTTCGTTTTTATTCCGTTCGCCTATCTAGCGAAAGATTTGTACAATCTTTGCGAAATATAATAATGAACTATCGAACACACCATTTCTTGGACTGACTTTTTTTTCCCCACTGGCGCTTCAGCCCTCATTTGGGCCTAGGCCTACTTCCATGAAACTCTCAGTTTCACTTTGGTTTACGAGATCTTACACATTCGGTAGGACTCCTTGGACGAGTGATCAGCTCGTCGCAAGGCCTCTACCTGTAGACAAACACAGAAAAACGCACGCAAACATCCATGCCCTGAGTGGGATTCGAACCCACGATCCCGGCTTCCGAGCGAGCGAAGACAGTACATGCCTTAGACCGCTCGGCTACCGTGACCGGCTCTTGGACTGAAATACATAAGGCAAATTTATGTAAAGTTTTTTCCAAAAGAGAGATGTGGGAAACAAAGTAGATAGCAGATATGTCTGGGGTTCGGCACAAATCTTCAATATTTTCCAAATAATTACGAATTTCATCTGCATAAATTAAATAACAAAGAAGGAGAAGCGAAGCGTAAAGAAAGGCGCACAAATATCTTCAATCATGAATGATGCATAAAACGAGGGTTCCAGTTAAGTCTTATCCAAGAAAAGCAATAGAAATTCTTAACGTGTCCTTGTATTTATCTTTCAGCTGCCACAGTTTTCGGGAAGATGAAGTTAGATATCGGAAAATTAAGTTCAGCAATGTAAGATTGAGTTTCCAATGAGAATCAATGATATAAATTGAAACCATTAACTGTTTTCTTTCCTGTAGCAGTAGTAAGGGTTGCTTTCCATGTTCCAGCGGTCATGAATCTGCTTACAGCTGCCGATAACGAAAATATGACTGGCTTTACAGAATTCCACAGACACTCAGTCCAATTTAGCATTAATATCATTAATCAAAACCAGTTTAATTGAAATGTAAACACACTAAATACTTCCCTGAGTGGTTAAAACAAAATTATCATATAATTATTTTGTTACAGTTAATATAAAATTCAGTTGAATCATTATAAATTAGTCTGGGCTCCATAAAAATTTGTTCCTCCGTCTTCATACGATATTCGAGTATCTTCTTTATTTATTCTCATAAAACCCACAAGCCAGTTGTAAATAAACGTGTTGACAGTTATGTTGGAAATATGCGGAAAAATGGATGGGTGGACGGACATACAGAAACAAATTACATTCTTCAAACTTGATTTTTAAACTCATTAGGTGGTCTAGTGGTCAGAATTCCTGGCTACAGATCCACAGGTCCGCGTTCGATTCCCGGCGCTACCAGATTTTCTGAGAAGTAGTGGCTCTGGAACTGGGTCCACTCAGCCTCGTGAAGATAATTGAGGAACTATTTTAAGGAAATAGCGGCTCCGGTCTAGAAACCTGAAATTAACGGTCGTGGGGATTCGTTGCGCTGACCACGCGACACCCTCTATCCGGAAAAGTTGGCACTAACTTCGCCGACAAGCGGCGGTCACTCGGTCGGACTAGTTCTCTTGCGGACTAAAATCACGGAGTTTTTTTCTATGAATATAAATGCCGCACACGCATAACTTCTTGTTTGAAGAGGACGCGTTTCTGAGATCATCGCCAATAAAACGTATACAACAGAGCGTTTTTCTTCCGATATGCCCACCAGCAGGCCCACGCCGTAGCGTGGTTAATTGAGACACTATGTTACAAGGTGAAAGTTCGCGAGTTCGATTCCCGATGTGTTCATTGGATTTCTCTATTGACCTAATCTTTCCATCCGCACTATACCCCTCGGGTCGACTCAGCCTCTAAGAGAAAGAGTAAAGCGCGGCCGGACCGTAAGGCCGACAACCTCACCGCCATCTGTGAATCGATTGTCTAGATAATGTGGGAGCCTCGACGTCTCACAACCCTATGGGCCTCCACGGCCTGTTACAGGGATAGCTTTACCTTTACGCATACCAGAATACAGTTTATGAGTGCCAGAAAACTTCTCAAATCCCACAAATAGCATATCTGCATTCGAATTTTGTTCTTCGACATCGCGACTAACACCGAGCCTGCCAACACTGGTAAATGTGTTTCTAGAAGGAGTGTTGTTTATGTACACTCACCTCCATAAGATAAGTTCAAAATCTGATTATATTACAGTACGTTTGATGATCAAATAACCATGAGGCCACACATGTTTCACCCTGAACTTCACATTTTCATGGATAGTTAAAAAATGTATAAAGTTGTTTCTGTAGTGCAGTAAGGAATGGAGCAAACCTGAGACAGCCTTCGATTGTGAGCTGTTATAATTGACCGTGATTAAGAGTGGTTGTAATAGCAGTGCAAATAAATCCTATAATCCACCCTGAACCCATTATTATTAGTCACGGAACACCGGACACGTGACAATATATTTCAGCAATTCGTGGGTAGACCTTTCAAATACATTAACAAAGGCTAATATGTAATGATATTTCAGCATTGTGCGAAAAATATCTTAAATTATGCAAACACGAACTAGCTTCATTCTCGAAAAGCCACCAGTCGCTCAGCTACTCAAAAATTTTCCAACATTTTTTGGAATCACAAGGTTCATTATCATGTTCACAGAAGCCCGCAACATGTCCCTATCCCGAGCTAGGTAAATCCAGTCCATACCTCCATACTTTTTCTCTATGAACCTTTTTAATATTATCATCCCCTTTACGTCTAAGTCTTACTGGTGATTATTTCCTTCAAGTCTTTCTTACTAGAGCACTTTATGTGCTCCTCTTTTCCCCATGTGTGCTGCATACTCTACCAATCCAATCCTCTTTATTCTAATTATTCTAATTATGCTTGGAGAGGAGTACTAGTTATGCAGCCTCTCATTACACAGCATTCTCCAACCTCCTATTTTTTCATCCCTCTTGATCCAAATATTCGCCTCAGTAACCTGTTCTCGAACACCTTCAGTGTATTGTCACGTGTTGGGTATGTCACGCGACAAATAACTTCACGTGGGTCTCGGATTTAGCCAATCTTTATTGGACACTCGCTCTTACACGCCTTACAATTATTACCACTTGCAGTATCACATGATTTCTGGCCCAATACTTTAATACTCAACTATCCTTGGCCGTGTCTGGATCCAGACTGTCTGTAGAGGCGGCTATCTCAAGTCTGTCTCAAAGTCAAAGTCAAAGTCACATTGCGACTAACGTCCAGTCAGTCAGTAAGTCTTGGCGTCGAGCCCCGATACTCAATACGCTAATATTCCAATACGCGGACTCAATAGAGGACACCCCTCGCCAAGGTTTGATCTCGCGTGTTCGGCAATCCGTTGCTTCGGGAACGCTCTTTGTAGATTACACCGGTAATGTGTCTCGTCTCATCCGTTGTTACTAAACGACAATTCGTTGCTACGATTTGTCACTGCGGGAACTCCACAAATTCCACGTATTCGATGCGTGGAAGTGTCCGTTCCGATTGCAGCGGTTGTCGCGGTGATGGACGTAAGGTAACGCGTCACATTATGTTCTTCCCTTAATGTCTTGAGACAAGCTTCGCTCACGTACAAAAGTACAGAACAAACACCAATAAGTGAAGATAATACGGCTATTCACTAAAATAAAAGTTCAAAGACATCACCAATAACCAGCGATAATCCAGAGTTTCTTAGCCATAAAATTAAAAGAGGTCAACAAATGCCAACATGTAACAATAATTTGAAGTTTCATGGTTAAACAGTTAAAATATAATAACAAACTCTAATATATAAGAATAATTTTACGTTTCTTAGATAAAATATCCGAATATGTCAATAAATGTCAATACAGCAACAGCATCATCATCATCAGTAATCCGTCAAGACGACAGGTCCACAGTCTCTTTCAAAACAATTCCTCCACTTAATGCGATCTAGAGCTTTCTCCTTCAAATGACAGTATCCTCTTCTGTCCCCAAGGTCATCCAGCATCTTCTTACGTCTTCTTCCTCGTCTTCTTGTCACTTCTATCCGCCCATCTATCTTTCCTTCGATAGCTTCTTTTAGAAGGCAGTTTCTGCGTAAAACATGACCAATCCAATTAGCCTTCCGTTTTCTTATTTCATGTAGGATATTCCTCTGCTCACTGACTCTAATTAACACTTCTTCATTTCTCACATAATCGGTCCAACTGATCTTCTCCATTCTTCTCCAACACCACATTTCGAAACTTTCCAGATGTTTCTGATCTACTGCCCTAAGTGTCCATGTTTCAGCCCCATACAGAGCTATGCTCCAAATGTAGCATTTCACTAGTTTCTTCCTCAAATTTAAGTCCAATTTGCTGGTAAAAAGATTCTTCTTCTTGCTAAATGCAGCTTTTGCCATGGCAATCCTGGATTTAATTTCACAAGTACACCTTCCATCATCTGTTAACAAGCTACCCAAATATTTAAAACATTTCACATTCTCCACTTGTTTTTGGTCTATCTTTATTGTGACTGGGGTTGGTTGTCTCGAAATTTTCATTACTTTTGTTTTCTCCACATTCATTTCCATGCCATAGCACCTTCCAATTTCAATTAGTCTATCAATCATGCCCTGTAGCACAGTTTCTTCCTTAGCCATTAACACAAGGTCATCAGCAACAATTTGACGATTTTCACATAAAACGTTCAAAGATATCAACAAAGCGCAATACTCGTAAGTAACCATAAATATTTCTGTAAAAGTAAAGTAATGTGAAGCTATCCCTGTAACAGGCCGTGAAGGTCCATAGGGTCGTGAGACGTTAAGGGTCCCACATTACCTTGACAATCGGCTCAAAAGTGGCGGCAAGGTTGTCAGCCTTACGCGCCGGCCGCGCTTTACTCCCCAGGAAAATAATTTAATTAATTCCTGTTAGAGGCTGAGTAAACCCCAGGGCCTAGTGCGGCCGGAAGGATTAGGTAAACTGAAAAAAATCCAATGACCTCATCGGGAATTGAACCCGCGACCTTCCGGCTTATAGCATAGTACCTTAACCACTACGCTACCGCGTTCCCCTATAAATATTTCTGTTCTACCGCTAAATCTTGTGCCAATAATCTTCCTCAGTGTCAGTTTATAGAAAAATATTGATTATCTGCACTGTCAAAGTACTTTATAGAGTTGAAAGCTTTACACTGAACATTCTTGGCCAAATCAAATCATCATATTTCTTAGCAAATATTTACTATTTGCGTAAGTCTCCCTGTGTTATTACACGAGCAGGATTCATAAAGCAGAGAAGAACTCAATAAAAATAATATTGGACATTACGATTAAAAATGACAGAAAAACGATGGCGAAGGAATGTGAGGTTATATCCGTCCATCATCATGTTTCATGCCTCAGAACTCCTGAACAGATTGCGATTATATTTGGTACTGGAGCTCTAAACAAATTTGCTGAAAGAATTCAATATTATTTTATTAGTAATCAATAAATTGCCGATTACAGTCTCCTCTCGGTCTAAGGCATTAACTGTCTTCACTCGCTGGAACAGTGGAATTGTGGGTTCGAATTCCATTCAAGGCATAGATATCTGTGTGGTTTATTCTGTGTTTGTGTTGTTCTGTGTGTAGGTAGCGGCCTTGCGTCGGGCTGATCCACCGCCCAAGGGGTCCTACCGATTGTGTATAAGATTAAGAAACTGAAGTGAAACAAAGAGTTTCATGGGTGCCCTCTGCTCCAAAGTGGGGGCAACTGGAAAGAGAGAGAGAGAATCAAAATAAGTGATCATTAACACAAATTTAAGCGCCGGAAATGGCAAACAACGCTAATATTACCCATAATGCTTTTGGAAAATATATTAGCTCAAAAGGAGTTCCCGGATATAAAAAGGCATTTTTTTCTTTCCCAATCTTGTAACAGCCGGTCACGGTAGCCGAGCGGTCTAAGACATGTACTGGTCTTCGCTCGCTTGGAAACCGGGATCGTGGGTTCGAATCCCACTCAGGTTATGGATGTTTAGTTTGTGTGTGTGCGTTTTTCTGAGTTTGTGTACAGGTAGAGGCCTTGCGACGAGCTGATCACCCGCCCAAGGGGTCCTACCGAATGTGTAAGATCTAGAAATCCGAAGTGAACGGAGAATTTCACGGGGGTAGGCCTAGGCCCACTGGGGCTGTAGTGCCAAGGAAAAAACAATCTTGTAACAGGAATGAACGAACAGAAGCTAGGAAGATTGGTGATATCAATATGATATTAATATGTTACGTTTAACAAGGGATTCTCAATGCGTTAGAGCAGTGAAATGAGGCCAGATTTTATACAGGCCCACAATTTCTTTTAGGTTATCTTACGGCGCCCTCAGCAGTCATATTAAGTGGCCATGTTAGAATAATTGATGAATTATGAATGGGGAAAGGACTTGGAAGGAAGCATTCTTCTCCTAATGGAAAAATATTCGAGTATTTTCTTGGAAGGGCTGAGATAAACCACGACAAGTCTCCGTCCGCATATCCTATGTCTCGAGCAATATTCGAACCAAGCACATCCCAAATACAAGTCTACTCGGTGGCTCTAAATGAATTTAGTAGCGGCTCCATAACGAGTTGACTAACGAAGGGAATCGTTTTGTAATGATGCTTTGTTGTGTGAAGCCGTTTGAGAGTGACTGTACGGCCCCAGGCAATTCAGAAATAGAACAGCATCACATATCTCAGGGTTGTACTACTCATGTCCGGTAGCATAGGAACTTTATGTGCGAAGTCGTGAAGATAAGAAACTGATGAACTCAGACGGAAAGTGCTCTTATGGGCAGGGCTCTTCTTCAGAAGCTAATAGCAGCTCAGTTACTACTGAAACATCCATCCTGCAACTTTTATGGGACCTAAACTTGCATTACTGTGTTCACAATAACCTGCAACTTGATCATAGATTGAGACTGATGAGTCTGGACCATTCCAGGAAAGACTAATTTCTTTAAGACTTATTTTCATATTATCCTCCCACTTAGACCTAGATCTCTCCGTTCAGATTCATCGACCAAAATAATAATTTTATTTTTCATGCATTCCACATGCTCCGCCCATCATAAATATATATTTTAATAACGTTTTCTTAGGATTACTAATTTTTAAGCTTCTCATTTTATGTTGCTTTAGCGCAGAAAACGAATTCGACAGTCAATCAAACATCAAATTTCATTTAAAATGGTAAAGATATTCTTCTAAAAGATTCGTGACCACAGGGCCACAGGGCTGCGAGACATCGAGGACCGTACATTTTCTAGACAATCGGCTCACAGATGGCGGCGAGTTTGTCAGCCTTACGCGCCGGCTGTCCTTTACCCCCCAAGAAAATCCCTAATATTCATTTCTTTTAGAGGCTGAGTGGACCCCAGGACCATAGTGCGGATTGAAGGATTCAATAAATTCAAAATATCCAATGACCTCATCGGGACTATAACCCGCGACCTTCCGACTTGTAGCGTAGTGCCTCAACCAACTATCATAAGATACATGTACTATAGTCTAGCTGGTCTAGCTAGTGACAGCGCAGTGAGGCTCTCGTAAAGGACCGTATTACTGACATCTGTGTGTCGACGTAGGCCGGACCCAATTCTGCCCTCTGTCCCACATGTATGACATATGAACACACGACTATCGGCAGTGACCTTGATCACTGGGTTCAGTTGGCGAGACCCCAGTGGTACCTTGCAACACGCACAATGCAACAGTTGACCGCTTACACTGGGGACGTCTGGATGCATTTGTGTCTCACGCAAAGCGAGCGTGGAGTGCGAGTCAAACAGTTCCAGGTAGTAACCAAGACATCCGTGTGTTTCAGGAGTCAGAAGTTCTCCGCTGTTCGTAGACTACAAATGTAGAAACACAGACTGATGGGTGGGATTTATGAAATGGGATCAGTTGCCATGATACACATACCAGTTTTCATAAAGATTGATTCAAAAGCTGACAGGAGGAGATATACAGACACACAGATATAGAAACATACAGAGAGGGTGGAGATTGCAGAACCCCATATTTATTTTTTTTTTCGATACAAGAAAAGTAGGGTAAAAGGAGAACCGATTATTGTTGGCGTCTGGATTCAGATCCTAGACCTCTCAAATGCGAATTTCAAAGCAAAAAATTTGGGTTATTTTTTTAAATCTTCTGCCTTGACGGGATGGGATCTGTGTTCAGTTCCCAATCAGAATTAATTATGAAATTATTAATCGTATAGCCAGTTTCTAGGTCCCTTTGGACGGGGGATCAGCCCTCTCACAAGGTCTCTACTTACACAGGACAGCAAACACAGAAAAAAGAAACAGATGAATACCCATACCTCGAGTGGGATTTGAACCCACTATCTCAGTGTTCGAGGGAGCGAAGACATTTCGTACCTTATACCGTGTGGTCGCTATGACGGGCAATCATTGTCTGACTATGCCCTAAAACTGGTTCAAATGCAGAAGAAATGTCCTCTGTGAGGAGCCGTAACTTTATCAAAATTATATACAATATATAAAATTCAGATTCGCGCAGTAGTTCATTAAAACTTCTGCTTCTGAGAAGAATCGGAAATAAAATGATTTTTAAGAACATTATTTGGTTTTCTGGGAAATAGAATGTTCTATAACCTTGAATCCAGACTCCTTAAATAAGTTTTTACAACTTGTGAAGAACAGAATTCGCTGTTTATCGGAACGCTGAATACTGAATCGCGAAAGTTTATGGCATCCAGATTCATGAGTTAGGATTACTGAGTTAAAAAACACAGTGACGTAATCAAAATTCGATCTTGCATTTCCACTAAACTTTCCGAACGTTTCACTTTGCAATTTAAAGCAAAAAGCATTGTAACTTCACTTAATGGCCAATTTTGTTTATACTTTTGATTCAAGTAGGTCAAAGTATTAACAACAGACCTCCCGTCTGTCCTTCGCCCTACCTCTAAGTTTCGTTTGGCTATTTTAAACAAATCGATCAGTACTTCTTAAGAAAATAATGGCTCGTATATCTGTAAGCTTTCTCCGTCACTGTAATTTTATAGATTCCTGAAACGTAAAATCGAATACTAAACATTCCGATAAGCGCACATGAATAGAGAGAGAAATATCACATCTGCAGTACACTAAAATAAGAAGCTTTAGTACGGGATGATGGAAGACAGATGGCTCTTAAGGTTCGGCCACACAGAGCGCTACGCTATGTTCGCTACGTACGCTGTGTACACTCTGCGACGCAGCTAACATAGGGAACGTTGCGTACGTAGCGTACGGAGGTCTGTGTGGCCAGTCACATTGGCAATAGAGGGAGATATTTTTCTGTTCGTATAGCGAACATAGCGTATGTAGCGTGCGTCTCGTACGTAGCGCTCTGTGTGGCCGAACCTTTATGAGGTCATAACAGCATGTACACACATGAAGGGAGATAATTTGAACTCGAGTACGAGTGGTAGTCGAGATTATTGGGTAAAAACTACGAAAACAATGGCTTAAATAAAGGAAAATGAAGAGTGAAAAAAAAGACGCCCGTGATTAATATTTTATTATATTGAATATTCAGCGTCTCCTGTACTGAGTTAATTTCTAACTTGTCATATAATTCAATTATGTTTTCCAAACTAAACTAAACAAAACATAAATCATTATATAATTCGGAAATTCTCCTGAGCTATTTTGAGCTTGTAACTGAAATGACTGAACAACACAAAAAAAAACTCCGTGGTTTTAGTCCGCAAGCGAACTCTACCGACCGAGCGATCGCCGCTTGTTGGCGAAGTTAATGCCAAATTTAGCGGATAAAGGGTGTCGCGCGGTCAGCGCAACGAATCCCCACGGTCGTTAATTTTGGTTTTCAAGACCGGAGCCACTATTTCCTTGAAATAATTTCTCAATTATCCTCACGATGCTGAATGGCCCCCGTTCCAGACCCATTACTTCTCAGAAAATCTGGTAGCGCCGGGAATCGAACCCGGATTTCTGGATCTGTAGCCAGGAACTGTGACCATTAGACCACAGAGGCGGTCGACTGAAGAACACAAGGTTATTTAAATGATTTAGTCGAAAACAAATTGATTTATATTGAAAAGGGTTAGAGATACAAATATGAAACAACTTGAAACAGCAAGGAAACTCAAAATGTTTATCTAGAGGCGTTCGATACGAGCTGCATTATTTAGTCTGCAAACGTCAGCGTGATATTCAAATTCTTCCTATGTACACCACAACTGTGACATACCGACGCTGGCCATGACCTGAGAAGTTCTCGACGCTCTTGAAGGAAGTTTGGCATCGGAGGGTGTTTTACCTGGTTTTCACATATCCCCATACGTATAAGTTGCATGGAGTGAGGTCCGGGGACCTTGGGGGCCAAGGAATGAATTCTACTCATCCTACCCAAGCACCCGCGATGCCATTTTCCTTTTACATCGATCGGAGGGCCATTTGAGGGTGATGCATTAAAATTTACTCTTCCAGACGAAACTTAATGAGCCTCCTTGCTGTTTTAACGTCGTTTCATTTTTGTATCTGTACCCGTTTCGAAAATAGGGTAACTTATTATCACGCAATTCATTTCCAATAGCCCTGCACGAGAACTGAAGTGAGTGACATGCATTCTAGTCTTCAGTCGCTGTAAGTCAAAGAACATGCACTGAGACGTTCTAACTTCTGTGATATAACGCAGTGTAGTCCACACAAGAATCAAGAGTTTCGGACGGAATTTGTCGAAGTCTACATTACCTCTATTCTGGTCTCTTTCTTGGCTTCTTCTTCTTATTATTATTACTGGCTTGTTATTGACTTAATTATTATTATTATTGTTGTTTGACCACGAAGATGGAGGTGACATTTTCTTCGAAAGTCAGTTGATTTTCGAAAGAATGCACGGTTTATACCACAGAAGATACATAACTCTCCATAAGAACCGCTGTGAGAACAGCCAGTTCCGCAACACACGTTGAGCTCTCATCATTAGACAGTGTCGATGCGATGTGCACGTAACTAGAAATTATAGACTGAAAACTGAGACACAAGGGAAATTCGGACACTTAAATTTGACCTCGGAAGAGGATAATAAATATTCCAGCTACACAACTGAGACTCAGTCTATTGGTTTTGGGCTGAGTGCAGTCGAATTGGGCCGATTTGGGCTTCACATTTCAAGAAAAAATTGAACAAAAAATTCTCAATAGTACACCCTATTTTTATGTTTTTTTTCTGTGATGTTAGATCCGAGTAAATAGATAAAATTTCTCACACAATGACCCTAGAAGCTCAGTTTTTTTTACGAGAGATTGAACGTTTATTTTTAGGCAGAGTTATCCTGGTATGAATCAAACTATCTACCGCGGAATTACCTCCTTCAGGTAAAATCTACTAAGTTGCGCCCAATCGATAGAGCTAGTCCCTATCTCCGGACATCTGTACCAGCACCAAGATATGGTATATAGGTCAAGAGCAGCACAAACTTGGCTTCTGTGCCCCGTCTTGGTGCTGGTACAGGTGTCTGGAGTTAGGGACTACCTCTGTCGATTGAACCCAAATGAGCAAGTTTTACCTGAAGAAGGAGACAGAATCCAGTCGCCGAAACTTTGTGTTTCCAAATATAAACAATATGGTGTTCTGGATAAAAACAGGACGAGGGATTATGACAAAAACGTAATATTTTATGATATATACTAAGCTCGTTTGCTCAAATTCCTAGAGTACAAATAAATATAGTAGATAATTTAATTTCTGAAACCTCTACACGAAATCAGTCTTCATTACCTCATATTTCATGATAATAAATCTTACTCAGTGGTTCAACTGTCACACTGCATAATTCATTGCTGTTTGTATTCACGACTGAGATGATCACGGAGCCCCCAGTGGGTCCATTGCATCACAAAATGTACACGTATCCCTCGCTGCGCGCCACACCCACGAACCTTTCACAAAGGTTGATAAGAGTTCAAGCTAAACGTGTTTATTTTTCATGTCTGGATTATTTCTAGCAGAGTGGGTAAACTTTAAATGAACATGTTGGCGTAACGGTTTTATCTCGCATGTCCCAGATCAAAGTGTTCTGCGTCATCATAACTCGCCCACAAAGTCTCCTAAGTGGCACTTGCAACTTCATGTCGTGCTGAAATCAGATCATGCTACTCATACGAATATGGAAACATGGTTTCGTGGTAGTCAGTGTCTAGGTTCGTATGAACTATTCAAGAATCCAGACGTTTTAATTCGGAAAAACTCATTATCATGGCAGACAGAAACATACGTTGTACTGCATTGACACTAATAATACTGATCACGTGTGTTTTTGTTCTTCTCTGCTTAATTAGTAAACATGGATAATGGAAATACAGTACAAGCAAAAGAATAGTAAAGCTATCCTTGTAACAGGCCATGGAGGCCCATAGGGTTAGTGAGAGGTCGAGGCCCCCATATTTTCTAGACAATCAGCTCACAGATGACGGTGAGGTTGTCAGTCTTACTCGCCGGCTGCATTTTACCCCCAGGAAGAGTCCTGATACTCATTTCTGTTAGATGCTGAGTCGACCACAGGGCCATAGTGACGCTGGAAGGATTGGGTCAATAAAGAAACCAATGTCTTCGTCGGGAATCGAACATCCCGGCTTGTAGCATAATGTCTCATCCAAACGCTACCGCGCAAAATTACGGAGAGAAAAAAGGGAGCTCAGTGGCGCCAGACAGATATAATGACAATGACATAAGCCGTAAATGAACACAGCATTTCGTGATTTTGAATAAATGTCTCAGGATCATCCAGTTCAATACGAGAGAATTGCTGTAAACTGTCAATGCAGACGGTCTGAAGATGTCACGGTGTGGCAGTAAGTAAAGTAAGGACTTGGCATGCGTCGGTTAACGTACGTATTATTGGCTCAGGTGAAGGGTAGAGACACGAGTTGTTGTGTAACTGAAGGTCCGTAGGAGACAAATCTGGTCTCGACCCCGTTCTTGCGAGAGCTGCAGTGAAGACAGCGCCACGTCATACGAACGTAATGACTTCTCTCCGATCTAATTTGCATGAGTTGTATCTCGTACACCCTTCAAAATATTTAATAGCGGTATAGTCTTCAGCTTTCACTCATAATTTGTTCATCTGTTTTCTTTTTCCTTGGCGCTATAGCCCCAGTGGGCCTAGGCCTACTCCATGAACTTCTCCGTTCACTTCGGTTTTCTAGATCTTAGACATTCGGTAGGACTCCTTGGGCGGATGATCAGCTCGTCGCAAGGCCTCTACCTGTACACAAATACAGGAAAACTCACACACATACAAAAACACTAAACATCAATGCCCTGAGTGGAATTCGAACCCACGATCCCGGTTTCCAAGCGAGCGAAGACAGTACATGCCTTAGACCGCTCGGCTACCGAGACCGGCTGTTCATCTGTTACGATATCCAAACCGGAAATGGGCCGATCACAGTGGCCGCGCGGTCTAAGGCATGAACCGTTATCACTCGCACGAACACTGGGATCGTGAGCTCGAATCCCACTGAAGGCATGGATGTCTGTGTGCGTTAATTAGTGTTCGTGTTGTTTTGTGAGTGGGTAGCGCCTTGCGACGGGCTGATCTCCTGTTCTAGGAGTCCTACCGGCTGTATGTAGATTAAGAAACTAAAAAAGATGCCAAGGTTCACGAGGGCTGTGGAGCCATAGATAGATAGATAGATAGATAGATAGATAGATAGATAGATAGATAGATAGATAGATAGATAGATAGATAGATAGATAGATAGATAGATAGATAGATAAACCGGAAATGCAAAATTATTCTACTGGTATTGTAAGAGTACAGAAAACTATACATGCATGTACGAAGCACTCTTGGGGGAGAAGAGGATTGCATATATTTTTTTGATGGGAAAGCCAGATGGAAAGAGACCACTAGGAAGACCTAGANTTCTACTGGTATTGTAAGAGTACAGAAAAATACACATGCATGTACGAAGCACGCTTGGGGGAGAAGAGGAATGCATATAGTGTTTGATGGGAAAGCCAGATGGAAAGAGACCACTAGGAAGACCTAGATGTATGTTGGAGAATAATTTTGAAATTGATGCTACAAAAATAGGATGGAGTGATACGAATTGGATTTAACTGGCTCAGGATTTGGGCCATTGGACGGCCCTTATTAACATTGTAATGAACCTTCGGGTTCAATAATATTTTGAGAAATCCTTGAGTAGCCGAGACACACTGGTGGCTTCTCAAGAAAGAGAAATCCAGGGAGTTAAATAAGTTATGTTTATTATGTATGTCAGCCAAGAAAAGAAATAAAATGAAAACCCTTATTTCAACGTTCACATAATGAGGCCTCTAAACCTACCCCCACAATCAACTGCTTTGCATTGAAATTAAACTAACGTAGGGATAGGTCCAATAAGAGAACCCTATTTAACCTGCCAATGTTTTCTCTCATAAGTTGAAAGTTTGCTTTATTTTCTTCATTCCAACAGAAATAGATAGTTCTAAAGAAGGCGAATTTCTTGACAGGCTGTGCTATTATTAGCTACTCAATAAGTGTTCAGCTCCTCGGAAGTACATAAATATATGTAACTGCGTTTCGTTTGGATAGTCCAGTTCTTGTCCAGTATCTCGCAGTGTTCAACGGTGTAAATTATTTCGTTCAACTTCTGTAAAATTTGTGGCCAATAAAATTATTGAAGAACACCGTCCTCATTATCTTAAAATTTCTGTTCCTTCTTTTTAAGACTTTGTGATTATAGTTCGATGATGGATGTAAGGATCTTCAAGGAAGTGATCGTGCCCTACTCGGAGGTATTATCTGTGTATCTGTCTGGTGTGACTGAGAAAACTACAGAAACCTCAGTCGAAACCTCAGTGTCCCATCCACGATTTGAACAAAAGACTTTCCAAATGCAAGTCACAACACGACACAACCCTTGTACTGTTACAAGAACCAGCTGGACGCCATCTTCAACCATGAGGACCAATGATCCATTCCATTCTCAATCAAATCAACTTCGATCAATCGATACTTGCACCTGTGTTCCAGTCCTCTAACCCTTTGACAGTGTAATCCGCAGGCCCTCTGTCGTTAATAAAAAAACCCGCAAACGGTTTGGTTCTAAGCTAGTTCAATCCATATCTGATCTTGTATAACCTATTTCCCTATCAATCGTCTTAAGTTCATCCCCTATGTCTCTCTTGGTCTTTTCCCAAAAGGTTTCTGCACCAAAATTCTTCACCCACTTATTGTCTCAACTAATAATAATAGCAGTTGATTTAGTGATGCTTCAAGCTCACGGTCAACCGTGTTGTCTCAACTAACCCAGTTACATAGCCGACCCACTGGGAACACCTACGTGTGACTATTTGAACAAAATCACGTGACCTGTAGAAGCCATGACGTTCCTGTATGGTTAGGTAATGTATCCGTCAACACAACAAGCGAAATGGTAACACAATTCAAATCAGTATCTCACAGATTGCATTTTATTACCTACCGCTACATGTTTCGGTCCTCACTGGACCATCATCAGGCAGAGTATCTAATAAATACGATAAAGTTAAGTAGTTACTATAGGATTCTGACGATGGTGTACAACACACTGATATATTGGGTTTTTGGACTTTATCCATCGTCCTGGTTTTTAAGATAACTAATAAATCACGACGTTTTCGGAAACTGGATCTGTTTCCGTCCTCAGGTGAAGGAAAACACCTATTCTGTTGGGTCCGTTAGAAAGAGCTAGCCTCAATCACTGGACTGTCCAGCTCCTTCACCTGAGGACGGAAACAGATCCAGTTTCCGAAAACGTCGTGTTTTTATTAGTTATCTTAAAAACCAGGACGATGGATAAAGTCCAAAAACCCAATATATCAGTACGATAAAGTTAACTGAAATCTCAACATACGTGTATATCCATATTGTGGTGCAACGCCTCCCTATTATAAAAGTTGTAAATGTAGAAATTGTGCCTTGGCTAATGATGAATACTACAATATAGGAAAATATTGGAAATGTTAGAGTGTACGCTGCTACGAAACGTAAGATTCATTGTAGCAACAATTGGACAGGGCAGTTCTGAGGGACTCGTGATATAAGCACTATGGAGTTCAAGGGAATGGGCAAGAATAACATTTACATGTAAATACAGAGTTGCCTGAGGGAACTACATTTCCAGGTACTTCCTTTCTATTCGAGCAAATTATACGTAATTCATGGCCCATTCCATCATTCTTGCTGTTACATGTATTATAAAGTCGAGTTTCTCAACCAGCGGGACGCGTCCCACTGGTGGGACATCATTGTTGGCTTGGTTGGACGTGAGCTTTCAAAAAGAAGAACTTTAGCTACTGATTAATACAGTGTTGAAATGATAGATAGCTCATAAAAGTTTTAAACGCTTGTAGAGTTTAGAAGGAGCAGTGACCCCTTCGTAGGCTACAACAACAGACTTAGAAGAACATATAGAATTGACTGCAGACCACTGTAGATTAAGATATATCGGGCTATTGAACTCGTGACTGAAAAGCATGTTAATGATATACATTCTTCTTCATAAAAGAAACGATACATTATACCTGAAGCTCAAGTGAATAGTAAGTACAGTGAGAAGCACAATAGAACTCTGAAGTCGCGGTGCAAGGGCCGAGAAGGCCTACCCCCCGTACATTCAACTATAGTGAGTATTCTAGATAGGGGAGTCGCGAAACGTACGTATGCTTCATGAGTTGGCCCGACTTGACTGGAAGGGTGCCCGACACGTTCGCGAAAGGGAACTCATTGTATAAGGGTCCAGTGTTGGGTCCACGTGAATAGAAACCAAATTTAGATACTGAATTCGATAATGAACCAACATACTAACACTGCTGCCATCTTCTGATTCCGTTCGTAACTATTTTCTAAAACATGTGTCCACAGAATAACGACAACTTTTTTGAGGCTTTCATATATAAGGATTCCGATTTCAATGGAAACTTTCGCAGGCTCTTTTAAGTGCTATGTCTCAGTTCATGGAATGAACAAACAACTGAAACGTCAATCAAGGTGGACCGTGACATGACAGCGTTTAGAAAACGGTACATTCCGAATAAAATTCTATAATATTAATGATTTTCGGACATGACAAACCCAGTAGGTTGGTGTATAAGCAGAGCTCTAGACTTATATTCGAGAGGGAATCTGTTCAAATTTTGCCTGAGTCACCTGACTGAGAGTTTCGTATTTTTCCTCAGTCCTTATAGGCAAATGCCGAGGACATAACCTCGATCATACCACGGCTACCTCCTTCCGAATCCCTTACAATTCATCAATCGTAAATCATGGTACTCTTTAATTGGACGGTATATTTTATTTATAGAACATATTTTAATGCCGAAGTTTCAGTAGCATAAGACTGTTCTCAAGGAAAAATCAAACAAACAGGGAGCAGGTACTTCTTTTAAAACACATAAATATACACATAGAAAGCAAAGGAATAAAATTCCTGGTGAAGTGGGGACGCAGACTGAGCCCGAACGCAATATACTCTCGCCCTCAGCTTCCCTGACCTAATGATATCTCAAGTGTACCCCAGCTTAGATTCAGAATGGCCCAGTGCCAACCTCTGTCTTTACTACTTGTACACCTAAGAAGATTTTGTCACCAGTTAAATAAGAATATATAAAGTCTCTTTCAATAAATATATTGTCGCGTATCGGGCGTATATCGCGACAAATAAGTTCACGCCGTATTTTATATAGCGAATTTTATTTCACATTCGCACTTACAATCACCCAAATTACAGATTTACGATTACTGCTATCTGCAGTATCACAATTAGTACACTCCAAATGCCACAATACAACTGGCTGGTTGCTGGCTAACTCGGCACTAACTTGGAGGTAGCTCGAGGACTCACTGACTGACTCAGTACAACTGGCTGTGAATAGCCTTCGCTGCTCCTTACGTAGCCTCGATCGGACAATACGGCCACGTAATAGGCACCCTTGTTGCCTGGCGCTGTGTTGCTAGCAACGCTAGCGGTAGTAACCGCTGTTACTATCGTTACAATCCGGTTGCGTCACCGTTACGTTACCGTGCGGAGGAGGGGGAGGGGAGCGCTGACTCACCCGCCGCGTCACTGCTGGTGGGGGGGGTTCTCCTTTGCGCAACATGTCACAATATTTACTGATAATATATTTATTTTTATTAAATCCTGAGCTATATATTCATACTGTGACATGACGTCCGAAAGCTGTAATATTGAAGTCAGAATAGACGATTATTGCTAGGCAACGACTCGGTAAACACATTCCCATGGCAACGCATAAGCAAGCAGTAATCGAGTTACTTCCGTTGCTATGCAACGGAGCTGTAAACACGCATTGCCACCAATATAGAGGCTGTGCTTTCTGCCTGGTCTATGCAAAGTGGTTACAAAGAAGATTTCAGTTGAGAAGAAATGAGTCGAGTTTCGAGGCGCCAGCTTGCCGGGATATGAGCAAAGGAATTAAACTGAGTCGAATCTTAGGAATTAGTAATTGCAGAATAATGGCAAGAAAGGAATCAGTCTGTGCAAAGAAGACTTCATGTGACACTGAGACCCTTATAAATCCGTTGCCAGGATACGGCTAGTGTAGACTGTGAATTCTAGTCTGCGAGTAATGGTGAAATGCAAAGAGCGTAGATCAGCAATAGCGCTGTATTTCTTGTTGTTATTAGTTTAGTATATACGTGCAATAAATTCAATCAGCCAATCCAAACCCCGTCTAATAATCACAGACCCCACATACATGTGACAGTATATTGTTGAATTATGGCTAATCCTCCCATATTATAATGCCATTTTTAGTATTATTCCCAGATACCAAGCTTCAGTCCCTTCCTAATCTTGCGACGCGCTGATCACCCGTTCAAAAAGTGTTACCGTTTGTGAAAAATGATTGTTTGGCTGAATAACAGGCCTGGGCCCTGAATGGGCTGGAAGAGCCATTTAAAAAAGAAATCAATTCCCAGCGTACTTGGTTGAGGGGCTATGCTACAATCCGAAGGTCGCGGGTTCAAATTCTGATGAGGTCATTGGATTTTTTCAATTGACCTAATCCTTCCAGCCGCACTATGGCCCTGGGGTCGACTCAGCCTCTAACAGAAATGAGTACCAGGAATTAATTAAATAATTTTCCTGGTGAGTAAAGCGCGTAAGGCTGACAACCTTACCGCCATCTTTGAGCCGATTTTCTAGATGATGTGGGACCCTCAACGTCTCACAGCCCTATGGGCCTTCACGGCCTGTTACAGGGATAGTTTGCTTTTTTTTTAATGGTGTAATATTCAAAATGTCCATAATGTCTTCAAATTTTCCGCATTCATCTATCATACGGGTTCGAATGTAAAGCGAAATTTCACTTTTCAAATATTGTTTCTTAGAAAAGTGAGGTCTCCGTATTTTCGGGTCCTTGAAAATAAATGTGAAGATAACGATTATGAGGAGTTCTAATTGTTATTTTAATAATATTCGTGACAATACCTATAATTATATTTAATATATTACATTTTAAATTAGTTATTTATTAACAACAGAATTTTACTTGTTTTTGCTAAAATATAAATAAATAAAAATATAATTTTCTCATTGGAAGAAAAGAGTTCGACTTGTATTTGGGCTTACAAGATAATAATAATAATTTAGTAAATAAGCAAAAAGTTTAAATAACTCGCCCTTACCCTCAACCAGTCTTTTTATTCCAAACTTTGTTCAGTTATTATTATTATTATTATTATTATTATTATTATTGGAGGGGGTGGGTTTCCCTATGCACTTAGACCAGTTAACTTTGTTCATTTCGTATTTATTTCACTAGTACAGTCTGTCTCAAATTTTGTGGCTTGTCAGTAATACATTCTGTTTCTTTCTGGGCTTGTTTCCCAAAGGCCGTGTCATATTCCTTGGTTTATATAGTCTGTATTTCTAAATCCACTCTAGGGCTATCAGTGCCGTTTATATCAGGAACAGCAATCCCGGCCAGACACTTGCGGGGAAGTCTCCAGTTTATGTGATCATCACGAACTCACAATTCATCTCTCTCATGTTAACGACATGTTCTATACCGTCTGACCACTTCAGTAAATCGTCTTGAGAAAGTCGTGCTTGTATTACTTGTCTTAATGACATTACATCCGATAATAATATTACGGCTGATTCATGGGTTATTAAACGAAGCTGTTTCAGCTGTTGAGATTAAGTAATGTCTAATAATATCGTACAAGAGAATTAATGATTTTAGGATTTTGTGGTGATTTACTGATGGTCTAGAGAACCGAAATTAATGGCCGTGAAGATTCGTTGTGCTGACCAAGCGACACCCTCTATCCGCAAAAGCTGGCACTAATTTCGACGACAAGCGATGGTTGCTCGGTCGGTATAGTTCGCTTGTGGACTAAAACCACGGAGTTTCCTTTTTTGTTTTTGTTTGTGGTGATTCACTGTGATTTTATTTAATTCTCTGACTTTTATCGTGTGGATGTGGCTACTCTTGTCAAAATTTCGGAGATACATGCTGAGTCAATTTTCAGGGTAGAAGTGAGTGAGTTGTGTAGTAAATTTTGGTCCAAAATATCCACGGAAAAGGGTCGGGACTAGTGCACGGTATGGATCAATACGGACAGGAGATAAGAAATTGTTTTCAAAGGGAGCTAAAGACGCTTGTAACAATGAGTCACATAATTCGATGTTTATTAAATTAATAATCCTGCAATTTAAGCAGCACGGAATGAGAAATTAACTCGATTCAACGTGAACATGAGACGGGCGAAAAGCTTTCGTTTCTTGTATCCCTTTGGTGAATAAATAAATATAAAACATGTTACTTCTACACGAACAAAAGAAGACACTGAAACAATTATTTCCGGAAAACGTATTTTATGTAATAAATTTTGCAGACAAAATGCATTACTGTTGAATTTAAACAATCAAAGCAACCAACTCTAAAAGACTAATTAAGAAACTACAATATAATATTTAATAAAGTTACATCATTTTTCGAGTTTATGATATTTGAATGAAAGTTCATCTCTAACCACCCACTTTTGTAATCGAAAGATATTAATGCAAGACCATTAATCCCAAATAGTAATATGAATTATATTTTTATAAATAAAAGCACAATTATCACTCTTCCTTGTGGCATATTTGCTATGATCGCGTAATATAAGATGCTGTAACAACGCCAAAAAATAAAACAAGTTACAAATCGGAGGGCTCATTCAGTAGTTCAGTAGAGCACGTCTCAAAAGTCACCATGATCCCACCGGAACGCACATGCAAAGCCCACCAGACAAGACATTTACATATCAATAGTACAGTCATATGAAGGTCACCGTGGCCAACGTAACCAAACAGAAAGTTTTTCCATTAATTGAAATGGATAGTGTTTCTTTTAGGACAACTTGTTTTAAACATATTAATGTTTTAAACCATTTTAAGACATGACATGCATAACATAATGTAAAGAATTTCCTTTGAACTGTTTGTTGTCTTCTGTTGCAGGCAGATACCGACCGAAATGTGTAGCGGTTGTATTCATATTACAATTTGTGAAACTTTATGGAACTACATTTTATTCATGCGTTTTAAATTGTAAATGTTTAAGGAAATGTCTCTCATAAAAATATTATAGTAAAATTAGTTTACTCCAAATCACTACCATTAAGATGTTGATTTTATGGTTATTTGCTCCATGAAGTTCTACGAATCGCGCATTCTGATACTATAGAGGAAATCGTTTCACACCTTCGCGATGCAATGTGTGACATACCTTTCTTATATCATAAAGACGAAAAAAAAAATGTGAGGCAAAGTTAAATATTTTAAAATGTTACGCAAGAAGGGAAACCCAAATTATATTTCATGAAGTTCTAGCAGTTCCTACCTCGGTTTATGGAACTGAAACTTTAGTTTTAACGGAGAGAGGAAGACGGAAGCAGAATGAAAACTGCAGAAGTGAAATGTTTGCGAAATATCAAATGATGTTCTGGTTCTGGAGGGTGAGGAATAATGGCATGAGACAGATCTGCTTACACTTCCTATAACAGACGAAATGAATTCACAGAGACAAAAGTTGTTAGAATATCGAGAGAATAGCAAACAAAACAATAATAATAAAATACCAAAGTCACTGAGAATGTTCGTGCGCGAAGAATAAGGATGATAGGTTACCTAGAACTCAAAACCTTTGCAGGACAAGTTTGTTTCCTGTCTCTGTAAGAAATAAGAACGCCTGTTAACACAAGGACCTGAATGTTACACAGTTTCCTTGTGTTATGATAAGCAGCATGCTGTCAATAAACATAACAATTAGAACATACAAAATTATAATTATGCCTGTGGTTCTGTATGGGCGTCAAACTTTGTCTCTGACATTAAAGGAGGAACATACACTGAGTGTGTTTGAGAACAGGGTGTTGAGGAGAATATTTGGACCAAGAGATGAAGTGACAGGAGGTTGGAGAAAACTCCATAATGAGGAGCTTCATAACTTGTACTTTTCTCCACGTGTAATTAGGATGATCAAGTCAAGGAGGATGAAGTGGGCAGAGCATGTAACACGAATGGGGAGAGGAGGAATGCATATATGGTATTGGTGGGAAAGCCAGACGGAAAGAGACCACTGGGAAGACCAAGGCGTAGGTGGGTGGAAAATATTAAAATGGATCTTAGAGAGATATGATGGGATGGGATGGATTGGATTGATCTGGCTAAGAATAGGGACCAGGCGAAGGCTCTTGTGAACACGGTAATGAACTTTCAGGTTTCATAAAATGCTGAGAAATTCTTGAGTAGCTGCAGAATAGGCGGCTCCTCAAGAAGTGCTCAGCTCCGGGAGTAAGTATGATAAGCAGGATACGGAAGGACATGTATGACAATACTATCAGGACAATCGATTGGACGCATTTTACAAGCTTACTCACTTATAACAGAAGAAATTATTACTGGAAAGTTAAATTCTGTGAAATTTCTGATAACGGGTTTGGGTAAATATTTTAATGCAAAAAATGACATTACTGAAAATGATGAATTAACGGCTTCATGTGTTATTAAAATTCGGTTTCAAATTGACAACAATTCTTATAAATTCCGTTCAAAGTAACAAGAACTGAACTGTGTCCTCAAGATCAAGAGAATATTGAACAAACCATCAGCTCGAAAGAAAATGACAGACGCAGACGGATATGAGGCCAATGGACTTCGCCGTGTTCCTCGGCAACTTCTCTGACATTACTGTTAGGCGGGAAGTAGAATTTAACTCTCAAGGGGCAAGTACCTGAACTTCACAGCCAAATAAAGTTCTGGGTGCAACACATTTCTACAGATCGCAAATTCTGACTTCTTTTGCAAGAGTCGTCGAGACGGTAAGACAAATATAAATGTTGACATTTAAAGTAACGGTTAAACGTTTGTTTTTAGTTATTTAACTTAGATGCAAGTAAATCTGCTTGTTTTCATTCAGTCCAGAACCTTCTGTCTTCTCGTCTGCTGTCCAAAAACATAAACATTAGAATATACAAAACTTTAATTTTGCCTGTGGTTCTGTATGGGGGTGAAACTTGATCTCTGACATTAAGGGAGGAACATAGATTGAGGGTGTTTGAGAACAGGATGTTGAGGAGAATATTTGGACCGAAGAGAAGTGAAGTGACAGGAGTTTGGAGAAAACTGCATAATGAGGAGCTTCATAACTTGTACTCTTCTCCAAGTATAATTAGAATGATCAAGTCAAGGAGGATGAGGTTGGCAGGTCATGTAGCACGAATGGGTGAGACGAGGAATGCATATAGGATATTGGTGGGAAAGCCAGAAGGAAAGAGACCACAGGGAAGACCAAGGCGGAGTTGGGTGGACAATATTAAAATGGATCTTAGAGAGATGGGATGCGATGGATTGGCTAGATCTGGCTCAGGATATGGACCAGTGGAGGGCTCTTGTGAACACGGTAATGAACCTTCGGATTCCATAAAATGCTGGGAAATTCTTGAGTAGCTTTAGAATTGGCGGCTCCTCCAGAAGGGCTCAGTTCCATGTAAGTAAGTAAGTAAGTAAAGCTATCCCTGTAACAGGCTGTGAAGGTCCATAGGGTTGTGAGACGTCGAGGCTCCCACATTTTCTAGACAATCGGCTCACAGATGACGGAAACAAGTCAATCTAGAGTGCATCTCTTCATCGCTTAATAAGAAGGTGGGGTTTAAACAAATTCATGTAAAATCGACAACACTACCAAGAACTGAAAGCAAAATACCGGCTGATATCTCTGCTTTAAGGATAATGCCCTTGGGAGTCGCCACTTGAGGGAGAGTTAATGAGATTTTTTTTTACATAAGTTGGACATGTTCTCCAAGGGCTGCCATTGTCTTAGTTACTGTCAGAAGACCTCAGTAGCTCCGTGGATAAGGTTCCTTCTTGAGAAGCTAATAGTTACTCAGCTAGTCAAAATATTGCCCTCATTTTATGTAACCTGAAAATTTATTACCATGTTCACAAGAAGCTCAGCTGGAGTCTTACTCACTTCGATGAATCCAGCCAACAAACTGATTCTGTCTCTTTCAGATCTACATTAATATAAACTGCCCATCCTCGCCTAACTTCGTCACGTGGTGTCTTTCATTCAAGATTTCGGACTAAAATTTATATGCATATATCATCTCCCGTGGGTGCTACAAGAGAACTGGTTTAGCTCTGTCGGACTGGACTGTGAGGGGGGGGGGACAGCCGGGATTTCATTCCCGACAAAGGAAATAGATTTTTCTCTTCTCCACAACGTTCAGATCAGTTCTGCAACCCATCCATCCTCCTACCCAGTGGGTACCGCGGGCTCTGTCCCGGGGTGTAAAGCAATCGGACGGTGAAACTCACCATACACTTACATCTAATGCCAAGATCAGTAAAGATGGAGCCATAAATTCATTAAATCATGCGTCCTTTTGGCGTGGTGCTTAACCAATTAAACGTAAGTTTACCTTTACCGTGGATGCTGCAAGCCCACCAATTGCCAGATTTGATTTGATGACCCTAATGTTGGGGAATAAAAATTTTCACTTCTCTATGACGTCCAGACCGGCTCTGGTCTCACCAAGTCTCCAATGTAGTGTGTACCGGAGGCTCTATTCCCGGGGCTGAAGAGGCAGGGACGTGAAGCTGACCACTCACTTCCAACTAGTCCCGAGGTCAAGAAAATGTGGGTCTATACATCCACTCTCCCCTACGTCTTCATGGTGTGGTGCTTAATTAGTTAAGTACAGGGACAACTTTACTTTTACCTTTTAACATTATGGCCTCTATGTTATCCATCAGCCGGTCATTGTAGCCGAGCCGTCTAAGGCATGCACTATCTTCTCTCGCTCGGAAGCTGGGATCGTGGGTTCTAATCCCACACAAGGCATGGATGTTTTGTATATGCGTTTATTCTGTGTTTGTGTTGTTCCGTGTGTGAGTAGAGGTCTTGCTACGAGCTGATCACCCGTCCAAGGAGTCCTACCGTCTGCGGAAATGATCAATGAAACTGATAAATCAGCCCTATGCTCCAAAGTGGAAGCGAAAAGGAAGAAAAAATGTTATCCATTAAGAATACAGCTTATCAGACTAACGAACCAATATGGAACGACTTAAGGATCACACACTCAGCACAGTTAACACACTGACTGTGGTCACCATGCTGTCTCAAGATGGTTGTTAACATATTGGGTTCTCTCTGTGCACGGGAGTTTTGCCCTCCAAATGACTAACTAAAGGATCTGTCTGCCTGCCATTATTTCTGCACTCCCCGTCGAAGACTCTTAATCAAGAAAAACGTAATGGGTCGGGCATATAGCATGAATAAGAGCCATGATAGACATGTAGGAAATTTTTGTTCGAAAAAGTCAGGGACAGACACCACTCCGGAACACAGAGAGATATGGGAGGATAATATTAAAATTAATTCCATAAAAATATTTGTGATATAAAAAAATTAAAGTTGTCCCTCTGTTTATTTAATTAAGCACTACGTTATGAAGATGTATGGGGAGTGGATGTATAGAGCCACGTTTTCTTGACCTCGGCACTAATCGGAGGTGAGTGGTCAGCTTCAGGCCTCGGCCGCTTTACCCCCGGGGAAAGAGCTCCAGGTACCCATTGAATAGGAGGCTGGGTGGGTCCCAGAGTCTGCTGATCGGTGTGGAGAAACTAAAAATCTTGCGCTTCTGGGATTCGAACATCGGTCTTCAAGTCCAAAGGCCGCCGCTGTGCCAACTAAGTTCTTTTGACTTCACTTATGATGTTGTGGACTGTAATAACATTACACAGTACAGTGTCCAGTGGCGGTATGAAAGTTGAGGTTGGTGTAAGCAGGGAATATATTGACGAACTGAATACTAAATACACGTATGAAGTGGTCAAAGAGGCCATGTGCAGAGGAATTACGTTTTTCTTTTGTCAGGGTGAAGCGTTAGTTCCAGGCCACTGGTGGGATTCACTTCGGAATTTAAACTATGCTTCATTTGCTTTGACTTCATACGCATAGACAGTAATGCAGCATTGTGCCTGCATTTTGATTGGAACGGCACTAGACGAGAAATTCATCGAAATTTCATACGGCTCTGACTAGAATTTTGTGACAACCGACCCTTCGGTAACAGGGCCCAAAAGTTCAGAAGCGTTAATACCACAGCCCACGTTATGATTCTGAACTAATTAATTAATTTTAGTTTTTTTTTAATTCACATAGTGTGTGTTGGAGTCCAGCTGGGACCACTTGGCACGTCGGCCACTGACTGGCCTATTGTACCTGCCTCGGGTGATTATGATGATGGAGAATTTGTTGAAATGAAATCTGGTAGGGGAAACCGAAGTACTCAGAGAAAAACTGCCCCAGCGCCACTTTGTCTACCACAAATCCAACTTGAGCAGACCCGGGCTCGAAGCCGGGCCGCCGCGGTGAGAAGTCAGCAAATAACCGCTTGACCTATGGCGCGGCCTATTCTGAACTAATGTACCCACCTCTACCTTCACAAGCTTTCAACCTAAAACAACACTTAGTGTTACCCTTCTGTATTCCACGTGGGCGTCATTCAGTCTCCTCGCCATAATTTTGTAAGTAATTCTTCTGTCTACCATCCTAGTTTTTTGCCAAATCTATGGTAATATTCCATATTTAACGATCCTAATGGCATTATGTGAACGGAGAAGTTCATGGAGGTAGGCCTAGGCCCCCTGAGGCTGTAGTGCCAAGGGAAAAAATTGCATTATGCAGATCCTGGATAGTTCAGTCGGTAGAGCGACTGGCTACGGGCTGGACAACCAAGGGGTCGGAGTTAGAGTGCCGGTAAGGGTAAGAATTTTCACTTCTCCATGTCGTCCAGAGTGCTTTGGGGCCCAGCCAGACTCCTCTCCAATGGGTACTAGGGGCTATTTCCCAAGGGCTAAAGCGGCCAGGACGTGAAGCTGATCGCTCGCCTCCAACTAATGCCGAGGTCAAGAAAAATCAAGAAATACATCCGCTATCTCACATGTCTTCATGACATAGTGCTTAATTAGTTAAGCTCAGGGACAACTTTACCATTTTGAAAGCATCATGCGCCTGCATATGACAGCATGTGAGTCACTACGATTTTTTTGGGGTAGGGGGCAGTCACTTTTTTCATTAATGCATCCAATTTCCAAACAGAGCAGCCAGAAAATTTATAAACTGACATTTAATTCACCTTCTATTTTTTTAGTAATTTTCTGAAGTATTATTTTAATTTTTATTTTTAATAATTGTATTTTGAATGATTTCTTTCTTTCGTCAATTTTGATTTTTTTTAAGATTATGGGGGGGAAGGGGCAGATGCCTAGCTTATCCCCCTCTGCCGGCACCCTTGCCGCAGAAACTCCTAGTTATGTCATAATCTGAAGTGTTGACTCTGCTCTTAAGTCTTAACCGTGCTCCCTCCGCCATGGTATGGTGAGTGTTGAAATTTCGGCAACACTGCCAACATCCACTCTGCGCCAAAACCCAACAGCAGAATCAACATTAACACTGAAATGTCGTGAAAGCGTAAGTTAGTGACAATCTAGAACACACACTTCCTTTTTCTTTCTCAGATTCAAGTGCGTAACGCTCCCTTTAACCTTACTCTCGCCAACAGAGCTTCCGATGAACTCAAGGAAACACTAAACCAATTCCTTTCATGATCATCATATGTTCTATCGTAATTTCTGTGTTTCGTTTTTGTCTACAAATGACGTGATCTCTGAGACTAAGTGCTTCAAGATAAATCCATTCCTACAGCCGCCATTAGCTTAGAATTTTATGCACAGGCCTATTATTTTATGGTGGTCTTTAGTTGTGGCAAAAACTGAAAGAACCTAAGAAGTATTGAAGAAAGCGATATATTGAGTTCATATATTGGTAACGGAAGGAAAGATTGGACAACGTAGCTATAGAATCTGCGGAAAAACATTGTGTGTTACTCTCAGCGATTTATTGGTTTAGTGTAGGAACCAGTGGCGGTTTCTTGACATTGTAATGAACTTTCCAGTTGCATAAAAGGAGGGGAATTCTCGACTAGATGAGCAAGTACAGGCTGCTGAAGGAAGATTGCTTCAAGGAACTAATTGAAACCTGGTCTCCAAAAGAAAATAAAGAACACAAGTTGAGGCTCTCTGAAAACTCATTTTTCGAAATAACTTTCGGAGCTAAGACTGAGGAATGATAGTTAACTAACTTCATGGAGCTAAGCTTTTCTTTGCAATCCGCCCGTCGCTTAGCTACTCCAGAATTTTGCAACATTTTAGTGTGCTCAAAAGTTCATTACCGTGTTCACAAGAGCCCTCCATTCGTCCCCGTCCTGAGCCTGATAATTCCAGTCCATATCATTCCATTCTGATTCTCAAAGATACCGCTTAATATTAGCCTCCCACTTGCGTCCAGGTCTTCTTAGTTATCTTTTTATGGCATTCCCACCAAAATCCTATATGCATTCCCTGCTTCTCATGCCTCCTGCATGCACTGCCCACCTCATTATCATTCTAATTATATTTGGCGAAGGTACAAGTTATAAAGATCCTTATTATGCAGTTTTCTCCAGTCTCATTCCATTTCATCCCCCTTCGGTCCAAATGTTCTAGGGGAAGTGATAAGAGGCTCACAGAAACCGTATGAATAGAAACTTCGTATTCGTAATCCTCGCCCAATATTCAGAAGCTAAAATCTATAAAAATAATTCTGACAGAACGTGAGCAGTATGAGTGAGAGATACGAGAACTGCGCACAAAATTTTGATGAGAGAATTTGAAGGGAAGTTAGGGAAATCGTTTGGAAGTCTTAATATAATGCTTGAAGAAGGAGGGTGAGGGGATATGAACTGGATTCCCCTGGCTAAGGACAATGCCATGTTCTTGTGAAGACAACAATGAACCTTCGAATTCCATAACAGGTGCATAATTTCTTGAGAGCTGAGCAACTAATATCTTCCCAAGAGGAAGTCCGTGCAATGGAATTAGCATTACGTTCGTTCCAATGGGCCCTCCTGTTGCCAATTTAACTGGATACAATTTCCTGCTACAAGTTGCTTAGTAGTGAAGGCCAGCGGCAGTAACATATGCCACTCTAGCTCTCATTGCTACTTCGACTAACAACACTTTACTTCTCAATGTGGGCAACGCGTTAGGGTAGTTGGTTGAGGCACTATGCTACAAGCTGGAAGATCGTGGGTTCAATTCTCGATGATGTCAATAGATTTTAAATTGACCTCATCCTTTCATCCTCAATATGATCCTAGAGTCGACTAAGCTTCTAACAGAAATGAGTACCAGGGATCTTCCTGGGGGTAAACGGCGGCCGGCGCGTGAGACTGACAACTCCAGCGCCATCTATGAGCCGATTCTCTAGGAGATGTGGGAGCCTAGATGTCTCAGAACCCAACTGGTCTCCACGGCATATTATAGGGATAGCTTTACGTTTTTACTTTCACCATCAAACTGTGGAATAGAGACAGGCACTAAAACTTCGAAGCAAATATTATTTCATAAGGAATATTTAAAACGTCTTTTGCTATCTGCCGATCACAGTAGCTAGTAGGTCTAAGGCATGACATATCTTCGCCACCTCAATCACTAAGATCGTGGTTTCGGATCCCACTCGAGGAATGTATGTCTCTCCGCCTTTCGTCTATTTTTTTTTGTCAAGTGAAAGTACCGGCCTTGTGACAGGGCTGATCCCCCGTCCAAGAAGTCCTACCAGCTCTCCATAATATACATATTTCGAGATTAATTCAGACAGGAAAGAGGCAGAGAGCCTAATATGAAAAGAAAAGGCAGAAGATTTACTGCCTCATAAAATATATTGCGTCTCCGTTATAAAGATCAGTTCGTTAATGACGATTAGGAAAATTTCGCTGTTTTCTTTTTCTTTGAATCGCATGGAACACATAAATACACTCTGTGCAGATAATTCATAAATTCAAATTTCAAGCAAACGATACGTAGACAGACCATTGTGCTTTAAAGGGTTGATCTGTATAAGACTGTGAACTGAGCGACACGGACTCTGCGTGAGGGTCGATTTCGCTGGTGGCGTACCTTCAAAGTCCGATAACTATTGACGCTTCGTACTGTTTGAGGGACAGTGTTGTGTGGTCTATGCTGTGGATTATTAGCCTACAGTGAGTGAGTTCCCATTACTAACCTGTCATTGTAATTGGCCTGAAACCCTGCGCTGCCACCAATATTGACCCTTGTATTCTAGCATAGCTGTCCGGGTAAATAGAGATACTTCCTTTTGTGTAACGTTACAATGGGAAAGACCTCATGTACACAAACTAACCACTGCACTTTAATACAAGGAGACACGTTTGACTGTACACAAAAAATTATAGCAATAAAAAAGGTAAAGCTATTCTTGTAACACAGTGAACACCCATAGGCTTGTGAGACGTCAAGGTTCCCACATTTTCCAAACAATCGGCTCACATTTGACAAAAAGGTCGTCAGCTTTAAGCGCCGACCGCCTTTGCCCCCAGGAAGATTATTGGTACTCACTTCTGTTAGAGGCTGAACCGATCCCAAAACTATAGTGCGACTGGAAGGATTAGGTCAATTGAAAAAGTAATAACTTCATTGGGAATCGAACTCAAGACCTTCCGACTTGTAGAATAGCTCCTCAGCCTACTACGCTACCGCGGGTCCTCAAATTATAATAATCGCCCTAATATAAAGGCAACAGCTGATGTAAAACCGATTTTTCAAAACTCTGATATCAGAATGTCAGTGCTGCAGTCTGTCCATGCCGTATGGGGGAGCATTTCCAATGTGACGTCGCTAGTTACAAGCACAAAACGCCTACTCACCGGTTCGGACGAGCTTGAATGTGACGGCATTGTGAGCCTTCAGTGCTTCATTCAGCGAAGGATGCGTGACGTCTCGTAGCGTGATGTCACCTCCGGTAGCCATATTGTTGTCTTCTTGAGTCCCCTGTTGCGCTTCGCTTTTCTTATGATTCTGTTTGGTTTTCTTAGTTGCTTTAGACTGGCTCTTCCTCTTCTGTTGCTTCGGTTGCTCCTGTTTCTTTCGATTGCAGATGGTTCCTAACAGAAGAAAGAAAGCCAAGTTATTTCAGCGGTGTTACAAATATTGGCAAAAGGTGTAGCTGATATGAACTGAGCCTTTATTGGAATAGAAAGAAGAGAGAGAAGCTGTGTGAAGGAAATAAAGGAAATAAAGGAAATCACTACCGTCAGCGTCTCGAATGGCACGTAGCTGCTTTGTACAACAGATTAAGCAGAGGACATTATACTTGTAAGTATTTGGGAACTGGGGTTTCAGGAATAATACGAGCATTAGTAAAGTATAGAACACGATTAGATGAATAAATCTAAATCTGCATTCTAACATATCCGTTAATGGGTAATGGAAATATATTTTTTTTGTGGACTGCCCAAATTCTCCATAAAACCAAAAACTTAACAACACACAAATATGCATATACATGTGTGCTCATATCCAGTGGGTACCGAGGGTTATTTCCATGGGGGTAAAACAACCAGGGCCGATCACGGTAGCTTAGCGGTCAAAGGGATGCACTGTCTTCTCTCGCTCGGAAGCCGGGATATTGGGTTCGAATCCAACTCAGGACATGGATGTTTCTGTGTTTGTGTACAGGTAGAAGGCTTGCGACGAGCTGATCACCTGCCCAAGGAGTCCTACCGAATGTGTAAGATCTAGTAAACCGAAGTGAAACGGAGAGTTTCATGGAAATAAGCCAAGGCCCAAAATGGGGCTGTAGCGCCCCCCCCACCACAAAGGAAGCAACCAGGGTGTGAAGCTCACCATTCACCATCCAGTTTCGGTGTAAGGAATGCGTCTACATGGATTCGTCTTTAATTATATTTTTGTACTTGTGTATATGTTTCAATATAGTTTCTTTATTGCTAGTGGGGTGGGACTAAGTCCCTTGTACTGCGGCCACTTCTGGCCTATTGTACCAGCCCCACATGATAGGTGAGGGTGATTGTGGAGCAATTGGTGGAAGCAAGACTGACAGGGGAAACCGAAGTACTCGGAGAAAACCTGTTCCAGCGCCACCTTGTCCATCACAAATCCCACTTGTCCAGACCCGGAATCGAACCCGGGCCGTCGCGATGGGAAGCCAGCGACTAACCGTTTGAGCTATGGCGCGACCTTCAATATAGTTTACATCTTAATAAATAACAGAAGTCAAATAGAGCTGTCAGAAAAATATTTTACCGTATTTAATCCGGCACGTTTAGTGACAATTCTCTGAAATTTTCAGAGGTTTCAGTAAATAATACAGCAAAATGTTCCTTGTGATGTCGAGACGCTGTGATAAAACATTCTGGGTTTAATTTAAAAAGTTAACAAAACTACTTTATGATTGTATGATTTGCGGGATATTTATGAAGAACTTGTCTCCTGTGATGTAAGGACTACGCAGTGTTATATCCCACAAGAGAGAACTCTTGCATTGGTTGTTTTATTTGCAACTGAAAATGATTCGTAACACCAAATTGAATATACTCGTGTGTTGGTATCACGAGCTCTCTGCGTAATGAATACATCAGGACTGGGAGTCGACATTTCATGTTGCTTATAAAGGGAATGAGTAAGTTGCTTTAACTGCGAGACACCCTGTAGTTTAACGTCGAGCTGTGGCGTAGGGGGATGACAAACACGAACCGAATGCAGATGAGGCAATTCATTGATCAGTAGCTTCACTCGCGGAGACAAAATCGCGGATATTTCAACAAACAACCAGCAGCAGTTACACCACCGTGTTCACTCTCGCCCCTTGCAGTCTCCTCTGCTGTGTTATTGTCTTAGTTGACTGCACAGAGACTTACGTTTCTTGTAATTTGTTACTCGCTAGGACTTCAACGGACTGGAGACCCTCCTACACACTACAGCACCCCGACCTACAGTAATATTTTGTTGTAGGAGTTGCTGTTAGCTTAACGATAGTTTCTTACTTTGCTTACTCTTCAGTCCTGAAGATGGAGGCAACATGTTCCCCAGAAACGTCATTTAACTTTCACCATACTACATGGCACTATATCCCAAAAGACAGAATTCTTCATTTCTCTCTCTCTCTCTCTATATATATATATATATATATGTCCTTGTTCAGTAAAGCCTGCCGTTGGGCCTTACTGTTGGTCTGTTAATTCCAGTTCACATCTTCGCTGTACTGTGACCCTCATAAGCCCATATATGCCTCTGTTTAAAAAAAGGTTCATACTTCCCCTGGGATTGTTCAGCCAAGAATTTATATACAGCGTTTCCTCCATAATCAAATTTATGAAGCCAAATGCTTGAGAAGCTGATAGACCCTTAACGGGTCAAGACATTTCTCACTTTTTTGGAACTTGGTGTGTCACCATGTTCAAAAACATAAGTTGTTTTTACTATTCTGAGCCAGCTGAATCCAGCCCAAATACAGCAAATGTAGATATTCCACATCTCTTCTTTACTCGTATTTCATTATGAGTCATGATTGCTCNGTCCCTCCAGGCAAATACCAGGACAGTAGGTCTACCTACATTTACACCATTACCGTTTTCTAGCACGAAATTTCCAACTCACTGATAACCTCATCACCAAACAGTATAGACACCGAGTTTGTGATAACGCCGTTAAATAAACAACAAATAAAAATATAAAATTAATTGCGGACCAAAATAGACAAAATAAAAACCGGCCAAGAAATTTTAGTACAGATCTCAAGAATAAGTAGAATACAGCCAGTACACAAACCACGAAGGTCTCACTGCAAATCAAATGGGGCATTCACAGCTTCAAGAAAACACTTTCAAAACCTACCTTTTACATATTAGCATGCCTTTGCGAAGGTGACCGTGAAATGTGTTGAAAAAATCTGTAGTTTCGATAATAAGATGATATCGTACAAAGGCTATTGATTTTCTGTTATTAATATTCGAGATAAACAGCAGGTCTGTCACGCTGGTTAATAAAGAAGTAACAGATGATATTTTGCGTTTCAGTGATATCAAACTGGGAATATTACTTCACACATAGAATCACTCTGTACAACGCAAACAAAGTTATTTTAATCCTGGAGCTACTACGTACTGCCAACTGTGTGCACATATTGTAATGGACTAACAAATGTCACTTAACACACAGGCCTGTGCTGTGTGTAACAGACCTGAAAATTCTGTTGCATGACAAAAGTTACGCTATCATTCGGCCTGCTAGCTATTCCTGCACTTATAGAGAGCTGATCTCCAATAAGTTATCTGAAACTGGTGGTCGGCAGAAGAAGTTGTGAATGACCTATTTACTTACAAGAAGTTTCGGGAAGAACTACTCGCCTATTTTCTTCCGAGCTGACACGGACCGTAGAAGAAACGGAAGAATTAGGGGCAAAACATAGACAGACACACAGAGAGCAAATTATCTCATAATTTTCGTAACAACAATTATAACTTTCCTCATACCTCATGACGATAACTTAAATGGATGGTTGGATTATTGTTGTGGCACATATGTCTAGACAACGACCGTGAAACAAGAAACTGCACAATAGCCGTTACTAAGCAAATACCCGCAAACCCCAACAAAGGAATGGTGTTTTCTGTGAGGTCCGTGTGGAAATGTTACAAGCAGCATAGTTATTGAGGAGTTACTTAGTGAATTTGGAGTAAGTTGGTTGGTTGAGTTGGTTTGGTAGCATCTGAGTCAGTGAGCTATGATTGGTGAGTGAGCTGGGCTCAGCCATTGTGAGTTTTTACTGTTATGAGTTGGTGGCTGAGGACGGGGACAGTTGGAGAACTCAGAGGAAGAGGAACGTTAGCCGTTGGAAGCCGCTGTAAAGTAACGGCAGTGAAGTCGTTACTGTGGACAATATTGTGTGTGTGTGTGTGTGTGTGTAACAGTGAAATGTAAAGTGTAGTATCAAAGGGTCAATAATTCCGAATACCAATCAAAACCACGCCAATAGTCACAATCTATACAATCGTGACATTTTAATTACATAATTTGTATGTCATATTAAAAAAGCTAAAGCTATCCCTGTATCACGCCGTGAAGGCCCATAGAGTTGTGACACCTTGAGGCTCCAGCATTTTCTCTAGAAAATCGGCTCACAGTAGACGGTAAGAATGTCAGCCTTAGGGCGGCCGCACACCAACTGCGTCAAACATGCATCAAGACATGAGACAAAAGACGCAGTCATGGTTCATTCGTGATTCGTAAGCATCATGACTCAGAGCGTTGTTCATAATCTCATTCCTTTCAACTGTGTTCTTTTCTTTGCGTCATGTAGCAGACATCGTGTCTTGACTGATACATGTCTTGACGCATGTCAGTGTATGGTTTACCTTACGCGCCGGTCGCCCTTTACCCCCCAGGAAAATTTCTGGTACTCATTTCTGATAGAGGCTGAGTCGACCCCAGGGTCATAGTGCTGCTGGAAGGATTAGGTCAATTGAAAATTCCGATGATATAGGGAATAGAAACCACGACCTTCCGGATTGTAGCATTGACACATACATGCCTCGGGAGGGAAAAAAGAATACTTCTTTTTGTTACTGTTGGAATTCGGTTTCTTGGCGAAACGATAGATGGAACACAATTTGGGAAACTGTTAGGAATCAGTGGCTGATGGGATCCTAGAAGAGTTTACAGCCTAGCCTGAGGAAGGAACATACAGACAAAAGGCGATCAAGTGTTTTGGGGTTTCTTTTAGACGTCACTGACTAGAAACGTATGAACACAAATAAATAAAACATAGAGTAAAGGGACAGCAGTGTGTAGTTTTGGTTGTTTTATTTATCTGTCGATTCAGTTTCGTGGAAATGAGGCAAAATAGAAAGTTATGGATTCCCAAGCCCGAAGAGTTTGATAGCAGCCAAGAGCTTACTATGAAAAATGCAGAAGTTAATGCATGTACATAAGATTTTGTGTAACGCGTTTAAACCGCGTTCATTTTACGTTTTGTGGTAAAAACCCGAAGGTTTGTTGCACTCGCCCCCGACTGCAATTGCATGAACTCATTGGCAATGTTCAGAGACGTCGTCAATTACAAAGAATCCTTCTTGAGAAGCTGTTAATTGTCAACAGAGTCAAGAAATTCCAAGTGCTTTAGTGAACCTGAAGATTCATTACCGTGTTCATAACAGCCGGTCACTGCTCCATAACCTGAGCCAGATGAATCCTGTGTACAACTTCTCGTCGTATTCCTTTAAGCTCGCCAAGAACTCGAAGTTTGTGGCGATGGCAAATTAATACAAATAATGTTTCTGGACATTACCCGTCGTCCTGTTTTTATCTAAAACACCTCACTCACTCATGGAGCTGAGCCCTTCTTGAGAAGCCGCCAATCGTGTAGGTACTCAGTAACTTCCCAGCAAGTTATGAAACATCTCATTACACAGCTTTCTCCTGCTCATAATATTTCATTCCTCATACATCCAAATATTCTGTTCAGCACCCTGTTCTCACACACCTTCAGTCTGTTCCTCCCTTAATATTAAGAATCAAGTTTCACACCCATACAAAACTAAAGTTAAAGTCACAGTTTTGCATATTTTTATGTCTATGTTTTTCTTCAATGATCAAGTCAAGGAGGATGAGAGGGGCAGGGCGTGTAGCACGAGTGGAGAGAACAGAAATACATATTGGTGGGTAAGTCAGAAGGAAAGAGACTACTAGGAAGACCAAGACGTAAGTGTGTGGACGATATTAAAATGGATCTTAGAGAGATAGGTTGGGATGGTGTGGACTGGATTCATCTGGCTCAGGATAACTACCAGTGTAGGGCTCTTGTGAGCACGGTAATGAACCTTCGGGTTCCATAAAATTTTGGGAACTTCTTCAGTAGCTGCAGAATTGGCGGCTTCTCAAGAAAGGCTCAGCTCCATGAGTGAGTGATGTTTCTAAATAACAGACGAGAAAATATAGAATTCTGGGCTGAGTGGAAACAAAGAGCATATGATATCAAACAAAGTGACACACATCTAACATCTATAAGCATGTCCCACATTGCTTTAGACTGAGCCCTCTGAAACTCTTGTTACCTGACTGTAGTGTATCATGTGACCCTCATTGCTACTGATGGTTTCTGGTACAATATACTGTGCTGCATACCTTCTGCTTCTCAGTAACATGACACTAATTGGCAGTTTACAACTGGCACTAGAGAAATTGTCGAAATATACATATCCAATTTATACCGATTTTTATTTCATTGAAAGTATAATTCCTCTCAGCCGATGCTGCTTTAATGAGATTTCTAGAAAGCGCAACCGTGAAAAGAACTCCATTGTTATGGGCACTGTCGGTAGCAGCGTCCAACTCCTGAGTCCACGCTCTCAAAATGATTTTTATTATTTATATTACTTTCGTCAAATTACTAAATGAGTCTTTCTACGTGCAGTAACGCCTCTTGTCTTACGAGACTCCGTCACTCAAGAACCGTCAGACATTTCTGGAATACTGAGATCCTGTAGAACAGCAGAACAAGTAACTGTAAATTAGCCATGACAGCTTCATCCATTTTAGTCTGGAAGTTCACGAGCAGGTCCGCGAACCCCGCAGCAAGTGACAACGGCCGTAAGACACCTTAAATCGCAATTCAAGATGACTCTCTTGAATATTCTTCACTTCCCAGGCGGAACTCGCTACACCAAAAAGCACCTCGCGTAACACCTACGGTTCACGCACGCCGTCTAACTCCGTCTAGTTTCCATTTGGCCGTCTAATGCTTGAGTTAGTAGCCACGATGTCAGATTTTATATAGAATGTTTTTTCTTTTATTGCTAGTGGGGTGGGACTAAGTCCCTTGCACTGCGGCCACTACTGGTCTATTGTACCAGCCCCAGATGATAGGTGAGGGTGATTGTGGAGCAATTGGTGGAATGAAGATTGGCAGGGGAAGCCGGAGAACTCGGAGGAAACCTGCCCCAGCGCCACTTTGTCCACCACAAATCCCACTTGACCAGACCCGGGATCGAACCCGGGATGCCGCTGTGGGAAGTCAGCGACTAACCGCTTGAGCTATGGCGAGGCCCTTACAGAATGGTTAGGTGTTTTCTTTAATGCTGTAGATTTGTAATCGAGTGGTGCCCGGTTCGATTCTCAGGCAGAAAACTAGATGTACTCACTAGGAATTTTTCTCGAAACTTCCCTCAGCCTCTCCAGGCAAATGACAGAACATGCCCCGACTACCCATGACCACTTCCTTCCAAATTCTTTAAAATTCATTCCTCACTAATCACCATACAATTCTACGTTAATCCACTTTACTGACTATCTATGGCTCTACAGTCCTCTGTTGGACCTTGGCCCATTTTTCAGTTTCTTTATAGTTTACACTGTCGGTTGGACTCCATAGACGGGGGATCAGCCCGTCGCAAGGCCGCTACCTGCACACAGAAGAGCACAGACACAGAATAAACGTACACAGACATCCATGCTTCAAGTAGGATAAGAACCCACGATCGTAGTGTTTGAGCGAACGAAGACAGTTACTACCTCACACCTCGCCGCCACTGCGATTGTCCCGATGTTCTAAGCGCCTCGTAAAGTAAACTGCACGTGGCACTGTATTTCATAACAATCCGTTTAGTTAACACAATAGAGAAGAGTTCTCCTTAAACTCTAATAGTTGTTTAGCTAGTAAAGTAATGTGTCGCATTTTATTGAAACCGAAGGTTCACTACATGTTGATAAGACACCGCCGCTGGTTCCTACCCGGTGCAAGATTGGCGCAGTCCAGTAACCACTCACAGAGAATGAAATTAGTTCATTCTACGTCATTCGAGTGAAGTCATCGGCGCAGGACATAACTGCGGAATGCTCTGTTGCCCGAATTTTGCTGTAAATATCAGGGAATATTTGAGTAACTAATTCCGAACAGGCAAAAATAAGCTAAAATCACGATTCCCACGTCATTGGTTAGGTTTTGGCAACTCCACTATTCTGGCAGCTTTCCTTCTCCCCCACCAGTAAGTATGATTTCATGTGGGTCACTCCACTGGAAGGAACAGCTCATAAGATCTACGATGTTTCACAGCTCTCAATGTTCTGTAGACAGAAGAAGGGAAACCCCCTAAAGGACTGGAGAGAGGGGAAGCGAAGCACATAGCCTTGACAGAAAAAATGAATTTGGCTATACTGTAATAACTTACGGATGATAAAGCTGACTGCAGTAATTATCGTGGGATATCACTGCTATCAACTTCATACAAAATTGTATCCAATATTTTTCTCTCAATGTTAAGTCCATACACAGATGAAATTATTGGGTTTCGACGCAACAGATCAACTACAGATCAGATCTTTTGCATCTGTCACATATTGGAGAAAAATGTGAATACATCAGCTATTTGTAGACTTCAAGAAAGAATATGATTCAGTTAGGAGTGAAGTATTGTACAATATTCTGATAGAGTTTGGGGTTAATATGAAACTAGTTAGGCTTATTAAAATGTGTTTAAACGAAACATATAGTATTGTCCGTGTAGGTAAACAGTTGTCTGATAAATTCCTTATCCAAAAATGGTCTGAAACAAGGAGATGCTTTATCGCCACTCCTTTTCAACTTTGCTTTAGAATATGCCATTAGGAAGGTCCAAGAAAACCAGGTGGAACTGAAATTAAATGAGACACGTCAGCTGCTGGTCTATGCTGAAGATGTGAATCTACTGCCTGATAATATAGAAACCATAAACAGAAACACACGAACTTTAATTGACGCAAGTAAAGAAGTTGGTATAGAAGTAAACACAGAGAAAACTAAGTATATGTTGCTGTCTCGTCACAAAAATGCAGGGGAATATCATGATATAGAGATAGGAAACAGATGTTTTGAAAATGTGGCACAGTTCAGATATTTGGGAACGACGATAACAAATCAAAACCTGATTCAGGAGGAAATTAAAAGCAGATTTAACTCGGGCAATGTTTGCTACCATTCAGTCCAGAACCTTTTGTCTTTTCGTCTGCTGTCCAGAAACATAACAATTAGAAGTTACAAAATTATAATTTTTCCTGTGGCTCTGTAAGGGTGTGAAATTTGGTCTCTGACATTAAGGGAGGAACATAGACTGAGGGTGTTTGAGAACAGAGTGCTGAGGAGAACATTTGGACAGAAGAGAGATGAAGTGACAGGAGGTTGGAGAAAACTGCACAGTGAGGAGCTTCATAACTTGTACCCTTCTCCGAGTATAATTAAAATGATCAAGTCAATGAGGATGAGATTGGCAGGGCATGTAGCATGAATGAAGGAGAGGAGGAATGCATGTATGAAATTGGTGGGAAATCCAGAAGGAAAGAGACCACTAGGAAGACCAAAACCTAGGTGGGTGTACAGTATTAAAATGGATCTTAGAGGTATAAGATGAGACGGGATGAATTGGATTGATCTGGATCAGGATAAGGACCAGTGGAGGGTTCCTGTGAACACGGTAATGAACCTTTGGGTTCTATAAGATCCTGGGAAGTTCTTGAGTAACTGCACAAGGGCTCAGGTCTATGAATGAATGATTGAATATATTCGTACCAAAAGTGACTGAGCTGAAGAAATCTCACCTTGTCTTGAAGGATGGACGTGCTGGAGGTCCTGTGATTCTCCAAGTTCCCGACGGTGTAGGGCGAAATTGTTGGAGCCTTCCTGAATTTGTTGCTGGTAGCGCTGCCGCAGCAGATGGTGCTGTAGGCGCTGATGGGACACTATTCCTCTAAGCGTTAATTCTACGACCTCTTCAGCGGGGAAGATGACGTACATCCTCCTTACACCCCCTCATGGTGCTCTTCCAAAAGGGGGAGTTACTTCTCTCAATCGGGGAGGGTTTCTTGCGACAGGTGCAGGGTCACGAACCAGTGATTATCCACGAATGTCAAAAGAACACACACACGCGCGGAAAAAACTCGAAGTTTTATGAGCGGGCTTTAGCTGGTGTTTCACATGCTCGAGCGGTTATTCACTGAGAAACTTGTATGTCTGTTCATCTGTCTCCAAGTGGCAACAGATACACTTGTTCCGAAAATGATTTAAAATAGTCAGTTAGACTTGTAATATCACAAGTGATAGGAATTTATTCTTGTGAAAGTTAACATCTTAATTTCCTTTGTCTTACTTCATATTCATCGTTTTATTTTTCTCCGAACTAATAACTGATAATTACGGTTAATTAAATAATATAACATACATTAATTTAAGCAGACCTACTCAAATAATATCAATTCATAAAAGTATTCCTTCTTTTTATGACGCATGGTACCAAAATGTTTATACAAATAGGTCACATTAGGGTAAAGAGAATAGAATATATGTTCAAATTAAAATACACCTCCTCACATTTAATACTTTTCATGTAAATTTTAAATATACATACTTCATTCGACGTTAACATGCCTGAAGAATGTTCATCTCATTTCCTTTCTTTCTTTGTGGCTCATTCCGAAGGAACATGTTAGAATGATAATTTAAGGAGCATTTTCCCCTGATTATAACGCACAATCAATGTCTTAACTTGGACTGAATGCAAATAATCCGTCGGCAACAGGTAGAAAAATTCTTGCACATGTACATTTACATTCTTTTTTCGAATTCCAAACCTCCGTTGCCTAGTCCAGTCTCTTCTCAGCTCAGAAAGTCACGATTCATGAGTAAGTCCAACAATTCATTGTCTCCTGTTATTGCGAAATTTCATTCTGAACAAAGAAAACTGGCTTTGTGACATTAGCATAAGAATTTTTTTATGTTACATACATATTTATGGTGTACTTTTTCTTATAGAATTCCACAGGGACATCTGAATATATATCAAAGTATACTATAATGTCATTTCAACAAAGTTTATATCTAAAATCGTTAAATAATTCGATTCTAAATCTAAAAATGTTTTCCCCAGATGACTCTCGCATCTAAATCATCAGCGGGCAACATTATCTCTGCTTTTGTGACAAAACGTGAATTAAATTTATTCGTCTCTCAGGATGTAGTGAATATTAAGTTCAGTAATCATTTTCCTATGTTGCAGAAACTAATGTTCCCTTGAGGCTTCGTCCTGTAGTAAAGAGAGAAAGAGAATTTTCAGCGTACTGAGCAGATTAATAAGGTTATTATCAGGGCCCGGATTTTGATGACCTGAAAATATTCAAAAAATGACCTACAAAATGACCGAAAAAATCCAGAAAATGACCTAAAATATGACCCAAAAATGTAATATGCAGAGCCCGGATTTTGATGACCTGAAAATATTAAAAAAAAGACCTATAGTATGACCGAAATAATCCAGAAAAATGACCTAAAGGAGAAAAGAAAGAACATTTCGCTCCCATGTTATTCACATTTCAGAAAACATATGAAGAAAAATTCCCTAAAATGGCCAAAAATGACAAGAAAAAGCCTTAAAAGTCCAAAAATTTACCAAACAAATTACCCCTCAAATTAAAAAAATGGCCTAAAAATGTCAAAAAATTAACTATAAAATTTACACTTCTGTAACCAGCAGCTCATATCCGAAATTTATATATATTTAAGAGCATCGCAGAGGATACAATGAAAAAAAATGACGTCATCAAAATTCGGGCCCTGATTATTATGATCTGATCCTTCGAGCAGAGAAACCAGTCTGTCCCCATAGTCAATCCCTTATGAATGATATAAATTTCTATAAGAATAGCAAATATTTATAAATTAAGTATAAAGGTAAATAACAATATTTTAATGACTCATGCAAATAAAACTGAACAAAGTATTATACATATCTGTTACAGCGAATTAGTTGTGTACTTTAACCTTGATTAAGAAATTATTTTAACTTGCTTTTAACCGCCAACACAACCTGAATTGTTAAACGTAAACATTACGACTTTTCCTCTGAAATATGAAAAAGAAAGTAAGGAAATACCCCTGAACACCAAGAGCATATTATGCTATTCCAAAAGCAATACTGGGTTCGTGCCACGCACAATATTTAAACCAAAAGCGTGAAAAGAAAAGCATGCTTTCACCAGAACACCTGTGTCTCTTGTTACGAAATTAAAACAAGCACTAACTAGTGGACGCTCAAATATTTACGAACTTGGACGGCCGTACGAAGTAAGAAACCGACGACAAGGGAGCAACACCTCCTTTCGGATCGACACACGTAAGCAGAATGAGCCAGCCGGGGTGAGGTACGCACAGTTCCGACGTCCGACCTCAGCCGAACAGGGCGTCGGTCAACCTCGGGCCCGAGTGGAAGTAAAGAAACGGCAGGAGGATGTGGGATAGCCGGCAGTACGTAAGGTTAGGGCAGTGCGTGTGAGCTCGGCTGAAAGTGAACAGTTTCAAATTTACTTTACGTTACACACTCTTTGATACTGAATACCATTTCCTCCCTAAAACAAACAAAAAAAAAACTCCGTAGTTTTAGTCAGCAAGCGAACGATACCGACCGAGCGACCGCCGTTTGTCGGCGAAGATAGTGTCAAATTTAGCAGATAGAGGGTTTCGCGTGGTCAGCGCAACGGATCCCCACGGCCGTTAATTTCGGTTTTCTAGACCGGAGCAGCTATTTCCTTGAAACAGCTCCTCAATTATCCTCTCGAGGCTGAGTGGAACCCGTTCCAGACCCACAACTTCTCAGAAAATATGGTATAGCCCGGAATGGAACCCGGGACCTCTGGATCTGTAGCCAGGAACTCCGACCACAAGACCACAGAGGCGGTCTCAAGTTTCCTAAAATTTGAGGAATTTCCTGACTATTAACTCCTGTAAAATGTATCTGCTCACGGACCTACGTCACTGAAAACTCAGCCTAAGCTTCTTAAATTTGTGCACCATTTTATTACTTCATTTGTTTACTTGAATTTTATTTAGCGATACCGCCAGTAACTCACTTTATGTATTTGCAGTGTCCAATATTCGGACCATGGTGAACAATTATTCAGAAGGAATGCGAAAGGAAACGGTCGTAAACACAGTAAACCCTCATTATAACAGATCCAGACATAAAAGGATTTTGGATATATCGGACAAAATCTGGGTGTGTACAACTGTGAATTTTTAGAGACATTGAGGCACTGAAATTTTGTACATAGAAAACTATTTAAAATAGAAATACCTGTAACCCCAATATAAAATCCTCTATGTAATAACATTTTATGTTTCTATGTTTACTGCGTGTATTGGCTATGTATCCTGTGGTGTACTTCCGTGAATACACCTTCACTCGGTTATAGTGGATATCTGTTATAACGGACAGCCTGTCCCTCCTATTTGTTTGTTTCGACGAGGGTTTATTGTATTCTACCCGGGAACTTTGCGTGGCGGGACTGGAGGAACGTACGAAAAAAAAAATAGTAAGAACAATCCTGTTTCCCTCCTGGGATTCGAAACCGACATCTCCAAAGTACAAGTCAGAAGCGATAGATTTTGTGACAGCCTTGCTTGGTGGCTACTTACTACAACTGGAAGATTGATTATGCATGCGTCTTTCTTACAGGCCCAATTAATTTAGTAGCACCTTACTGTGGTGGATGATGAGGGCAGGGCATGTAGCACGAATGGGGGAGAGGAGGAATGCACATAGGATATTGGTGGGAAAGTCAGAATGAAAGAGATCACTGGGAAGACCAAAACGTAGGTGGTGTGTAATATTAAAATGGATCTTAGAGAGATAGGATGGGATGGTATGGATTGGATTGATCTGGCTCAGGATAGGGACCAATGGAGGGCTATTGTGAACACAATAATGAACATTTGGGTTCCGTAAAATGCTGCTAAATTCTTGAGTAGCTGCAGAATTGGCGGCTCCTCAAGAAGGGCTCAGCTCCATGAATAAGTAAGTTAGCATCTTACTGTGAATATAGCCAAGTTCAGGGTCAGAAATGAATACGGAATAAGAGTACTAAAATTCACCGGCAATTTAATGAAACCTGGCCTCACCTCCATGTGAGGTTGAAAGTTTCGCCTTGGAGAGAAAAATATATCTCTCTTGTCGGATCACTACAACTCCAGAAATCGAAGACCATACTCGAAAACATGCCAGTTTGTCCAGCGGACAGTATTCCAAATAGCACGTGCAACTGCCAACATGTCTAGCGAATGCTGTTTCGAAGTAGGCACCCCTGACGTCACTGACGGCCAATGCTGTCAGACCGAAGAAAATTGCGTAATGGGGGACATCATGATCTATATTCTTCATCAAGCTGACTAGAATCATTACAGAGTCGAAAGGCGCCGATCACGGTGGCCGCGCGGTCTAAGGTATGAACCGTCTTCGCCCGTTCGAAAGCTGGGATCGTGAATTCGAATCCCACTCAAGTCATGGATGTCTGTCTGCATTCATTCTGTTTTTATATTATTCTGTGTGTTGGTAGGGGCTTTGAGACGGGCTGATCCCTCGTACAAGGAGCCCTACTGACTCTGTACAGGATTAACACACGGAAAAAGTGGCCGAGGTCCACAAGGGCTGCAGAGCCATAGAGAGAGAGAGAGAGAGAGAGAGAGAATTCGAAAATCTATCATTTCCCTGAAAACGAATGGGAACACTAAACGACAGATCATAATGGTGGTATAGAGTCTCCGGGTGAGAATCGAACTCTGGACCTACCAAATATAGCGAAGTATCCAAGCGAAGACAATAATCATCAGAAGTACAACAGCAAATATCCTGATAAAATGTTGATCGTGAAGCTGTGTCACTTGTATGACCGCCATGTTGATATCATTTACCGGTAAAGGTAAAGCTCTTCCTGTAACAGGCCGTGAAGGCCAACAGGGCTGTGAGACGTCGAGGCTCCCACATTTTCTCTAAATAATAGGCTCACAGATGGCGGTGAGGTTGTCACCCTTACGAGCCGACTGCCCTTTACCCCCCATGAAGATTCCTGGTACTCATTTCTGTTAAATGCTGAGTCGACCCCAGGGCCATAGTGCGGCTGGAAGGATTAGGTGAATTGAAAAAATCCAAAAACAAAGGACAAAAGAATACTTAAACATTAACAAGCAAGTCATTTATACAAGAGGCCAAAGCAGATGCTGCAAATTATCTGATTCCAAGTAGAACCCGTGAGACACCAGCGAGTGAAGAAGCGAGTTACAGTTGCTAGTCACAAGGGGGGGGGGGCACACATGGAAACTCAGGATCGACAGAGGGACAGATGTTTTATATCAACACACCATAATCTGACATCTATGAACCTTTCCGCTCCCGAATACATCTATTATAGACGATGGGACATGCCACACAGACGAAACAAGAGGGTCTTAGCAAAAGCTGTGGTACGTATATTTCACTTTACATACCTTGTCAATCACGTGGGTTGCGAACGAAAATTCGGCTTAGAGATTGAGTTTCTGGGACATTACACCTAATGGGCACGCGGTAGTGCAGCTGGTTCAGGCACTATGCTACAAGCAGAAAGGTCGCGGGCTTGATTCCCGATAGGGTCATTGGATTTTTCAATTGAACTAATCCTTCCAGCTGCACTATGAGCCTGGGGTCGACTCAGCTTTTAACAATGTGAGTACCAAGAATTTTCTTAGGGGTAAAGGGCGGCCGGCCATGTACCTGGACTGTCTAGAAAATGTAGAAGCCTCGACGTCTTACAACCCTACGGGCCTCCACGGCCTGTTACATGGCTAGCTTTATCTTTACCCTACATTTTACCTAAGGTTTATGTTTCCCACTAAGCTGTTTCGCTCGATTCAATCATAAATCAACGACGTTTGAATCATTTTCACGTTTGAACTGGGGTATCTGAATCAATGACACAAATTTTTGGATTTAAACAAATGAATTATTATTCCTTCCGATTTAAAATGTCGTATCTCATGGTCGATGATCCCTGTAGACTGACTGAAAAACAGTCTTCTTAAGCGAGACTCACAACGATGGAACTGCTTATGCGTCATCTATGTAGCGAAAGTCCAACTATAACCAAGACATGTGTGCGAACACGGTGGTTCCTTCGGTCAAACATACATGTAATATATTTCACAAATGCAAATGATATACAATTTCTCCTCATTTATTTACGGGCGCTTTCAATAGCCCATATTATACAGCGAAGAGTGTCGAACATGGACTAATTAGTGGATAAGGAATTGGAAAGGAGGCGGAAAGAAGCGGTTGTATTCTGAGTTGAGCTGCTATCCTGAAATTTGCTTCCACTATGATAGAAATAAAATGGACACAGATAGGTAAACTTTCAGACTTTTATACCACGTACATCGCTGTTAAACAAAAAGCTAATTAATTTTGTATTTCAAGACGAAATTTATACTTTAACTAACTCAAATACCGTACCCCTCCCTTGTGTCTCCGGATAGTACGGCATACAGCATGAACAAATCAATAACAATGACAAGTGAATAAAATTCGCCATATTCCCAACAGATAGCGCGAATAACGTTACAGTTCAAGATCACGTGTTTGTTGACGCTATCAGTATTCTTTCCTTAAATGTAGATGGCAATACCAGAGCTTGTTTTTCATGCGGTGGTCGATATAGGTCGATCTCTTGTTTCGTATCCATGACGTCAACGCACATACGTGTTCTGCGCACGAGCAGACGATTCGTACAATCTGCGCGTACGTTCTAGTACAATCAAAACACATTACCGTAGACCTAAGTTTTGCAAAAAAGTCTATAATTTATTACTCATGAGCGACAATTATTATTATTATTATTATTNATTATTATCGTTATTATCAGCATCATAACTTCTAGCATTCAGGCAATAGTCAGTTATGCAAACATATGATGCACATATAAATAATTATAGGAATGTAATACATTTCTATTCTACATAGAGAATGCTAAATGCTTTCTATACAAATACACAGTAGATCAGGAATTAAATTTTCAAACATACTTTCGGCAAAACAATTTAAATATATTATTCCATTCGTTGTTTGAAAACTGAAATAATATTGAACTATGACATTGTCTGACGAATGCAGTTGAGAAAATAAGATTCATCCCATGAAAATTCAGAAAGTATTCTTTTTAGAAAAATATGTTTAAAACGAAAACGTGAGAAACAGGGTCTGCATTCTATGTTAAAAAATTTTAAGCTCATATTTTAAGCCTCGAAAATAAAGTAATTTTAAAAGAGAGGAAGTTAATACAACGTTAGCAATATTGTTACTCACATTCAGAAGAAATGTTTTGTAATCTTATGTGTCGTGTAACTACGCACGTCAAGTATAAATAGAAACAAAGATATCTCTTTTATTTTCAAGAAATACTGAATAAACAAAACATCCTTGGTACCACAATTCATCACATACAAGGACTGTAATATGTTAGCACATTTTCTATTGGTGATTAAACGTTTTACATGATGAATACGAGAAATTTATTTAAATTTACAATTATTTATTTCATAATTTTAAGAATGCTGAAGCAATATTTGTAACTTATCACAAGACTTCGCTTAATAATTATGAATACAGGCATAACAACTTACATAGATTTAGATGTCTGAACTGGGAAAAAGTATCTTCCATGAAAAACATTGAATGCACTGGATACATAAACAATTTCTTTCTCAATTCCGGGGCAGTCCACTAACAGGCTTCAAAAAGCAGTATTTAATTCCACTTTTAAATTTAAGGTCATAAAACATTCGAAATAATTGTGTGTTGCAGAATATACCTGGAAGTCGTGTGATAATCCCAATGGAAATGAAATACCAACAAAATTTTCTAAACTACCAATATTATCAGGTAAGACAAGCAATAAAACATATGAATAAAAATGAAATCATCTTTAAAGGTGTCTTCAACAAAATGTCTGGTATTTACGGGCAACTAATTTCATGGGGCACACCTAATGTTTGTCCCCCCCCCCCCACCAATTAAATATGTCCCAGCATTTTACGAATCCCGAATATATATTACTGCGATCTTAAGAGCGCAGCTTCGTTCCGTATCTCATAATATTCGATTTTCTTACCAAAATAATATTTGATAAGGAGTTGCTGCTACTATGTGCATGGAATTTTTAAATCCTGTTCATGGATCCAGGAAATGGAAAACACATTCGGTAAAGTAGTTAACGTTGCGACTGCTTTGCTGAAGCGGTTATATATTTCCAGAATCCATAATCAGAATTTAAAAAAAAATCCCAAATTCAAAATAAACTTATCTCTGTTGTAATGGTTAGGACAATTTAAAATTGTTTAATTATTACCGAGAGCATGGGGTAGCGTTGTTGGTTTCGGAACTGTGCTACAAGCTGGACATTTGCGGTTCGAATTCCATTGAGGTGGGTTTTTTCAATTTATCTAATCCTTCCAGCCGCACTAAGGCCCTGAGGTCGACTCAGTCCCTAACAGAAATGAGTACCAAGAATCTTCTCGGGGGGGTAAAAGGCGGTCGGTGCGTAAGGCCAACAAACTTACCGCCATCTGTAAGCAGATTGTCTAGAGAAAATGTTGGAACCTCGACGTCTCACAAACCTTTGGGCCTTTACGGCCTGTTACAGGGATAGTTTTACCCTTTCATCTGTATCTTCAGAAATTATTATATCTCGCCCCTTAATTTGGGTCTGGTTTTCATAATTATTTTCATGGTTTAATCTCTCTGTGTGTGACTGATCCCAGAGACTACGTCCCTCCCCTCGGTTATTATGGCGGGACATCATAGTAGACTCCGTGACACGTCTCGATGACAATAGCAGAGAACAGGTTCCTGTTCCAACATGGCAGGGAGCGTACAAACAGCTGATCGATTGGTACCGACGTGGGTAGATGCACTGTTGGAGTAAAGAGGGGTTACAGGGGAAGAGAGATATACTGAGGTGGTTGATAGTGGATGAATTGTAAAGCACGTAATAGTGAAAGCTAATATAAAAAGGGATTTCACCAAAGATAATAATATAGCAAAGTTACTTTAAGAGAATTTCAGAATTTCACTTAATTTCTGTGTGTTAACACTGTTCGAAAAATAATATTTTAGTGCGTGAAGTTCCATTCATCCAAGAGGAGGAGTTCTTTTTGGGAAGCAAATGGTAAGTCTGTACAAGTGAGGATTTCGTATTTATTTCCTAAGAACTGAATAATGCGAACACGAAATTCGTTGAATATAGTATAAAAATTGTATGCTGTTCTTTACAAGGCAGTGTCATTTAAAGTAAGAGTGGGTTATTGTGAAGGTGAGTTAATTTGTCTGGATTTCAATAGGGGTGACGTCACAATGACCTCAAATCCAAGCACTGCGTTTCATCATCTGAGTCCTAACATCGATCTCAAAACCGTTATTCGTGAAGCAATTTCAAAAGTTACGCAATAAATTCCAACAATAGAAGAAGCCGAAGTATGGGAACTGCACCTTCATTTGTTATAAGATGGCGCAAAGCATTTTATTTTCTGTCAAGAGCCAACAAAATGTAATTTATTTTCACAGTAATAGTAACAAGTTCGTGTATAAAAAATTGCTTTCTTTGTCTTAAATTTGTACTTGATTTTGAGAGATATTATTGTGGGAATATATTGAACAATATGAATATAACTATTGAAAACAATATTTCAAATTGTTTGCAAAAATTCGTACATTTTACATATTCAAATTCTTTAATAAAGCATTTAACAATAAACCGTTTTCTAGTCAAAAACAGTAAAAGAATAAATGAACGTTTTCTTACGTCACGATGTTATAATTATATCCATATTCACATACAGTGTAAAGAAATTGACGATTTTTACAAGTTTATTTTGTCCATTAAAATCCGTACTTTTTAAAATTTTGTATATAAAATCGTTAGGTATGGCCCTGTGATCGACTCAGCCTTTAACAGAAATGAGTACCAGGAATATTATTGGAATGTTCTTGGGGGTAAAGAACGGTGGGCGCGTAAGGCTATAACCTTACCGACATCTGTGAGCCGATTGTCTAGAAAATGTGGGACCCTCAACGTCTCACAACCCTATGAGCATCCACGGCCTGTTACAGGGATAGCTTTACTTTACTTACTATTAAGAGTAGTGTAATTTCATTTATATCTGAAGCGTTATAATATTAATATGAATGTGTTGCTGGGATAAGAGAGCAATAGTGAACTTCAGTTTCAAATATCAAGTGCTAGTCCTTACATTGATAGATAATAAATACAACAGTGGTGATTGGTATGAGAGATTTATGAAAACAAAATCTGTTAATATTTGCTTCATTAGCACTATGAGCTCTTTTGTTATAGCAAAGTTACCATATTAAAATCATGACGGTACTTTCGGTAAGTAATTGAATTTGCGTGCCTGTGGTTTTGTATGGGTGTGAAACTTGGTCTCAAACAATAAGGGAGGAACATAGATTGCGGTTGTTTGAGAACTTGGTGTTGAGGAGAATGTTTAGACCGAATAGAGATGAAGTGACAGGAGGTTGGAGAAAACTGCATAATGAAGAACTTCATAACTTGTATTCTTCTCCAAGTATAATTAGAATGATCAAGTCAAGGAGGATGAGATGAGCAGTGCATGCAGCTGGCATGAGAAGCAGAGGAATGCATATAGGATTTCGGTGGGAAATCAACCAGGACCACTAATTTTGGAGAGTCTTGAAAGCTGTTATTTCATAAAACAGAAAAATATTGTCATTAGTTGAAGATTCTAATAGTTGCTAGTGTGTTCTATGAATATAGATTGAAATTTTACCGCTAATTGCGAGCTGGGTACTTACATGTTTTAATCAATGTCACTATAATGAGCCTACATTAATGAATATACAGGATGACCCAGGAGAAAATGTCAATAATCTGGGAGGTTATAGAATCGGTCATTCTAAATAAAAAAGTGTGTATGTACATGTGTTCTATTCCGAAAAGTTTCCGAGATAGAACTATTTCACTGGACAGTACACTGTACAGACGAGCATCACGTCATGTCCTCACACGAGCTGCAAAGTGCATTGAAGTTGATGGTGAAATTTCCGGAAATGCATTATACTAGGTAAACTGTACCAGCTTTGTCACTTGGACAATAAATACCGGTATTAGAAACAGCACGTAATATATCTTTATCAACAATTTCGGAACTGTACAGCGAAGTAGCTTTATCTCAGAAACCGTTCGGAGTACGACACATGTACACATTTTTGTTTTTGTTTAGAATTACCCATAACATGACCGCCCACAATATTGACCTTTCCTCCTAGGACACTCTGTATAACCCGTCTACTCAGTGAATACCATTTTCGATGAAGGTGCCTATAGAACAGTGAGATCCTTATGTAAGATACAGAGGGACTTAGGGTCGACAAGGAATAGGTTGCATGTACGGTCTATCCAGCCCTGTGACGTTACGTCATCAAGCAACAGGAAGGAATTTGGAAAGTGCCACGGGCACTCTTACATCAGATACAATATAACAAAATGTTTGGTGTTTACTCAAATAAATACAATTGTGTTACTTATGTTTCCCACATACTTACGTACAAAAGGACTGAACTGATATGAATGGACCAGACGTTTGAACATAATTATAAAATTAATAAATTCATGTATCAAGAAATAAATCACCTGTAAGATTTGAGGTTTTCACGGCCGTGACTACGAAGAATGCAGTCTTCTGGGATGCGGCGCCGTGTAGACATAGTATAAACCGACGTTTCGGAAGAACGTATCGCCTCCATCTTCAGGGTAAAGAAAAATCCACGAATTAGGAACCAGAGTGAGCAGGTGCATGCAGTCTGCTGGTTCCTCGCTCGCGGATTTTCTTCTACCTTGAAGATGGAGGCGATACGTTCTTACCATATTTTACTATGTCTACATGGCGTCACATTCCAGAAGACGACATTCTTCAAGTAAATCACCTGTTCTAAAAATGGGGAAAATAAATGTTGAAATAAATAGAATAATGACAAGATACGTGGCATATACGAGCAGGCCTTAGTGTGGTACATACAAAGCAGTCGTGTGTGTCTGTGTGTATGCACATGCGGGCGGGCGCGTGCTTGAACTCTTTTTGTCAGGCTGTTACGTACGTGTATATTAACGTAGCATTCAAGTTTGCTCCCTTGTATTACGGGATCCAAAACTACATCCCTCAAAGAGACAGACCATGCTCCTGTGATGAAGTATATTTTTAGATTACAGAGAAGAAAATCTTCGTCTTCTGGGAAATAAAGTTGTGCAGTCCGTTTAAAGTCAAGTGACGTTTCGGTTGAACATGACTCCTCCATCTTCAGGGATGGAAAGTAAGCAAAGCAACAAACCAGCATGAAGCAGGCAGAGGAGACTAAGGCGTTATTTTTTTAGAAATGTCGGTTGACTTTTAGGGGACATCACGGCGTTATAACCCAAGAGATAGAAATCTCCAAGCAAGTACCTCAGAACTTAAATGTGGTACAAGTTTGGAATGGTAGTGGCCAGTGTCTGTTTAATTATACAATTTCGTAGACTGCCGTGTTTCTTGCCACTCCATTGGAGCACACATTTCCGGTCTTGCTTAAATGTGTGAAGAATCCTCAGGGCTGTTGACAACGGTGAAATTCGATTCGAGTCTGTGGTGCCTCTTAAATACACAGTGCACTTCAGTCTCTCTTTCCGGCCGTGACCTGACACTTCACCCTTTCCCTAACCACAGTGGCACAGGGGGGGGGGAAGAATGGAGCTCTTCAGCCCCACACCTAGCTTCTCTGGGGACACTCCACGCGACTCGCATCCCATAATCTCAGAACCTCAGGAATTAACCTTCCGAAAAGACAGTCTAGCCTTACAATTGTAAAATAACTTCCAAGAAAACCTTCCGTTATCTACGTACTTCTCTTCACACGCCTCAGTCTATATAGTATGGAGTATAAACTAATAATTCTATAATTTACAGCACAATTGAAATGCATATTTTCCACTAATTCGTATTTCAACTATATTATTTCGTCATACGTAACCTCAAAGTTTTGCGCTCTCATTAATTTTGTTAACTGCTAACTTGAAAAGAAAGAAGATTGCAGTCTTCTGGGATATGATGCCGTGTTATTTGGTAGAGAGTTAGTAATATTTCGGGAAAAAAGTATACCTTCATCTTCAAAGCAGAAAACACTTCTACCATGATGGAGGCAGCAGATACCTCCGAAACGCTGGAACCTCTTTACCAAATTACACTTTAAATCCCTCAAGAGTGTAAACTTCATTTTTATCTCCGTGAGAATCTCATATTTCGCATAGAATGAACGTGTACAAAAATTTGCAGGCCATTTTGTAACTAATTTCAACATATACATGTTAGTTGACAAATCGTAATTAATGTCAATTAGTTTCTTACAGTCTTAAGTGTAACACTACGTTCTATAAAACGTATTAGAAGTCATTCACTTTAGAAGTTTGTCACAGCATGTTTCGACCAAAGTGGACATCAACAGGTGTTAAAATTATTGGGCGAGGAAATTGCTGTCTTCTGTTGGTGCTTATGTTAATATATGTGTATAAGTTCCCTCAATGCGCACGTGTGTTCGAGTTGTTGGCTTGTGTTCTCTCCTGTCGTATGTTGTGTTGCATGTCCTGTTCTCCAATGTGCATGTGTGTTTGAGTTGGTGGATTGTGTTCTGTCTTGTTGTTCGAGAACAAGACACGCAGCACAACACATAACAGGATAGAATAGAACCCAAAAACTCAAACAAATATGTGCACTCGAGGGGACTGATATATTACAAACATAAGCAACAACAGAAGACAGAAGTTCCTCGCCTAACACCTGATGATGACCACATGGGGCGAAACATGTAGGGACAAAATTTTGAAGTGAATAAAATAACTTTTAATAAATTTTATAGAACATAGTGTTACATTTGAGACTGTAAACACTAATAAACACTAAGTGAAAAGTGCACCAGGATGCTACAATAAAACATTTTGACATAATTAACATCAATGGTTCAATGGCCTTCGTCCTCAAACCATAAGATAACCATTAAATTTGCACTTCCGCCATGTTGTTTCAGGCAAAGAATTTTCTCCACAATAATTGTTCTTAGGCTCTCTATTACAAAAATTGTCATGGCAGTACATTGACACTAATGATGTTCCCTCCCTAAAGGTTCACACGGCCTCCATGTTACCATTAGGTAATTAAAACAATGCGAAGGAACAGTGGGACGATGATAATCTGTCAATTGTTTCAAAATCTATTAGGGGTGACAGACATATGAACATACTTCTGACATTCGTCATTCATAAAGTAAGGGAAGTTCACCAAATGACACAATGACGAGATTCGTACTGCGCAGGTGCGACAAGCCCTGCCACTGTAGTAACCTGCTCTTCAGTAATTCAGCAATACAAACCTGTCTACGTGTAGGCGCTGCAATTACTCGCCTCATAGATCAGCCTGCTTCAAAAGCGCACCTGCGTCCGTTTTCCTTATGCCTTCTTCACGCCCAGTGCATCTGAATTTAGATAATTTTATATTAATAACAATATCGGGGCTTGAACATCCATATCTCAGCCTTCACAATTTGTTTCTATCTCGGACTGATCTACTCCATGTGGTCCCGGCTAGCTGAGGTTCCAAGATCAAAATTTTGTATTTATTTCTCACTTCCTTTTGTGAGAGACGCACCCCTCTAGTCTCATCGCACTTACTTACTTACATCGCACATCGTACTCAACCATGCACCACAGTATTAGCCGACGAGTACACAATATGAACTTCCTCATTACGCAATGTCCCCCCCTCCTTCCTGTTACCTCGTCTCTTAGGTCCGAATATTTTTCATGGCATTTTGTTCTGTTTCAACCAAAATAGATGGTTTTCTTCTTCCATGAGAAGGAAATTCTTATTTACGAAACCATCTGTTTGTTTTAAACACCCGGTAATTACAGCGTGTAACGACACGAGGAGCTTCATAACTTGTAACCAAGCATAATCAGCTTAATCAACTGAAGAAGGATGAAGTGGGCAGAGAATGTACCGCGCATAGGGGGAGTAGGAATACGTATATGATTTTGGTGGGAAAGCCAGAACGAAAGAGACCAGTAAGAAGACTAGGCATAAGTGGGAGGATAATATTAAAATCTGTCTTCTAGAAATAGGATGAAATGGTACGATAAATGATATAACCTCCGTCTCAAGTGCAAACAATATATTCTTGTGTCTTTGATCTTGCTCCCTACACTACATGTTTCGGCCTCAGACGGCCATCATCAGGTGTATAACACTCACGTCGCTGTCACACTGCACCCAGTTCAAACTTTAACATCTAAAACACTCTCCCTGTCATTATCAACTTCTACTTCGTTGATAGCTGTCCACCCGTAGATTACTTCACACACGTTAATTTTGAGTTTATTGTAATAGCACCATAATAAAATCTTTAGTTCTAATTTTAAACTTTTAAATTCTTGTCCAAATTTTAAAATTTCTTGTCCAAATTTTAAAATTTTAAAATTGTTAGGGTTATTCGCCCTGTGTTTGAAGTGCTNTATTTTTTAAAATTTGGACAAGAAGTTAAAAGTTTAAAATTAGAACTAAAGATTTTATTATGGTGCTATTACAATAAACTCAAAATTAACGTGTGTGAAGTAATCTACGGGTGGACAGCTATCAACGAAGTAGAAGTTGATAATGACAGGGAGAGTGTTTTAGATGTTAAAGTTTGAACTGGGTGCAGTGTGACAGCGACGTGAGTGTTATACACCTGATGATGGCCGTCTGAGGCCGAAACATGTAGTGTAGGGAGCAAGATCAAAGACACAAGAATATATTGTTTGCACTTGAGACGGAGGTTATATCATTTATCGTATGGAGTGCAACAGGATGCTTAAATATAATATTGAAATGGTACATACTGGACTTATCTGGCTCAGGAAAGATCAGTGTAAGGCTCTTGTGAACTCGGTAATGAACATTCTGGTTTCATAAATCGTTGTAAATTCTTCAATGGTTGAGCAACTAACGGCTTCTCAAGAAGGGCTCAGCTCAACGAAGTTAGTTAATTAACTATGCCTCCGATTGAAGACCTTAATCATTGTTCGTAATGTTGAACATTTATGAAGTTTTGATACAGTTCGCCTCCCCGAACCCCCGGAAGTATCAGTGCATTACATCGGCTTATCTGTCACTAGGTTACCGTCACGTCGAGAAACAGAGATTAATCTTATCGATTTAATTGGGTAAACTGAGGTAATCCTGTGCACTGCAGTGATGACGAGGTAAGTGATATGTGGTTGTCATCATAACGGCATCAGAAACACATGACTATTTCTGCATGAATTAAGAAATGCATTTCTCTACCCGGAAATCAAGCATGTGAGCTTCCGGTTAGGCAATCGCAAGACCTTTAAGAATGTTCTATCAACTTGACGGGTTGCATAGCGACTACCGGAACATGAGGATGTGCAGTCACGAGAGATGACGTCCTCGTGATCTACATCCGGAAGAGGGACAAAGGAAAACCCAAGAGAACTCAATTCGGACAGACGCTTTAATGGTTTCCGGTTTACAGTAGTACTTAAGAGACCTCGCAGTCATAGAAAAATCATTTCATCTATCCAGTTTCTTCCGTCCCTCAGACTCTGCCTTACCGCTACGCTACAGGCTTCTTCTGCTGCGCAGAAAGCGATGCGTGTCTGTTGCAGTTTCGCTGCTTGGGAGCAGCCAAATACCATCCCTACGTGGTGAGACAGTGATAAATACCACGAACCTATAAATGATATTTGGAATAGCTCAGTAGGAATAACGACTATGTCACAGCCTGAACGTTCGAGTAAACGGGGATTCTATTCCTTGCAGAGGTAGGAGAGTTTTCTCTAACCCACGGCGTCCAGACCGGCTCTGGGGCCCACCCAGCCTCCTATCCAATGGGTACCGGGGCCCTTTCCCCGGGAGTAAGCGGCTGGACAGTGAATCTGAGAACTCACCTCCATCTAGCGCTGATGTTAAGAATTTCTATTTTTTATTCTTTATTTCTCTCTTCTTGCTCCCACTTTAGAGCATAGGGCTGATTTCTCAGTTTCATGTTCATTTTACAGACGGTAGGATTCCCTGGACAAGTGATTGGCTCGTCGCAAGACCTCTACCTAAACACAGGACAACACAAAGGCAGAATAACGCATACACACACCAAACATCCATGCCTTGTGTGGCATTCGAACCCACGATCCCGGCTTCCGAGCGAGCGAAGACGTTGCATGCCTTAAGGCTCGTCCACATTACTCGTGTTCGTGCGTCAGAATCTTACTGCTGCCGGAAAATCAGGGTCTGAAGCTGACGAAGTGGACGCCCAAACTGGTTTGCATACAAAGCCTTCGCATTTCTTCACAACAGATATCAGCTCCAGAGCCTGATTTTCCGGCAGCAGTAAGCTTCTGACGCACGAGCACGAGTAATGTGGACGCGCCTTTAGACTGCTCGGCTACCGTGACCAGCGATGTTAAGAACGGTGAAGTTATACTTCCATTTTCAATATATTTCCATGGCTTGATCTTAATTAAGTAGTCACAGGAATAAGTTTGCCTTTAGCTTTTTACATTTTTATATACGGCGAGATTTTAACGAAGGAAAAAATCTCGCGTGATGTGTCATTTGCGAACAGCCGATATGCGGTGCAATAAATGAACATGAAGACCAATGAGGTAATCAAATCCTAGAAGGACGTTTGGAAACAATGTGCTTTTTCTTCCAGATTGGAGTAGTTCTTTTTGAACATGTTATGTGTATATTCCCTGTCTGACTATCGATCCGGGATTTGTGTTTATTTTCACTGTGCTTCGGATCTGGAAATGAAGCAGTCGAGGAGATCCCCTCACCTAAATGTAGACTGTCAATTTTATCGAGCCTTTCTATCGAAGTCAAAACATACAGCCTCGTCGCTCCAAGCAACAGACCCCTCGTAATTAGGAGCCGTAAAAAGAAATGCGGATGCGAGAAGCGCTACACTTTCTCGTGCAGGGCCCCGTACCCCTGATTGGCAGACTGCAGATATGCAGGCTCTGGGACCTTGATGCAAGCCAAGTGCGGGAACAAGAGATGTTCTGAAAACCCTAAAAACAAAGACTGACCCTGTTCCTAGACTCAAAGTTGCTCCGATCATCTCATTTCTGGTCTTCCTAAGTCTCTCCTCCCATCAAACGTCGGCTAAAAGGGTACAAGTATGGACTTTCAGGCGGGGGGTGGAGCAGTGGGCTAAATATCCACCCACATTCTTTCCAGAAAAATACTCAAAATAAAGGAAATACACTTTGAAGAGTTTTATCTTCTGGATTATAACACAGTGTAGTACGCTGAAAACCAACCGATGTTTCGGAGGAATATGTCGCCTCATCCGTCAGGGTGTAACAATAAGCCAAAAAATATACCACTGTGAAAGCAAATAGCTAGCAGATACACGGCGTTATATCCCAAAATATAGAATTCTGTGAGAACCTTATATCCTAAAAAATATATTTTTATCGTGTGATTACATTTATATTCAACATAAACGGCAAAATTTAAAAATTATAAGCAGAAAATTTGCATTACCAAGCACCAAGATTTGATTAAGATACCATTCTTTCAGGATGTGAGGCAGTGTGTTTAGGTGCATAGGTAGGCCTACCAGCGTTTCAGAGGAATCCGCTTCTTTCAACTTCAGACTATAAGATCAGGGCAAAATGTTATTCAAGAACATACAGCATGTACCTGAAAATACACCAAAATACAGGGTGATTCTAAATTAATGTCGGGGTTTCCGTGGCCTACAATTTTCAAACCGGAAACAACAAAACAGAACTGCTCAAGTGCCACGAAAGGCGCGCAAGTGGCAGTTGTTTAGCTTCTGTAACACTGATTATCCAACTAATATGACTCTTTGAGTTACACTTTCATATTCAGTAAGTAGTTTTATTTTGTTGCTTCCAATTTGAAAGTTATATGTCACGGAAATGCCGACAATAATAGAGAATCACTCTGTATGTGCAGGCCTACAGGAGTAGCTGCAAAAATAGAGCTCCCCAGTTCGGTAGATATATTTTCGAATTTATTTCTTGCTATAACTTTGTGGCACATGCTTCACACAACGAGAAAGATGCGAAGAAGGTCATAGAAGGAGAATCAGGTGCATGGAGAGAGAATCGGATATTGCTTATTTTTCCAGATTCCAGATTTAGCGTGGAGGAACACAGGAAACAACGAATACACGTCAGACAGGATGTTTTCAGGAATTCAGTTCTCGGAAGTTCCGAATGTCAAGAGGTCGCTTTATTGCTTAGCGGAAAGTTTGCAGGAGACACAAAAATGTATAACCTTTAAATAGCTGAAAGAGTGACCTGCCTCTAATTTGGTGTGCGCTGCAGTGAACATTCGACTTGGACTAAAATGTGTGCGCTCTGTTGTGGAGCGGACGTGTTTCATTTCGTTCTAACCAAACAAGATGGCTCAAGTGGCAACTCTTCTAGCTTGTATTTGGGAGGTACTCGGTTCAAATTTAGATCGGGACATGGGCTGAGGTTTTCCATGCTTTTTCTCAGTCTTATCAACCCAAAGGCTGGGAAGTACACCTACCTTCAATTAGACAATAACAGTTTCCTTCCTAATCCTTTTCAATTTATTCACTAATCCTAAATATCGACGCTATATAGCAGTGGTTCTCAACCTGTGTCAGATCGAGGCCCGATAAATTCTTCGATAAGACGAGGGCCCGGTACCGGGTTGCGGCCCGGCGGTTGAGAAACTCTGCTATATATTTTGTGATTATTGACAGCCTCGTTCAATGAGCTACAGATAAAACCGTCTGTTTTAGTTTGCAATACAGTGCAATATGAATCTTGTTACTGTAGTTGTATAATTTACTTTCAAATCATATATATATTGTCACGTGTAGGGTTGTGCGCGTGACTTATAAGATAGGTTCTGGATTGAATGATTGGATTTATTGACATCTTATACATTAAGCTTGGTACTACAGGTAATGCAGCGCTATCGCCGGTTTACACAATTTGCGGGCCACCGTTAACCACCCATTACGATTATCTGTCTTCACTAGTCGTGTCCTTGCAACGGATTTATAACGGTCTCGCTATAACTTCAAATCACACATGAAGTCTACTCTTCACAGTATAATTCGTTTCTTGCAATTTCTTCTCAATCATATTACACTGCCATCTCCAGAATTCGACCCAATTCTTGACAGCAACTCTTTTAAATGAATTCTTCAACTGAACTCTCTAAACTTCTGATAACTAAATTGGAACGACCTTCTTTGTCCGTTTACAATCTCTCGGCACGGACTACGCAGAAAATATAGCCTGTCTCTCTGTTGTTGAATAAGGCTTGTTTACTGATCCGTTGCTTTCATATAGATGGTTGCACTCATTCAAATTTGATGAGGGGATACACACAGACAGAATGGGGATTGCTTAAGCTGAAAACTATGCGTGCTATTTCAGTGCGCTGATTACATTCCTATCGCTTTAAGCTTCTCCTGACTATCTTCTGTTCCTCTGCCCCGGAACCGGAACACGTGGCCACTTCCTCTGGAACTTCATGAAATTATGATTTATCACCACCCCTCCCCTCTCCTCCGTTCACAACCACAAATATTTGGACACCAGTCCGAGCTTCAGGTCACTGTTCCCTCTTGGGAGAAACCACGCACCTCGAGCTTAACAACAGGGTCTCCATTTTGAAAACACAACTGTCTGAAACGCACAATATAAAATATATACTTGTATTATCACTAGTTACTCTGCCACAACATATATAATAGAAAGTAAGTCATTACTATCGCCGGTCACGGTAGCCGCGCGGCCTAAGGCATGTACTGTCTTCGCTCGCTTGGAAACCGGGAACGTGGGTTCGAATCCCACTCAGGGCATGGATGTTTAGTTTGTGTGTGTGCGTTTTTCTGTGTTTGTGTACAGGTATAGGCCTTGCGACGAGCTGATCACCCGCCCAAGGAATCCTACCGACTGTGTAAGATCTAGAAGAACCGAAGTGAACGGAGAAGTTCATGGAGGTAGGCCTAGGCCCACTGAGGCTCTAGTGCCAAAGGAAAAAAAGTCATTACTATCACAAATTTACATAAATTTCACTAAATATCTCTGAGCAATCACTAAATTTTAGTCACATTAGGGAGGTGCCTTTATGTACGTGGTTCAAAGCTTCTAATCCCGACTGGTTCATAGTGTACCAGTTCACTTGACCTATAATGAAACAGACAATATCGACCCAGCAGTACTGTTTACGCCTCGGCTGCGAGTTGGTAGGGGCAAGAGGTTTGTCTCCATTCTGCTGTGTCCAGACCGGTCCAGACCAGCTCTGGGACTCAGACATTCTCTTATCCAATGGGTACAGCGAGTAATTTCCCCGGGTCATAACGGACGGGACGTGAAGCCAATCATTGATATCATCCGATGTCCAGGCTGAAAATGCCTGGTGCCAAAAAATGAAGCCTGTGTACGTCGTCATTGCGTGGTGATTAATTAACCACAGAGATAAATTTACTTCTTTACTTCACACAGAAGTGATTTTAGCTTCGTTCTGTTTTATTTCTACTCCCTTAACGTCACGATTTCCTCAAATGAACAATTCGAATTTTAATATCGTCACGTGTATGGGGGACTTATAAGAGGGAGTTTGGAATGTTAATCACAATAAATGGCAATAACTCACAATAATTCTTCAGCCGAATCTTTCTTCCTTGACTGTCTAGGACTCTCTCAATGCTTCTACTGTACTCCCGGACTAACTCTACTGAACTTCCCGGAGTCTTGAGTCTTATGTTACGACCGACCGTCAGTCGGCCAGTCTATCTCGGAATAAAGCATATTGATGCCGGCATAACCTAGCAACGGGTTGTTTATCAAGAATCAGGCTCCGCGGTAACGTGTTTATCGAGTCGTTGCGTAGCAATGGATCCATACGTCACATTATGGAGTACTTGATACTAAAAGCGCAATTCAGAAAAAATATAGAACTGTAACATGCAAAAAAAAACTGCTTCAGTACCCTATGTCTGAATTCATACAAATGTACTATGTATATCATCTGAAAAATTGCGCATTGCCGAACAAAAAAAAGTGACATTTGATTTAGTACAGAAGAAAAAAGAAAAGAGAACAGCAAAGGAAGTGGGAAATTGGATTTTGTCATCTGCTACATTCTCTGTCACACCTGTTACACACTCGCGAGCTTCTATGATTGGAAATGGTCCAGAACACGACAGGAGTAGCGTATAGGAGAGATGTGCCCGTCACCGCACGGCACCTACATCACTCTGAATTCTGACTTTACACTCGACATTATTGCGCACAAAGCATCCAACGTGTTTTCTCATCTACGACTGACCTGACTACGTTACCTTGGAAACGCAATCGATCGTTCGGTAGACCTTTGTTAGTCGCTGATGATACAAGCTCCTACACACACGCATTGCGTAAACACTTGGGCCCCTTGTCCGCCTACTCTCATTTCCCTGCAGATTTTTATAGACGACAATTTATCTATGTCTCTATAGCCTTTGTTGGGCCTTGGTCGCTTCTCAGTTTCTTACTCCTTTACACAGTAGATGGCGATCGCACGGGCCGCGCGGCCTAAGGCATGAAATATCTTCGCTAGTTCGAGCGCTGGGATCATGGGTTCGAATCCCACACAAGACATGGATGTCTGCGTGCGTTTATCCTGTGTATAGGTAGCGGCCTTGCGACGGGCTGATCTCCCTTCCAAGGAGTCCTACCGACTGTGCACAGGATCAAGAAACTNTGTACCTATACACAGGACAGTACAAACAGAATAAAAGCACAGAGACATCCATGCCTTGAATGGGATTCTAACCCACGATCCACAGTGCTTGAGCTAGTGAAGATAGTTCATGACTTAGACCGCATGGCCACTGTGCTCGGCTACATAGGGCAATAGCCTCCGTAAGGAGACAAAAAAAAGGAGATATTTTATTCCCCAAAAATAAACACGCCACATTGTTAAAATTAAAACAGGGGTTTAATTCATCCACAGGGAAATGTGTGTAGTAAAATTCATGTGAGCATGTGACGTCCACAAACTGCTCTCTGGACTAAAAATAATAGAGATGAAAAATCTTATATACAGAGAGAGATGATTTTCAGCACGATATTAAAGTATAGAGATCAGAAGAAAGGGACTTACGAGCATTTAAATGACATGTTTTTTCGTCACAGTGTTTAAGCATAAGCGTTAGTTGACGTCACAGTTCTCTCGTGTAATTGAAAATAAATTGGGAGCGAGAATTTGAACAGCATCCCGAAAATATAAATCAAACATTCCGTAACAACACTGGTTATCGCATATGTTATCAACATTACACAGTATATATCATTCTATCTTTGAGTACACGTGCGCCAGCAAAACTCTGTCCCCCTCCCCAAACCCTTTGATTCTTTTTAGGAAATTCAATATTGAAAAATCGAACGAAATGTATAATAAATGTTACTATGAAAAGTTTAAATTACTTTTAAATGTTCCGCCAGCTGTGTTTCAATATACAAGCCCACAACTATGGCACGAAAGTATTCGTAAACGGTTTAAACGTAACAAAGTAAGCAAAGTCGTGGCTGTTCTCTTACCTTGGAAAAAAACACCAGTGTTCGAGTGTTCTCTGTCTACTGTGAAGAAGGAAATACGAGTATGAAAACAATAAAATACCACAGGAAAGTTACATTTTATGAGGATATTCTGAAGGCTCCCAGAGCCATCAGAAGGTACACTACAGTTATGAGTTCCGCGGTAATCGGAACTAAGGATCACTGTGCTGGCGAGGACCAGCAGCAATTTAGCAGTCAGCATACACAGAAAGACCGAGCCCGCCCCCCGTCGAAGAGGACGCGGCACTTCTAAACACGTACATGTCTAGGAGAGCACCTTGTCATAGTTCTAGACGAAAACTGAAGACAAAAATAGCTGTGCTGACGAGGTCCAGCAGCAATTTAACCCACTTATCGGCCTATATTATTATACAGGTTTAATCGTGACCGACTGACAGCGGTAGTCAGACGTCTCCTCTTGTCGTGAATACTTGCGCGAGGTTATAAAGTCCTTCCGGACTCAGTCACAAGCACGTGAAAGCACAAGGTACGAGCGACTGCATTTCAAGTGAAAGTGCATTTTTCAAACAGTTCTGATGTAAAGAAAGGGAAAATTGTAGAGTAGTTGGTTGAGGTACTGTGCTACAAGACGGAAGGTCACGGGTTCTAGTCCCGATGAGGTCATTGGATTGTTCAATTGACCTAATCCTACCAGCCGCACTATGGCCCTGGGGTTCACTCAGCCTCTAACAGAAATAAATACCAGGAATCTTTGTGAGGGTAAATGGCGGCCTGCTTGTAAGGCTGACAATCTCACCTCCATCTGTGAGCCGATTGTCTAGAAAATGTGGGAACCTCGACTTCTCACAATTCTATAGGCCAGCATGATCTGTTACAGGGATAGCTTTTTCTATATGTAATTTAAAAAAGTTCTCTAAACTAACATAAATTATAAAACTAGGGTGGTGCGGAGGGTAATATTTTGGACCTATGAAAGAGGAATTAACTGTAACTGACGAAAATTTTATAATGAGGAGCGTCTCAATTTTAACGTCTCATGAAATATAATTTCTAGTGACGCAGGATGATGAAATCAAAGGTTATAAGTTGGGCTGTACATGTAACACGCATGGGAGTGAGGAGAAATTCGTGTGGAATTCTAGCTGGAAAGCTCTTCAAGTAAGAAAACATTTGGGAGATCTTGACTTAAATGGGAGAACAATATTGATATTCATCTCAAAGAAAAGAGGATTGGAGGTTGCGGATTGGATTCACCTGGCGGCATCCTACGAGCAGTATAATGAGCCTTCGGTTTCCACAAAACAGAGATAATTTCTCGAAAAGCCGAGCAGCTATCAACTTTTCAAGGAATATATCCTATTCTGAAACTCTTGGTTGGATCCCGCATGCATTTCTCCACGCATCATCCTCATCATCTGCAGGGGCTAAGCTTGTTAGCCCGTTCCGTCATTGAGTAACTCTACTTGAGTTGCCAAACGCCCTGTATTGGAGGATCAGTGTTTTTATTCAGCGTTTCCTTCCCTTAGACAGGTTTCTTACCGCGACTAAAGCGTTCTGTCAATCCGTCACGTAACCCTGGGAAGAGGCCATTACCAGACGGTACCCACAGGACCAGTGGGACCTGAAGCTCGCATGAGGCAGGGTCGCCACACCCTGTAGTCGGACATTCTCGTATAAGACTTCAATCTTGTTGCCTACACGTGATGTTAATTAATACGTTCATTTATTATTGCAGACTTTGTACGTGCTTCCGCAGGTATTGACGGCAGAATTAAATAATATGGGTCCACAGACTGTCAGCAAGAAGTGTGATGGTGACCCAGTTATGAATGCCGTATAAACCAATCGAGCTGTTGTGTGAACATCTGTGTTATAGTTGAATGTCCCCGGGTGTGTGAGTCATATTGATGTGTGTCTCGTTTCGGTTTGACGGCGTGCTATGTCAGGAGGCGGTCTCAGATGCAGTCGATTCAGGTAAGTCGACTGGTCGATGACGACTCGATAACGTACTGATAAGGAAGTAACCAGATTAACGAACTGTTGCGGTGTCCTCTCTTGTTCTATTTCACATAGTCCATAACGTTCATGTAAAGGTAACGTACAGTTACCACTCTGTTTATTTAGTTAAGTATCGCACCATGAAGTCGTATGGGGGAGTACAGGTATAGCTCCACCATTCTTGACGTTTGCGCTAGATAGAAGTGAGTGGTTAGTTCACGCTCCAGCTGCTTAACCCCCAGGGTAAGAGCCCTCAATTCCCAGTGGGTAAGAGGTTAAGTGGGCCCCAGAGCTGGTCTGGACACTGTGGAGTAGAGAGAAATCTCTTGCCTCTGTCGGAAATAGAACCACAGCCATGCAATCCGCAACCCGTCGATAATGTTGATGCTGGAAGATAAATTCTAGAAAGGACGGACAGACATATGTCCCAAAATGCGATTCATGAAATGAAATGCTTAAAATTATATTTGGGGGTACGAGACGGTAAGAAGTAGCGGCAGGTGAAAAGTAAAGTAAAGGTATTCCTGTAACAGGCCGTGGAGGCCCATAGGGTTGTGAGCCGTTGAGGCTCTCACATTTTCTAGACAAACAGCTCACAGAAGACGGTAAGGTTGTCAGCCATATGCACCGGCCGCCCTTTACCCCCCAGGAAGTTTCCTGGTACTCATTTCTGTTAGAGGCTGCGAGGATTATGTCAATTGAAAATTCCAATGACCTCATCGGGAATCGAAACCGCGACCTTCCGGCTGGTAGCGTAGTGTCTCAACCAACTACGCTACCGCCTGCTCCCAAGTATTAGCGGCACGTATTCTTAAAAAATATTGTGTGAGATATCTTTCAGGCCACGTCATAATTTTAGTATGCAGCCTAAACGTCCTGTGTGTTCAACGATTTCTGGTATGGCCATTTTGCTTCCGTTTTATGTTGGGAACAGAGTTCAAGAGATGCTGACCTAAACGTTCTACGTCACAACTTGCTGATGACGTTACCTCAAAGATACAACAGACACAACATAAGAAAGTGTAGTTGTCCCCTGCTCCTGACTTGCATTCGCCCGGCGATAGCTTCAGTCCTGGACTCGGATGCCTGTGGCCCTGTTTTATATTTCTCTTGATATTCCTCGGTCTATGGCCGGTCGCAGTGGTCGCGTAGTCTAAGGCGTGAACTGTCATCACTCGATCGGAAGCAGTGATCGTCGGTTCGAATCCCATTCAAGGCATGGATGTTTGGTGTGTGTATGTGTTTATTCTGTATTTGTGTTGTCCTGTATTTAGGTAGAGGCCTTGAGACGATCTGATCACTCGTCGAAAGAGTCCTACCGTCTGTGAAAAATGATTACGGAACTGAATAAGAGGCCTGGGCCCTGAATGGACTGGAAGAGCCATTGGAAAAAAAAGAAGACTACTCGGTCTGTGGAGGGATGGCACTTCAAATTTGATCACTATCAATTCCTTCCAAATCCCTTCCAATTTTGAAGCACATTTTGATCTACTGAGACCTTCGTTAAGTACTCTTTAAAGATAAAATCAATTAACTAAACACAGCACAAGCATTAAAAATATATATAAAGAAAATTCGGGTGTTATGGTGGCTTCCGTATGGGATATTCAATTTATTTTCCGATATTTGAAATGTTTATTTTGTATAGAAACTTACGAAGTATCACTCCTTTATCATCCTTGTTTAGAAAGTATCTAATATTAATGATATTTTCAAAAGTGTTTACCCCGTTAAAAAGTCTGGAATTATCTAACAAAGCTGAAGTTCTTTTAGTGCGAGACGCCAAGTCCATAAAATCGTGTTTCGCTTACTCAGAACAAGATTCCGTCAGACTACTTCGCCTTTACGGGTAGCATGTTGACGGACAGCTAAATTATTAAGGGAGCAGCATGCCCACATTGCGTACACCTCGGAGCTAAGAGTTCCTGTATTGATTTATGTTCGTTTAAGAACGGATTTGCACAGTTCACTTAGCTGGCTCAGATGTCTAAGGATCACAATCCCTTGCACACTACACTGTAACTTACAAGTGTCACATAAGGAAGCGCTGTCATTTTGGATTCTCCAATGGAACTTACGTCTGACGAGTATTTAGACGGGTACATTAGGTTTTTGTGGGTTGTTTTACGACGCATTCAGTAGCTCAGACTACAGAGTGTTCCATGATAAAATGTATAACCGTTAAAGGCTGCCGGTCGGTTTGGCCTTCGCCAGCACAGCGAGTACTAATTTCAGTCACCTCGAGATTCATAACTTGGGTTTCTATTCTCTCCTAGACGTGTGAGTGTTTCGAAACGGAGCCTCCTCTTCGACGAGGGAGGGGTCGGTCTTCCTATGCAGAGTTCAAAGGTCGTCAGAGTAACTTTACAACGGGCGGTTTCTCGACAATCAGTTCATCTTGGAGGCAAGCCCCTTGAGAAAGACGACCAGCAATTTTTTTCTTCACTTGAGAATTTGCGGTCATAGTCCTTATGTAACATCCTCTCTGGCAAGAGAATGGGCCTGCCTTTTACAATTGCTGCTGGTCCTCGCCAGCGCAGTCATTCTCGGGTCCGAGTCCTGCAGGACTCATAACCAAATTTCGGTGCTCAGATTTGAGACTACACCAACCTGGAGGGCCAGGTCCCAGTATTTATATCCCCTAGGAACAGGGTGGCCCAGTTATACCCCCAGGCACTGAGTTCCCTTTTCCTTGTCTCCTACGACTCGCAGGGCTATGGTGCATTTATTCGACCCCGCCTCCACGCGGGAGATACATAAAAATTGAGTTCGTACCTCACAGAAAATACATTAAATCTCTGCTGCAAAGGCTGGTCGGTTATTGTTCTTTAGGGTAAAAATCGTTATATTGTGACAATCATGCTCAACAGAAGTGCACCGTGTGGGTAGAATACGTCACGCACTTTCATTACGTTGAAGCAGGTTGTACATACAGTAACCGCTGTGACTTAAAGTGTTAGTGAATGGTGAATTGGAAAGGATATGGAAGGAAGCGGTCGTATTCTATTCCTGGATAGTATTCCGGTCCCCATTGGACAGGAGGCTGGGTGGGTCCAGGGTCGGTCTGTAAGCTCCGAAGAAGAGGAAAGATTGACCCTGTCGGAAACCGAAAACCAGCCGCCCATTCCATAACCCGTCGCTATACCGACTGCACTATCCCGGTTCCACTGTCTGACCGTATTAATAACCATCGCTCAGAAAGTCGTAGACGAAAGAAAAATACATCTGTTTCGTAATTGTCGGTCCAGAGACCTGATATTCTATATTCATTGTTTTCCTCAGTCCCTCAGGCAAAGGCCGGGACCACAACCTTCCAGTTTCTTTACAATTCAGTATTAACTCATCTTATCCTTTGTTCCCACGTAGTCTGAGGGTCATCAAACAATTCACAAATGAATAAATAAATAAATAGTCATAGGATCGTGTATTCATAACATACAGCATTCAAAGCAGGAAGTCCTTAACCCGCGGCTCTCCATTTTCTTTTTCCTGCGACCCGCGCGTATGCTTATAATATTGCATCACCCTGTACAATGAGATCTATGTAGTGCAAAAATTAAATATTTAATATTAAGTGGATAATTAGTCATAAATGCAAGTCAAAAACTTTCTTAAAGAAAAGTGAGAACCATGTCAACACGTTTGCACAGATGTAAGTTCGTAGCATATTTAAGAAACTGCCGTAAACTTTCAACAACCCGCTGATGCTTATAAACCGTGGGCCCACGCGTCTATGAGAAAGGGTGAATGTGGGTCTCGTTTTTAAACACTGAGAACCTTTTACGATTAATTACACTCCTAACAATAATTAAACTGAATGGGAGAGCACATTATCCGCTTGTATATCTATCTATCTATCTATCTATCTATCTATCTATCTATCTATCTATCTATCTATCTATCCATCTATCTGTCTATGGTTCTGCAGCCCTTGTGAACCTTGGCCCCTTTTTCAGTTTCTTAATCCTATACACAGTCGGTAGGTATCCTTTGGCGGGGGATCAGCCCGACGCAAGGCCGCTACCTACACACAGAACAACACAAACACAGAATAAACGCACACAGACATCCACGTCTTTGAGAGGGATTCCAACCCACGATCCCAGTGTTCGAGTGGGCGAAGACAGTTCATGATTTAGAATGGGAGTCCGGCCACTGTGATGAGCATCGTCTTATATATAGATATATTCATTTTTTTGGTTGTAAAAATTTCAAGTTAAAGTTGGCCAAATGCATTATGATATTATTCTGTGCGCGAAAATTGAAATATCACTTTGAAGCATCGAAACACGCCACAAAGTCTAACCGTGAAAGATAAAATCCTACAAGACATACGGCATATAATGTATGGTGTAGGAAGATACTTTATTTTCAATTTACTTTATTTCTGTTTGTGCTTCTATTTTTGCCTGTTGTTTCTGGTTTACAAAGATGTTAAACATATTTCAAACCACGTTCCATAGTCATCTTCTGCGATCTAGATTCTTCTAGTATTAAACAGGTAGCTTTCTAGCGTCTTCCAGATGAAGTCTCTAACAAGTATGACGGTTAACTGTATGTGCAATGTGTAAGTGAAAGTGTTCAAAATTACAAATATAAATCACTCCGTCCAATGTGACCTGTAAGTTTTTTAGTACATGAAAACTTAACACCCTTACATGTTTCGGTCTCTGTGGACCATCTTCAGAGGGCAGACATCACTACAAATAGGAAACCACCTTCACATAAGTTGTTTAGACGTAAAGTACGTACACTTATATGCTACAATGCATAGTACACAAAATAGAACATTTCACAAACACAGCAGTTTCCTGGGAATGTAAAGTTTTTTAAGAATTGTATAAAATTTCTTGATGCTAATTAAAATGTTTTTGTATTGTCAATAATTAAAATTCGTAAACCATGCAGGCTCGTGTTCGTCCTCCCATCGTCCCTCTTATATGGGGCAGATATTGTGCCACCTGGCTATCTTCATGTGGAGGTTCTGCAAATATATTAATGGTTCAAAATTCTTTCGCTTATTAGATTGCACAGAATCTCTACTTAATTCTTATGGGAGTTAGGAACTATGCAAAATGAAACAGATAACTCGAACCGCCCTCCCATATCTGTCTGGTTGCCGCAGGTAAACTTTGTTTATGTGCAATTTAATGTGACAGAGTAAGGTAGAAGATAGCGCCGCGCCATAGTTCACGCGGTTAGCCGCTGACTTCCCACCGCGGCGGCCCGAGTTCGATCCCGGTTCTGGTCAAGTGGGATTTCTGGTGGACAAAGTGGCGCTGGGGCGGGTTTTCTCGGAGTACTTCGGTTTCCCCTACCAATCTTCATTCCACCAATTCTCCATCATAATAATCAACCGGGGCAGGCTACAATAGGCCAGTCAGTGGTCGCCGTGCCGAGTGCACCCAGCTGGACTCCACACCTCTCCCCCCACTAAGCGAATTCAAGAAAAGGTAAAAGGTAAAGGTATCCCTGTAACAGGCCGTGGAGGCCCGTAGTGCTCTGAGGTGAGGTCAGCCTTAATCGCCGGCCAGCAGCCCTTCACCCCCCAGCAAGATTCCTGGTACTCATTTCTGTTAGAGGCTGAGTCGACCCCAGGGCCATAGTGCGGCTGAAGGATTAGGTCAACTGAAAACTAATGATCTCATCGGGAATCGAACCCGCAACCTTCCGGCTTATAGCATGTTACAATGCATGGACAACTAAATATGAATAATTCATGACGTTTGATTACATAAATTATTCCGTTGAAAGTACTGAAACCTGTACGCGGATATTCACTGGCCTACTGGTCAAACGGTAACCGTAGTCAAAGTGGAGAAATTGAGAATGTTAAGCAACTCCCCCCCCCCAGACAGGAATATCATTATCTTTATCAGGAACTGTTGTCTTTTGGGGGTCGACAGGATACTTTTATGATTTTTATGACATAACAATCACTAATTAAGCAGATAAAACTAACATGTATTCCTCCACGTGAGGAAAGTACAGTCGAAACATGCTAACTGTATTTCTGGTGTACTTTGCTGTACACATAAACATACGTTTCCTGGTATCACTACACACTGATGATAATGGAACCACATTTACGAGCTATGACGTCAGAGTGAGCCAACCACAACAATATCGACCCAGTGGCACGTTGATATACATTAACAATCAAACCGTACTTCGCGGCAGATGTTTCTGTAACGAGTAGTACACTTCTTGTCGCGTCAATCCCATCGCAGTGACATGATATCGACTTTTCACCGGAATGGGTTTTGCACCAGCAGTCGATACGGGGAAAGTTACAAATAGAGTGCTGTGAATAAGTGAAAATGTAACAAGCAAAGAGTTCACTTCATGATCGACATTTTTACCGTCTGTTCTTGAACAATTTCACCAAGCCACATCAAGCTTTCATGACTAAAAAAGTAAAAATGTAAAATTGTCGCTGTGTTTAGTGGTCAGCTTCACGCCACGGCCGCTTTATCCTCGGAAGTGTGCCCGCGATATCCACTGGACAGGATGCTGGGTGGGCTCCAGGAGCCGGTCTGGACGACATGGAGAAGAGAAAATTCTTGATCCTACCGGAACGCACCAACAGAAACCCGAAACTTAATACTCTCCAAAGACGAGAAGGATAAGCAATTAACCGAAACCCACTTGCGTGCTTATCTATCTATCTATCTATGGCTCTACAGTTCTTTGTTGGACCTTGGCCACTTTTACAGTTTCTTAATCATATACACTGTCGGTAGGACTCCTTGGACGGGGGATCAGCCCGTCGTAAGGCCGCTGCCTACACAAGACAACACAAACATAGAGTAAACGCACATAGACATCCATGCCTTGGGTGGGATTCGAACCCACGATCCCAGCATTCGAGCGAGTGATGGCAGTTCATGCTTTAGACCGCGCGACCCCTGTGATCGGCCTACTTGCGTTTACTAGGTTGAAAAATTCGGAACGATTTTCGGGAGACAGTTAACGATAGTTATCGTTGGCCTTGTCACACTGAAGCTTGATGTGTCCCTGAATGTACAGTAGAATTATTCAAAAATTGCCTTGCCTTCTCTTCCTGCTCTAACAGTACACGTTGGCGGTGATGATGATGATGATGATGATGGTGTGTTAATTGCAACACGGTTCCAATATTCCTTATATCATACCACGCTAGGCCTAAAAGTCTATGCTGACAGCACAGTTATAGCCCCCACCGCTGCTAAAAATATCTTGCATTATGTTGTATCAAAATCAATATGCACATTGGTTGTTTTTAGTTACAGCTAGATGGACAGCAACAAGCAACCTGCCACAGTGATTGTGGTATCAATACAACATTTATGTTCGCTCATCCTCGAAAAGTCAAGGAAACGTACTAGAGTAGTGAATAGGAACTACAGATGAGGGATAGTCTACTTATATGTGACGCCATTTTGTAGTTTGATAGATGGAATTTTTTTATTGCTAGTGAGGTGGGACTAAGTCTCTTGTACTGCGGCCACTTCTGGCCTATTGTACCAGCCCCAGATGATAGGTGAGGGTGATTGTGGAACAATTGGTGGAATGAAGATTGGCAGGGGAAACCGAAGTACTCGGAGAAAATCTGCCCCAACGCCACTTTGCCCACCACAAATTCCACTTGACCAGATCCGGGATCGAACCCGGGCTGCCGCGGTGGGAAGCCAGCGGCCAACCGCTTGAGCTATGGCGCGGCCCCTTGATGGATGGATACTATCGCTTAGAAGTGACCTGCTGAAGTTGCAGGCAGCATGTTCCTCCGAAACGTCCGTACCTGTCTACCTACATGGGATTAAACTTTATAAACATCACCGTTAGAACCTCAAATCTTACGCAGGAACTACAAGTATATAGTTCACTGACTGTCCGTCGCGTCATACTCACGTTCAACCTTCTAGGTCCAACATTATTCAGTTTATTTAAAAATTCAGTTCCTACCTCACAGGAAACACACTTCGTTTGTATTAACAGTCAAAACCGGTTAATGCTTTTTTAAGGAAATAATCGCTGTTTACAGAGGTTTTTATTTTTAAAGCAGGCGATGCGTGCAGTAGAAACTGTGCTTTAAAGGACTAAGAAAATAACATTTCTTGTAGCACAGCAGAAGTTTCAATACCATTAATACAAATCCTCGTTACGGCACGACCCTAATCCCATGTAACCACGTTCCATTCTCAAAAACACCCAGTCTGACATCCATCTTAATTCTGTCTCAACATCTTCTGTGTTCTCCGAACATCATTTCTCACTTGAATTGCTTACCAAAATTCTGTACCCATTTCATGTCTCTATCATCCTAGCCAAGTGTACTGTATTAAGATCCTACATTTTGTTACCCTAACTACACTAGGTGGTATGAAAATCATAAAGTCTGTCTTCAGTGTAAATTCCTAAGTGCCCCTTTATTCATACCTTTTGGATCCGTGTATTTATTTTGGATCCTATGTTTTCAGATACAAAAAGGTCACATTTTACACTAATTTGAAATAGCGCAATCAATGAAATCTCATTTTATTCGCAAAGTTTGAATAATGAGAATCACAACAACAACAAAATTGGCAAGAAGCGGGTGTTTCGAAACTTGCCTTGAATTATGCGAGGTTTCCAGGGACGCCACATCCCTCACATAAAAAGCGACGCATCTGTAAACCGTCATCTTCCCTAAAAGTAAGAGACCACGATTCACACCCATATAAAACAAGTGGCAAATTAGTTTCTTTATTGAAATATCAGAGTTCCGGATAGAAAATGAGATAACAGTGCTTGAATTCAGTAACAAGCATTTCCAGAATTGGTTCAGCTTCTGATATTGTCGGGAAGCTAGTTTCTGTTTGACAGTGCCTTTCCTGTGGTGTCATTATGAAAACAAGACATTAATTACGCGCTTCTCATTATACAAGACAGTTCTAATAGTGTTGCTCTGTCATACAATAAACATGTAAAAGGATACATTACACTCATTGAATTGAATTTCTGTAGCAAGAGCCGTATAAAATTTAAATCAGTTTATATTGTGCGATATAAACCTGTTACTAAGCAGTGACTCTATATAAATAGCGGTCGTTGCTTGGTAACGCCCGCAACATACACGCACGTAACAATAGAAAGACGAGTTATGCACAAAGTTTCTAAGCAACGGTTAGGTAAACACGTTTTCGCGGTAACGGTCACAAACGTAGCAATAGAAGAGCGGCGTTGTGTGCGGTCCGTGCCGAGATGTTATAAGCAGGACAGGAAGCAAGAGGCTTGGACTTGGCGGCGGTCAAACATACGACCGTTCAAGTGACTAGACTGCCATTGTAGCGGAAGCTACTAGAAATAGGGCATCATCTGCTGTACTGAGCCTGGACTGACAGAGGCCCTGTATACATGTTACATACATTTATTAACATGTTTAAGATGTAAAATGTAAATATCCTTTACATTATTACAAATTACTTACTACTGCAGACAATGACTCTGACAAAAGACATACACGTCCTCTCGTCAGAGAGAGCGCCCCACAATAACAAGACCATAACTGCCAAACCGTAATAAATTCCTGGTCATAAACCCCAGATTGGGCTCGACACCAAGATTGACTGACTGACTGACTGACTGACTGACCGTCAGTCGCAATGTGACTTTGACTTTGGCTTTGACGAGTCAGTTGTTGGTTAAGAGTTGTCAGCAGATCAGTGGAGTGAAGTGACGTAGAGTAGCTGGTTTGAGAGTGAGGGAGCTCAGTTGTCAGCAGATCAGTGGAGTGAAGTGACGTAGAGTAGCTGGTTTGAGTGAGGGCGCTCAGTTGTCAGCAGATCAGTGGAATCAAGTGACGTACAGTAGCTGGTTTGAGTGAGGGAGCTCAGTTGTCAGCAGATCAGTGGAGTCCAGTGACGTAGAGTAACTGGTTTGTGAGTGAGGGAGCTCAGTTGTCAGCAGATCAGTGGAGTGAAGTGACGTAGAGTAGCTGGTTTGAGAGTGAGGGAGCTCAGTTGTCAGCAGATCAGTGGAG